>NC_031497.1:17871619-18030424 GCF_000237925.1 Schistosoma mansoni
ATATATCCACATTACATTGTATAGTATAATTTCGTATAGCGTCGATTCAGTAGCTCATAGTTTTCATAGAATATGTGATCTCTATAGATCTTCTTTGTAACGGCAATCAATAAATCACGGATCATACTCATAATATATAACTGCATTCTTGTCACTGTTCAACCGAATGTTGCTTCCAGTAACAGATGTCGGCTATAATCATTTACTTGTGTACTTAGGTAGGGTGTGATCGGAATGGTGAACACAACAAAATCTCTTGGTAAAAAAAATATAGGTTCGCTTATAATTAAGGATAGTGTAGTATTACCTAACACTGCATACCACTCAGTTACTACATGTGCCACTGATAAGACTTGGTAAGAATATGAAAGTTTACTGAAATACAACAATAGTTTATGCAAGCTACCAGAGGCATTAACTTAATGTGTGTTTAAAATGTCTAAAGAGCGGATATTCCCTATTGAGTTTAAACCTGCATCACCCAGGGCGAATTATTCGATTATGGTTGTGAAAATCATTACCAATAGGACTGAAATTAAAATATACACTTTTTTTTAATTTGAAACGGTAATTTTATAATCTTATAGATATATATGGATGAAAAATGTTATGATAATACTGATTGTGACATTATTATTATGCCAATATGAAGAGAAAACAAATTGAGAGATAAAACACTTTTTCTACGATTATGCACAAACTGGAATAACTCACGAACTTATTTCCTATTTATTTGGAAACCGGTAGCTTAATATACTTCATAAAATCTCTTTATGACCGGGTTTAAAAAAGATAATTTTAAAACAAATGAAATTTAATCAGATTCATTAAAAAGTGGAATTATATTTGTAAGATATAATAGCGATTAAAATTGGATGGCTTCAATGTTTGACACAAGGCTGTTTCGTTGAAACAATTTCTAGGTAAATAAAATCATTATCGAATACATAAATACGGCCACAAGAACAACTCTATACTAAACAACTATCCAATCGAGTTTGGACATTAAATTAGGTTAATAGCGTATATATGAGTGAGTTGATGTTGAATGTGATCAAACTCGTTGTATGTACATGTCGCAGTTAGCAAATCCCACCCTATACTGTAAATGGGTAAAGTTCATAAAATAATTTAGTAATATAAGTACATCCAGCTAACAGTGAAATATTTGAAACTAATTTTAAGGAAAAATAGCATTTAATCATGATCTTCAGATGGAATTGAGTCTACATGACAACAACTTTAAAGAACATACAGCATACCGTGAAAAACAAAATCCTCTGAAAAACTAATCGATTTTATCAAGATAAACTGAAAGACAAAATACTATAGTATACAGCCAAGTCCTAATATTTTGAATGGATGTGATGAAGTGCACTTAAATGTGACAATTACTGAATAATAAAAAAGGGAAAATCTTTGCTACAACCACATTCATTTATAACTCAAACACTATAGCCATCAACAATAGTATATATCAAAGTTTCTAGTTACATATAATATTTGGATGTATTTCGATCAGTTTTCATTAACACAACAACACATAAACACATAGAAAGTGATATTCAATAACATTTAGTATGAGATAAGTTCAACTTATTGCTTTCTGATTTATTATTGATAATCTATATTATCGATTATTAATAAATCATAAAATGAATTCCATTTATTACACAAATGGATACTACAACACAATATTTGTTCACTACATCCATTATTTTACAAAAACACAAATACACAATTTTTAAAAAATGAAATCTTCAAAAACAGAGTTTTATTGATTGAAATATTTGTTTTGTTTCTTATAGGGATTATTAAATTAATATCTATCATTCATCAGAATGATCATTATGATCTTGACTATAGTTTAAGTTTATATAGCATCAGTGGTTTCAAAATAAGAATACAAACATACACAATACATTTGTACAAACCAACTAGTTGGACCAAATTATACAACAAATAACTTATATTTAGACCATTATAGTGTGTTTATGAAGCATAGATAAATTAGTCAAGGCGACTAAGCATTCAGTCAGTCAGTAATACTCAATGTCAAACAAGACACACACGCGTCGGTTCAAATTGACACACTATAAAGAAAGCACAAGTCCGAATTAGTAGTAGAAGTATTAGTGGTAATAAAAAAAAGGTAACGTATAGCAGATGTGAATCGAAAGAAAAGTACGGGCTCATGAAATTCAACACGTTATTTAAATACGGTGGCTTGAGTATGTCTCATAATGGTGGATCATCGATCTATAAGGGTTGTTCAGATAAAATTTGAGCACGCTCATCCTAGTAGTTACGAATATCTTAGCTACATGTCATTTAAAAATAAACGAAACAACGGGGATCGTTTTGAGAGATATTGTAAAACCACGGCTGAGAAGAGTGTTATAATGAGTTATGTCCAAAAGGCAACTAATCAAATGACAGTTTTAACACCAACCATCTGGCTGTGGCCAAGATGAAACTGAAGCTAAAGAAGCACTGGACAGATGAGGAGACAGTAGTACAATGGTTCAATACAGCATTCCTAAGAGATACTAACAAACTGAACCAATTCAAGATAACTCTCAACAACAGGTCCCAGAATACACTGAAAGACGAAGAAACTACTATATAGGACAACTGGAAAGGGATCAAAGAAGCATTAACTTCAACGTGCAAGCAGGTGTTGGGCTGCAAGAACCATCATCATAAAGAATGGATCTCTATCGAAACCCTGCACAAGGTTCACGAAAGGAAGAAGAGGACAACAATTAACAACAGCCTAACAAGAACAGAGGAGTTCAAGGTACAAGCTGAATACACAGAAGCAAACAAGAAAATGAAGAAGAGCATTAGAGCAGGCAAGCAGAAATGCGTAGGAGACATATCAGTAGCTGCTGAAAAAGCTGAAAGAGAAGAAAATATCAGGAAACTATATGACACAACGAAGAAATGGCGGGGAAATAAAGTAAACCAGAGAGACTGGTCAAGAACAAAGATGGCAAGCGAATCGCTGAGATTGGAGAACAAAGGAATAGATGGGTAGAATACTTTGAGGAACTCTTGAATAGGCCAGCTCCATTGAATCCAGAGGAAATCAAAACAGCACTTATATACCTTCAGAAAGACGTCATTCTCCAGGCGATTGAAGAAATCATCATAGCCAGAGCAGCAGGACCTGACAATATACCAGACGAAGAACTGAAGTCAGACATAGAAATAACTTAAAATGTGCTCCACATTCTATTCAGGAAGATTTGGGAAAAACAACAAGTGCTAACAGAATGGAAAGAAGGATATCGCATTGAGATCTCAAAGACAGGAGATCTCAGGAAAAGTGGGAACTACAGAGATATCACACTACTTTCAGTACTAGGGAAGGTTTTCAACGGAGTGTTTCTGAACCGGATGAAAGACTCAGTAGATGTCCAACTTCGAGACCAACAGGTCGGATTCCGTAAGGATCGGTCGTGCACAAACCAAATCGCAACATTACGGATCATCGTCGAACAATCAGTTGAGTGGAACTCGTCACTATACATCAACTTCATTGGTTATGAGAAGGCGTTTGACAGTGTGGACAGGAGAACATTAAGGAAACTTCTTCGACACTATGGTGTACCTGAGAAGGTCGTCAAAATCATCCAGGATTCATACAACGGACTACAGTGTCAAGTCGTGCATAGAGAACAGCTAACAGATGCATTCTAAGTAAAGACCGCAGTCAGACAAGGCTGCTTACTCTCCACCTTTCTCTTTCTCCTGATGGCTGACTAGATTATGAAGACCCTCACATCTGAAGAGAAGAACGGAATACAATGGACAGCTCGGAATCAATTAGATTTGGACTTCGCAGATGACTTAACCCTTCTAGCCTATACACATCAACAAATGGATATGAAGACAACTAGTGTAGCAGCATCCCATGCATCAGTCGGCCTCAACGTACACAAAGGAAAAAGCAGGATCCTCAAACATAACACGGAGAACACCAACACAATCACACTTGATGGACAAACTCTGGAAGAGGTGGAAACCTACACGTATCTGGTCGGCATCATCGTTGAACAACGAAGATCAGACGCAGATGTAAAGGCGATGGTTGGCAAAGCAAGGGTCACATTCCTACAATTAAAGAACATATGGAACTCAAAACAAATGTCAACCAATATCGAAGTCACAATCTTCAATACGAACGTCAAGAAAGTTCTACCGTACGAAGCTGAAACTTGGAGGACTACGACATCCATCATCAGAAAAGTACAAGTATTTATGAACAATTGTCTACGCAAGACACTCAATATCCGTTGGACGGATACCATCAGCAACAGCCTACTGTGGGGGAGGACAAACCAGCTTCCAACTGAGGAAATTAAGAAAAAGAGTTGGAAGTGGATAAGACACACATTGAAGAAATCATCAAGCTGCATCACGAGGCAAGCCCTAAGTTGGAATCCTGAAGGGCAAAGAAAAACAGGGAGGCCGAAGAACACCCTATGTCGGGAATCGGAAGCAGCATGAAAAGAATCAATAGAAACTGAAAACAGCTGAAAGGATTGCCCAGGACAGAGGTGGATGGATCATGTTTGCGAGCAGCCTACGCTCCTCCGTGAGGGGTAACAGACGTAAGTACTGGGCTTTCTCAAACTTTGACTGGTCACTTGAGTTTGTTTTATGTATGCTCTCCCAATCATTAAACATAGTGAACACAAAAGTCATCGACTGAGTTTTGAGATAAGGATTCTTTTAAATGACTATTTCTTCAGGTCATACAATTAGATTTGATACGTGCACATACAGTATTGCATCTTATATAGTCTATCATATTCACTAATCTCATTAAGTGACCATTTAGGCAATTGTTTTATGTTTTTACTATTTCGAACTCAACACAATTCACGTACAATACCCATTTGATATTGGCCATTGCAGTAAATATTTATTGATTTATAGATGTGTGTGGCCCAAACAGAGACAGCTGTTTGAAAGAATCCTTATCTCTAAACTCAATGGATGACCTTTATGTTTACTATGTTTATCGATTGGTAGGGTAAATATAAAACAAACTCAAGTAACCAATCGAAGTTTAAGCAAATCCAATAGGTGGACGTTAAAACAGTCATCCGATTGGTCGAATGTGAATAAACATACTATGATACGTCTAATAGGCTCGTTGGGTCACGTAGTACGGATAGATATGTATGTTTTCTTTGAAAAGTTAGGTTTGGTCTGGTGATTATATTGATTTTACTTATGCCAAGGAAACAGGTAATACATGAAGCCAAGTTTGTTGCAGCCATATCTTTAGAAGAGACTGATTCATCAACACCATGTGTGTAAAACTGAAATTAACAAGTGATAAATTCGATTCACATAAGTCTCACTATCCATTTATAAGCTATATCACTTAATTATTTCAATATAATCTTATTGTTGTAATTATATGACGCATTCCACTGGTCATTTAATATTAACAATCACTTCAATGGCGTAAACACTAAGAAACAGATATGTTTAGTTTATCTAAAAGTGATATCCAATGTAATAACTGACTTTACTCATAATTACATCAACGCAAATAACACTGAACTGATACGCCCTTGTTTGATTTAAAATTAATGTTGCTGTGAGCTTAAAGTATCGAGCTATCTTCTTACTGTAAGTTCCGACAGCAAGTTGTTGTATTAAACAGGAGCTCTCTAAGCCCTCATTAGTTGAGTGCAATGGCGTCGAAGTATTGCGGAAAAATGGTGACTATACAGTTTTACATTTTACAGACGATATATTGACAGTTCTTTAGTCATATAAAAATTGAGGATCAATTTATCAACCAACAACTGTAATCAGCTCTTGAAATCGGGAACTTCTATAACATCTGAATGAGGAAACAATGAAGTGATTAAACAAACACCTATGACCATGCATTCAATAGACGCTATTCTTACTATCGTAGTTTCAAGTTTATTCAATATAAGTACTGTTTAATTAAGCAACAATTCTCAACAGATCGAAAAAATACAACTAGATATTAAATAACGAGATATGCAGTATTTATCTAGCGCTAGAAATAAGTGGTTATTCAATAGATTTAATTAAATATCCAAGGCAGACGCATATAAACAAAGAATCTTGGACGATAACTACTAGATCGAAATTCCAGTGTTGTATGAGAGAATAGGAAAACAGGTCCTATAAAGTTTTGGGTCGAGAATGGGGAACAAATATTCAACATAAACAATCGATGTATATACATCATTACGATAGATTTTGAGCAATTTCACTATAACTGGACTCCAGTCTAAATTATCGAATGACAAAACATTTCAAACAGACTTTGGAACGTAGTTAAAACGTCTCTGCATTCAGCCATATTTTATTCGTAAACCATACAAATAAAATGCTAAAATACACTATAGTCAGTATGTTTAATAAGTTTCTTAGCTCCTCCCTAAATACCTGAATGAATTAAGAACATGAGGCATTTTGATGAAATTAAACGCGAAGGCAAAAAAAGTCTACTGCTATCTAGAAAATAGGACTGCCAAACACAAAACAAATGGGAATAAACTCAATAAAATTCTTTATGAATTTCCCCAGCTATGACAGGCGTGAATAATTATCACATATCTTGTATGGCTGTGAACTCCGTTAGTTCAATCATATTTTTTAGGGAGAGATTTAAAAAGTTTCAAAGTTCCTCACTTACAAACTGACATCAGATGGGGATATAGCGAGAACGAAGGAGCCTTGAGAAGCTGTTTTATCGCACAACAACATCAAGTCAAGTAAACACCTTGTGATCGAATCACGTACTCAGGATACACATGTATTAGAATCTATTTAAATTCAGATCGAATTACGCTCATCACCGTCTAAACAAACCCAGAAACATGTGATTTGAACTAGATGCAATAAAAGTCACGTACATTTGTTATTATTATTATTAGGGAGTTACTCTCGTTTTTATCAGGAACGTAAAGGAGAATTACAACAGGACAGCTATTGGCTTATGTCCCTAGTCATGGTCTGATAACGTATCGAGCCATTCAGTTGCACCATCTCTAGAACCCCAACCAGGGAGTCGTGATGGACCGACAAATACAAGTCCCATACAGATTTCTTTGGTACCACGGCGGTGTTATATAACGACCACGTCTCCGAATCTTCGAATCTATCCCAGGGTCAGCAAAAAATGTACGATATGGAAGCCACTGGAATGACCCACAGAGGAAGCACTCGCCACGAGAATTGAAGTTCTTGGGTCCAAACCCGTCTACATTGATAATGTGCACTGCTGGAGACACATACAAGGACAAAACGGCTGTCCGACTCTCCCTTGTTATCAAAGGTTGTCTAACTAAGATCAATCATATCTACGAAAGCTAGTATAGCACAGCGTTATTATTGGAGCTGTTTACCGATACATATGTCATCCCTATTTAAAGAACCGTTGATCTTTGATAACTGAGAGATTCCGATCACGACAAACCTATGGCGTCTAGCCTTCACCTACTCGGTGGTACAGATGATACTTTATGTATGTGGAATCAATTGTCATTTATTATTTCTTAAACGGGGTTTGAACTCGTGAAAGATTCGGTCGAAACCTAAACCGCAGTAAAATTTGTTTGACATTCAAACTTTAGAGAGAGTTTATGGATGTATTGTGATTTAAATTTTACATATATATTAAAATTAATCTCATTCATTGGCATCAATGGTGAAATTTTGTCTGAGTAAATCTGTTATTGCGTACGAGTGATCGACTATAATTATGGTTGACTTAGACGTAGACACTAACAAATAATTGGTAGTGATACAAACACTTCAAGGTCATGGTCCACTTTTTATCCTATTAGAAAGGCGATATGTCTGTCACACATTAACATGCTTCTTATTCGTTTATAAATCCACCTTTTATTGATGCATTCATAATCCAAGCTGAAGGCGAACGTAGTGATCGATAAACAGTATCCTTTCGAAACATGGCTTTTAAATGTTTTATAAAAAGTTGTATATAACAAAATATAGGGTTGGGTACGACTAATGTTTATTTATGCCTTAAGAGCTTTATTTTTTAGCTAGCATACATTTAGCGATATTTCTTTAATATGTAAGAAGAATTGTTGAGGCCTAATCTGAAGTTCTCAAGCATAAAGTAACCTGTTTTGTAGATAGCATCTTTAATCAGTTAACATCAACATAGAGTCTAGGACAGATGTACGTTGACCCAAGTTGCAATACAATTTTACGACGAGATGTTTGATAAAAAAAGACTAAAATCGTATAGTCGGAATGACAATGAAGAACGTCAAGCATTGAGAATAGGGCTCGAAAAGATAATGGGAAGGTATATATGAAGGAATACTGGGGTTCAGGATTGAGAGGAAGATAAAAAGTGAATGAATTTGCACTATTGTGAATGATACTGAGCCATCTCACAGTCTCGAGCCACTGATCAGTTATTGTACGGACCCAAATCGGGTAGACTGCACCTACCTGCATGGACTGACGCCACGCCTTCGTTTCAGCCAACCTATCCCAACATCTGCAAACATCGCCTGTGGAAGCAGGCATTGACTAGGCATACGTAACACATGCTCTTACCATCTCAATCGAAGAGAATTCATAACCTCATCAACCGACTTGCCACATTCGTTTAGTATATTACGCCTAAACTAAATAGTACTCACTCGATCGTTCCACGAAACAAGTAATTTTCCAAAGATACTATGACTAGAAACGCATGTCTTCTTTTATAGACTATGATTTACTGTCATAAGGCAGAATAGAACGGACTACTGGGTAATACACACGCCCTCTGGTTGGCAGACAGACACCCTGCCGACGCTAGCAAACCCCTGGCTTCGTGTCAGGATTTCAAACCACCAGAACTGATGAAATTTCCAAGCTACGTGGTCGATGAACTGAAATACTCCACTCTCTATCTTCACTAAAAAGAACTACTTCCTCTGCATATTCTCAGTCAATACATAAACTTCCTAGTAAGAGACCGACCTCTAAAATGTTAAGTGGAGAAAGTGTTATTTCTAGGAGGACATTTAAAACAAAGAGGTGGATAGTGGGTGAACATGGGGAGCATCACTTGTGGCCGACAGTTCTGGTTCAGCCAACAGGGTTCAAGTCGAGAGCCTTCACATGGTTCATGTATTTCTTTGGTACGCTTATCAAGAACAAACAATGACAGAAACTCTTGGTCGACAGAGTCGAACACTGTCAAGTGTAAGTGAGACAATCTCAGAAAAAGATGGAACCCTTATTTGCTCTCAACCTAAACGTTTAGAACGATGGGCGGAACACTTTAAGGAGCAGTTTAGCTGGCCTTCAGCTACTGCACAACTACCCACTATTCCCAGAAAACCTGAATGGAACATTGAAGTAGGCCCCCCGACCCTACTTGAAATTCAAAAGGCTATAAGTAATCTGAAACGAGGAAGAGCAGCTGGTCCAGATGGATTGGCTCCCAAGGTCTTTAAATATGGTGGTCCAGTTTTAGCGATTAGGTTGACTAATATTCTGGCTAAAATCTGGGAGACGGACGTAATCCCATCTGACTGGTCACAATCACTGATTGTTCCAATATATGAGAAGGGGCCAAAATCATCCTGTGATAACCATAGAGGGATTAGTCTGACTAACATAGCATCTAAAATACTAGCCTCAATAATTATCGGGCGCCCAACAAAGACTCGTGAACTGCAAACACGAGAAAATCAGGCTGGCTGCAGACCTGGTCGTGGCTGTATCGACCACATATTCACCATTCGTCAAGTTTTAGAGCACAGACATGCTTATCGGCGTCCGACAATGATAGTTTTTCTTGACTTGAAAGCAGCATTTGACTCTGTAGACCGAGTGGTTCTGTGGCAGTGTCTGTCATTAAAAGGTGTACCTGAGAAGTACATAAACCTTGTGAAGGCTCTTTACTCGAACACTACCAGTCGAGTGAGAGCTTATGGCGAACTGTCGTCTGATTTTACAACCTCAAGTGGTGTCCGTCAAGGCTGTCCACTATCCCCGTTTTTGTTTAACTTCATTATAGACCTGTTGCTGGAAATAACACTCTCGTCGACTGAATTTTCAGGAATTGATCTTCTACCAGGAGGTTCACTTATCGACTTAGAATACGCAGATGACATAGTCCTGTTTGGTGAAGACGCTGGCAAAATGCAGAGTCTTCTGTTAGAACTGAGTAATAATGCCAGGATGTTTGGGATGCGTTTCTCCCCATCCAAATGTAAATTGTTACTCCAGGACTGGCCTGCGTCAACACCTGAACTAAGGATAGGGAGTGAAGTAGTCGAACGCGTCGACAACTTCACTTATCTTGGAAGTCTGATCAGCCCCAATGGGTTGGTGTCTGACGAAATCTCAGCACGGATTCAAAAAGCTCGTTTGGCTTTCGCCAACTTACGTCACCTATGGCGAAGACGAGATACCCGTCTATCAATTAAGGGACGAGTATACTGCGCAGCAGTTCGCTCTGTTCTACTTTACGGCTGCGAAACATGGCCATTAAGAGTAGAAGATACTCGTAGGTTACTAGTATTTGACCACAGATGTCTTAGAAATATTGCTCGCATCTGCTGGGATAACCGGGTAAGTAATAGTGAGGTTAGACGCAGGGTATTAGGGAATGATGGTAAATCTGTTGATGAGGTCATGAATCTTCAACGACTGAGATGGTTGGGCCACGTGTTACGTATGCCCGAACACCGATTACCACGGCGCGCAATGCTGACTAGCGTAGGGGATGGTTGGAAGAGAGTTAGGGGTGGCCAAACCAAAACATGGCATCAGTGCTTGAAGTCACTAACTTCTAGTCTGAGCCATGTTGGTAGATGTAGACTACCTGGTTGGGGTCCGCGTGACTATCGTAACCAATGGTTGGAGACTCTGGGTGACATGGCTCAGAATCGATCACAATAGCGTAAGTATATACACTCTTTGTCTTCCCTTAAACCTTGAGATTAAAATTGCTTCATAACTTTTTTCCTTCCTATACTATATCCTTATATACAACCTTTCTTTATATACTACCACCACTAAATTAATTACTTCTATGAATCCGGTGTTCATCTTGTTGTGCTAACGAGGTATGGCAGCTTGGACCGATGCATATATGTGCCTGGTCCTACGTTGTAGCTTACTGTCAAGAAATTTCACTTTATTTAGGCGCCGGTAAGTAAGCCCATGTTTTAAGACCCGACGAAGAGTGATTACTTAATCAGTGCGCCCACGTTCAGGTCTGAAACCCGCCTGCTTTTCCACGGTTTGCTCTTTACGAACTCTGATTAAGTCAGATGATTGTTGAAGCTAGGATTTTAGACAGTACATTGGTCAGACTGACTCCTCTGTGGTCATCACAAGAGGATTTCTGTCCTTTATAATAAACTGGTACGACCGGTGATCGAGACCAGTTAGATTGAATTACGTCTGGCTCCTAAATCCTAGCTAGTATCTCAGTCAGTTCACTAGCTAATATAGGACCGTTGTTCCTCAAGACCTCTGCAATCAGGTCACCTAGAACTGTTGCTTTAAGTTAGATATGGCCTAGTGAATCTCGTCAATGTCCCACTCAGGTTGTACAATGATAATTGGACTTTTCCCTGAAGCTTTCTGTAGACCGGTCCAAGGTTCCCGTCATTTTCCAAGATATTCTTGATAACATCTGACTTTTTAATATCTACTTTCTTGACTAGTTGGTAGAATTATTTAGTGCTAACTATTGCCACTGACTTTTCTATTTCTTTGGTTTTCGTTGCATAAATGTTATATTAGTTTATGCTTGATTTATCGTCGCTTTTTGTTGTGTTCGGAACCTGTCGGAATGAGTTTTCGAAAGTCTGTCAGTTCTGCAGACACTACTAAAATCCATGGGTATTTCATAACATTTTGATTCAAGTTGTTGGTAGATATTACTACCGTATTTACAGATGATTCTTTAGGATGAACTATTTCTCGACAATAGAGTACGTTTTTAGTCAATTCTCATCTGAGAACATCCTTGACGTTTTTGCCTTCGAATATATAAAGGTTATTCCAGATGACTTTTATACTTTCATGATTGAAGACCAAACATACACTCCAGAGGGAGAAACAGTCCTCTGTAGAGCCTCTCCAACAATGGCCAGTGGGAATGTTATCCACTCGTTTTCATAGTATGGTTAGTGTTGGAGACTGCTAGTGTGCATATCTTTCCTCATGCTCTAAGTTTTTACTTTCTAAGAGTAACCGATTTCCTGAGCAAAATTGCAGCAGACTGTCACTGCATATGAGTACCTGACATTTTTGAGGAAATGATAAAATTTGCTGTGAAACTTTGAATCCATCTGAGCTACCATCAATGGAGACATAGCAAGCAATGACGAAGAAGCAACAAAGAGTGTCTGTCTCTCTGAGTTCGTATTGTGTCATTGAGACGGATAGCAAACAAGAGACTGTCGATAGGATTCCAGTCAAGAAGTACCTATTCTCTTTTCAGACTTAGTGTTACACCTGCACCGGCAACACCACAAACAGTTGCTTTGGCGTCACCAAATACATGAAAAGTGTTTCTCGCTTTTTCTCCATGCTGGTTACATGAGGTCAAGTGAATACTTACATTGGGAAACTGTATCTGTGTTTCGGAATCACAGCATACATCTATGGCACGAGATTCTAAAACATTATCTAGTGACGCCTATCATCGGCCTGGAAATAGGGCTTAGACATTAAAGGCCTAACCATTGAATTTGAAGCGCGGCTTCAAAAGACCTAAGATAGTATTTCGTGAACAAGAATCTTTAGCATTGGTGGGACATGCTGAAGAAAGATGAGATTTGACAGTGGAAGATGTAATATTTTTCAATTGGAACTACTGTATTTAAATCATGAAAAGACAAGGTTCAAAATAAGCCCATAATCGGCATCTTCACAATTAGTATTTTTACTTGTGTATTAAAAATACTTTCTTGAGAATTATTTTCCAATGGCCCACTCTAATTGTGCAGTGTTAACTTGGTCCCCGAATGCCCTGGTACGGCCGAGAGTGGGGAGAGTTCACTCTCCCTCTCGAAATGCTCTCAAATGGCCACGCGAATATATAGCCTCTGTCAGGGAAAACCTACTCACTGCTTTCTCTCGGCATTACTGTTGTTTACGAAATTGAGAGGACGAAAAGCGAATGTCCGGCGCTTAAAACGGGTTGGTGGACACGGAAAGTCCACCTAGGGGAGTCGGAAAACCCTGATTCCAAACCAATGGTGCACATGGGCTCCAGTATCCTGAGGTGACAAATGGCGTATGAACCAATCGTTGGTTACCGGCTACCATGGGACTACATCTCCTCACAATGCTTCACTGCCTTGTGGATCAGACCTTTAGGTCAAAGTCTCCTGGTGTGGCCCCCAAAGAAAACCACCTGCCTCAGTTTGGACACCTGGGCAGTATCACAGTCCTTACACAAATCAATTGAGATTTGTGTGGCGCATATATATTTGGTGTCCTCTTGTACCAATATTTATGTGTTTAAATAATAATAATAATAATAATAAGTGTTAACTCGGTCAAATAATTTAACTGAGCAACACGAGCTTCAATGTTAGGACAAAATTAGTACTGAATTGTTAACTAAGCATAAAGTGAAGCTGTGTTTGAATATGTACCAAAAAGTGTACTTCGCCTTATTATTTCAGGGATTAAAAATGCTAAAATATTCTGATTGTCATTGTTAATCAACCTGTGTTGAGACTATGAAGAACATATTTTGGTGTTCAACAAACAACTTAAATTATTTATGAGATACATATACAGCAGACAATGATTTTGCACATAAGACAATAGATCTCCAGTGACTAATTGCCACGTAAACGTAAACATTGAGGTAAACAATAACTAGGTTTGCATATAAATGTACTAGGGTAGCACTTCGTTAATGAACCGATTGACTAACAGAAGGAAATAAACTTTACTGTAATTGGCTATTCATTTTAAATGATATTTCCAGTTGAAAACAACCAGCTATAGTAAATAACAAAATTATTTTGAAACGAAATAATTTCAACCTTACTTGCTTATTTAAAGATAAGATATTGAATACAATATTTAAGTAATATAAAAGTCGGACAAGAATTTCACATACTTTAATCCAGTTATTCAAGGAGATTGAGAACTAACAAACAAACAAAAATGTGTTTGTATTCACATTAACTGATGACTAATGCTCGTTTTTCACAATTTCTGTCTGGAATTAATGTAAGCAACAGGATAAATGCCAGATTCGTGTTCATTTATACAGGAAGCAATTTATAATATTTATGTGAAAAGCATAGAAACTGCTTAGATTAGCGTTTATTGATTTATAACACTAAGATTTCTCTTGCTTTTAAACGATGCCACTAAACTTGAACAGACCAAAAACAAGCAAATGATTAATTTCAAGGTGGAAAATAAGTGCTATCCAATCACAACTGTGAAACAATCATATAAAATTTTTACTTGCTTGGTATAATTCATGAAAATCCAATTTATTTAGAAATACTGACAAAGGTTATAACGATTTACTTAATTTTTAACCAATTTTTCGCAAATACCGGTTTTCAAGCTAACTTTCGAGTAAAATTTAGCCTGAGTTTTGAAGTAATGACCTAACGGTTAAGAGTTGAGTATTTAGATGTATACGCCATTGAATTCAACACAACTGTCATTTATTTATTAAGTGGATTTTTATATATACAGCCTTGAGTTACGTTATTAGTAAAAACAATATTCATTATGAGAAAAGTAGCGGTTTGACGCAGGGTACTAGGTAAAGATGGCAAGCCGATTGATGTGATAGTGAATCTTTATCGACTGACATGGTTAGGATATGCATTAAGTGTGCCCATCAACCCGCTACCTAGATGCCATGGTTAGACTGTGAGTGATAAGGCTTAAAAGCCCCCAATGGCGCAGGTGCACTTACTCTTTGTCTTTACCTTAGATTCTTAATTTCCAAATTACCTTTGAAAAAAGCTTATTTTATTCTTCTGATTCACATTTTCTCGAACCGTAAATTAAATACTTTGCTTTTTTTCATTACCATCAGGATTCTGTGATTTGCCCTAACAATTTCATATCACTATGATAACGGAATGTGGCAACTTGAACCGATGTGGACATGTGCTAGGTTCTCAGTCGCGTATGACTGACTGAATCTTTGAGAGGCTTTGTTAAGAAACAATAAATAAGGTCTAAATGTATAGGTATTAATAGAAAAAATGTCACAATCTCATAAAATAATTTGATAAACCTATTCACCAGGTATTTACGTAAGAGGCACAAGAGTGAAGGCTAGTGAAACAACTCCTCTGCCTATATCAAACCGGGTGGAGTGGCGTTTCAACCTGGGACCTAGTGGCTGAAAGTCGAACGCATTAAACAGCAATCGAACAATACATTTCCAAAAGACTGTGCAAAACTGACCTGAAGCATATACTGCCTGAGTTTCGATATAATGTTCCTAGAACGCTGAGACAAGCAACACTGATTGCAGTTATTTAGCAAAATTAGGAAATTTCTCGATGTTGGTGTTTGAAAAGCGTTAAAAATCGCTTAGTAGTATTCACCCGAGCCGCAGGTTTTGTTAACAGTTTACTTAAAATGACGAATACAGCTCCCTTAATATATGAATGTTTTTACGTCCCACAGAATCATTTTCTGTTCTTGAGAGTTAGAGGAGTCAAGGATTGTAGCACTATTTTATATCTGAGAGTTGTAAAGAATATGCCAAACATTTCCAGATTTTGTTACATGCAGTTGGAAACCTCTGAACGTTTTCGAACTTCTCGTCATTAGAACAATAGGTGTCATCCACTTTAGGCAAGATAAAAATTAAAATAGTTGGAACAAACATAAGCTACAGAATCCCACCCCAAGAAAGTGGGCGAAAATACCAGACAAATATTCTCATTCCATTATCTTAAATGGCAATATCCAAAAATGTCATGCAAGAGTTTGAAGTGTTACTTATGATACTAATACGAATGCCCAGCCGTAATTTGGGAGTTTAAGGTTATAATACATCGCAAACTACATACTTAAAACCAGTCTTCAGTTTACGAGTTGTTGTCTACAGGTGTTTCCAAGTAGACCAGGATCTCAAGAACTGTAGACTGAAGTTCTGTTCAATACAATAGCGCTGAACATTAGTTGTTTATGGGAGTTTTCGTTTACAAGCTCTAGCCTTAGGAACTACGGGATTATCACATGTTAATCCGTTCTAATAAATTGAGACATTCAGCAATCAAGAGCAGTCCTTCCATGTTCGTTTGCTTGGCAATTATTTTATGGACTGATTCGAAGCCATTTTTACAGACATCTGGGGACAAAATGTCAGATTTTTTAAAATCTTAATTATGGACAACTGTGATGTATATAGAGACCATTTGCACATAATTTGGTAGCTTGCTCTGAGATGCTTTCGACAAGCAACTCAATTACTTCCAAGTCTCTCGATCAAAATTAGTGACTAACTAGGGTCGATGTCTTATCGATTGCTTTCACTTTCGCAATTCACGTATCACGTAATAATCCCGTGGATCGATTTAACTTTAACTTGCTTCAGCTCTAAATTATGTTCAGGATCAACTAGAATGAATGTTCGCGCATCAGTTGGTGAGACTGCTTTGACCTGCTTCGTTTTACTAAGTTTCAATGGCAGATTACATAGAGACAATGTTCACTGATAAACTTCATTAAGGTTTGTAAAGGTCCTTTGTCAACACAGTCAATTATAAACAAGATAGAGCCTACCAAATATACTCATGTCAAAATTTCAAAACCATATCAGGATGGCGAAGTATAGTTAGTAACTAAACGGTTGACATAATAGTGATATCTAAGATATTGAAGAAAACTAGATATTAAAGAACATGTTGCGAAAAGGGATGAAGCCAAGAAACAGAAAGTACGAAGTAATACTGAAGCTCAAAACTTATTGGAAGAATCCGCACCGAAGTAACTAATCTTGAGTCGTGCCACCCGTTACCACCCATGTAGTCTGCACCAACCGACAAGGCCCACGTCAACAACAAATGACTCCAGCGACTGAAGCATGTATTGGTTTGATCAGTCTGGTTCTTTTGCGATAAATCTCTTCCCTAGCGAACACCGCCCGCTTAAGTGGCTAATTGAGCATATAGTGACACACACCGGCTTGATATATTTGAATGGTATCATAAATCCAACATCATTACTCACTCGATCGTTCCACGACATTTGTAATTCAGTACTTACATAGTAGGTATGTGTTATCCACTCTCCTAGGCTTTTCTTCACAGTCAAAGAACAATACAGAGCTCACCGCTGTGCAGTGTACTCTCCCACTCACAGGCCGGCGAACATCCCTTCTACGCCAAAGGTGTATATCGATAGTACAAACTAGGTGAGTTTTGTGTATTCATGCTGAGATTTCATCAGATATCAAACAACCACGGCTGATAAAACCGCCAAAATAAATTAAGTAGTCAGCGAATTTGAGCACTTTACTCCCGTAATCAAACTACGGGTATATCTAGACTAGCCCAAGAGAAATATCTTACAGTTAGGGGGATTTTGTTTCAAGCAAATCTTCGGATGACCCACGGTTCAGATATGTCAGATTAATTTAATCACAGTCAATTTCGCTTTAGGTTAGCTATGGCTTTTTCAACTTTACAGATCCCTAGAAGCTATATATCTCGTATCTAATTTTTTAGTAAACTATTAGGAACCAGAGGCCTACTAAACTGCTATTCAATGTTTTGCCCATTACTTAACTAATTTGCTTCGGAATGGATCACTATCCTGACTTCTTAGTGTATTTTCATGTCTCTTTGAAGAGTCTAAACAGCTTTCTTAGGCTACTTATTGACACTGTCCTCTTCATTACTTTTGGATTCCTTGTTCATCACCTTTTGCATTTATTTCACTAACTTAAGATGAAGCATTTGTTAGTAATCCTATGTACCCGGGAAAAGTTTGTGAACTTTACTGATTAGATAGTAGCTTCTGAAGTTTGCAAGGGACATCAAACATAGTGTTAACACATTTACTACGCGTAGTTATAGTTTAAAGTCACCTTGACATAAATACAAGTTATCATGTTACTCTGCATACAATTCGAGAGTTGATGAATTTTACACACGTCTGGCAAAGCAATTTTAAACCGTTACGAATTTAAGTCAAATGGGGACTACGACGACTGGAAGACATGACAAATAAGGTCTGAAGTTGCGGAAGATCAGACATTACATCTTTAGTAATACGATCAGGTGATTATAATCCCATAACTTAACATGGAAGGATGGACGTATATAACTATACGATAGACTAGATGAAATGTGATGAACTAAGCATTTAGTGGTTAGGAGTGGAAATGAAAATGAAAAATATAGAATAAACAAACTCTTGAGATCTAGTCTTTAGCTGTGTTTCTTAGCATTTAAAGCAATAACTAAGAAATTCGCTGTATAATTTAAAGAGAAATCCGTCTGCATAGTGAGTCTTACTTTGTTGTATGGATTAAAAGTTCGACAGAAATGATTGTGCATAATAGTGAGATGACACTAAATAAACTGTGATCTTTAGTAGCGGAAACTTACTGACGGGTTTACTTTTTGGTAGACATGTACTTTCATGTAAGATACTACAAAAATGCCGTTCACTCTATGATCTTAACGCAAGTTGTACTGCAACTTATCTTGACAAAAGTCATCCTAGTACGAAACTTTTCCCAGTAAGTTATTTTAATCTCGATGTTGAATCATCTACGTCTCAGTCAAGGATATATTTGTGTTCGGTTCAGTATTTACAAGACCATGAGTTAACAAGAGAATGTGATAAGGGAAACATGACGTTTATTGCAAAGCCCAACTCAGTATATTCTATTTTACAATAGAATCGTTAAGTTGCGAACGGTATCTTTCGAAAGTGTTGTTGTCCTCCGAACCCAAACATTGAACTGCTCGAATGTGTAACGACAATTTCTAATATCCCAAATTTAATTATGATTTAAAATAAATCGCTAGTCGTGTAAGACTTTAAAAGACACTGAAGGAACAATAACAATATGAAGACAAACTCTACGATAATTCACTGTCATGATAGAAAATCTTTCATATTCATTTAAGTTGTGATTTGTTTTTGTAACGACACTGTTACAGAAAAACATTACCTTTAAGGGATGAACGTGGTATTTACTAAGAAACCCTAATAACGAACGAAATATTGAATCCAGGTACTATAATTATGATTGCATTGCCTTTCTCAAAAATACATATGAATCAGCGTTTCTTTTTTAATCAAAAAGCTGACGCTCAGGCCGAGGTTTGGTTGGTCAATTAGCAATAAATTAGGAGGGTTTTACCTTCTAAATCATCCCTACACTCAAGAAAACGATTACTATTGACAGCCTAAGGAAAAGTTTATTCTACTGACTGAATTATTTTTATCATTAACATAAAGAGTGAATAATGAAAATATGTACCGTAGACAAGGCCGAAATAAGACAATGAATAAAAGCCAACTCAAGGATTTTACGGAGATAACGGAGTTTACATTGACCAACGTATTACACTGACGAACACATTAAACAGTACCAAGTTAGGTATTTTTAACACGATGAGAAGAGATAAAACCCGATGTCTAAAAGTATTATCTGAACAATCAAATAGAGAACCTTTCGAAAGTGTGGTCGAGAAACAGCTGGAACTCGCTTAAAAAAATTAGCTACACGTGAGGACTAACACAGCGACAAAATGTCAGGTTTGATGCATATGGAGACAGAGGGGACACGAATAAAGAAAAATGTTCACATGCGTTTGCAAAAGTCGTCAGTACGGAAAGATTATTGAAGAGAGGTAATTTTGCAAAGGGAAATGTAGTTTTGACGTTAGAAATTAAAAAGCTAGCTAACTTCTGGTATTATAGTATGAGAGAGGATTAGCTAAACCATCTTCCTACCACAGCTAGAGAGTATAGATCGAACGGTAATCATATTTATGACCAAAACCTGCCTTGCCAATTACTACCTATCACCTGATTATTTAAGAAAATCAGCCTAAAGACCATCTACCTAACAAGTTTGCTAACGATGTTGTGAAATATAGGACTGCAATTTTGGGACTTACTTTGAATTAACATGTACACATTCGTGTCAGGTTCACTACGACTGATTGACTTACTTGAATCAATATTATCCGTGGTGAAGAACCGCTATCCTGTTTACCCTTCAAACATAATTGACCCAAAACATATCAATCCCATAAATAATAAGTGGATAATATACCAATCCTTATGTCTTACTTACTTCCGCCGACCCTTACAACTACTAGGGGATACTTTAAAACAATACGCTTACTTCAAAAATCGAAAATTGTTGACAGATTCGATATTAAGCACCCAACATGATAAACGGATCAGGAAGACTCAATTATGATTCTACCACATCAATTCTCTCATTTACATACACGTACTAAGGTCATGAAAGAAAAGACACAACAAGATTGGAGTTTTACTCGTGTAGTACCAAATAAATGCAAACAGTTTAGAGGAAAATGAAATTTAATAAACAAAACACTACTTATCTAAACTATTCGGTGCAAAGTTAATATCACTGTCCATCTATGAGCTATTAGTTGTGTGCGACGGGTACACGATCAGTGCTATTCACTAAGATGTACACATAGTGTTTACTTCTTTAAAACTGAAACTAACTTTACTTACTTATTGAAAGTAAATCAAATTAATGTGATGAAGCCATTTGGAATGAAAACCGATCATAAAGCAGTGAGTGGTAAATTGTGAGAGCAGTCGAATCCACACTTAAGTGAGTTCTAGTACGACGGTTTAGATACTACCTATTAGTCTTAGGCAACGTATATTACATGTAAAATGGGACTTCGTTCAGAAATAGGAGAAACTAAATAACGATTCGTATTTCGTACATTTACTTGATTGATACTAAGGAAAAACTTTAGATAAAGAAATAGGGATTTCGAAATTCGATATCAACCTAATCATATTGACGTATGCTGGTACAAGAATAAATTGTTTGTCAAAATGTAAAATTACATATAAACTAAGTTTTTGTTTTGATGGCTTAAAAGTTTTGTAGATCCATTCACCCTAAACAGAACAAATTAGAAGTGTGGTGGCTGAGGATCTAGTCAGATTATTTTAACTACTAAAATTAGTTACAAGATCGAATAAGATTCTATTACTAATTAGTCAATGAAATATGAATAAAAAAAATTGTTGAACATCTGTAATTGGTTGAATTATTTATCCTACTTTAAGAACTTCGATAGTATCCACTGAGTAATCGATAATTGTATCTTTGAAATACAAATACATTGCAACAGATGATTTCCCAATTTTATAACGTTATAGCCAGTTATTGAAAGAACTGCACAAATCAATTTATTCCATAGGACTGGCAGCTAAAAATGAAAATTTACAAGACAAAATATTTAACCAGAAATTTATTTAATGTACAAAATTCACTTTGATTTTCATCCAGTTAGATTTTCCGGTTTTTCTTGATGATTCTTGTAAAATCCGTAGAGCTCTCCGTTTGACGATTGTTTGCTTTGAAACGTTAACTCTAAAGAACTTTTAAAGCTAAAACAAAGGCTAGTTACGTTCAAAAAACAAATTGTATGGGAAAATAATTTTAATTCGACTGAACGGCGTTTGTGAGATATAAGAGTACTTCCTGTCATGTCATTAGTTGCAAAAAAAATCAACAAATAATGAGAACAAAATAATTTGCTCTAAATTATCTAATACACTTGTAAATCTTGGTGGGATTAAAGAGACACTTGAATACTTTATAAAGATTAGTGTGCTACCAAGTATAGAAGAGATATAGTCTACAACACAATTGTCAAGTATTTAGTGGCTGGTAATTAAATTATTACTCGTATTATAAAAATGATTCAAGACAGTATAGCTTTAAAACATTACAAAAGATCTGTCAAAAATGAACACGTCAAAATAAAAAGATTAGTTTAGTAAAGGGGGAAATTGAATTATGAAGATAGTTATGAGATGAAACTCGCAGACAAGCAGGTATGTGGAGATTATAGCGTTAACTTAAGTGTTGAAACGTGTGAAACATAGTTGTTAAGATAATAGACAATAGTTTTACTCGAAATTAGTCCGCGCAACCGCAAGTGTTATTTCATAATACAATAAGAACGGAACATCACATACAAACTGTTTGAATCGCTAATAATATCGTTAGGACTAACTTCAACTACGAATATTAGTTATGTTAATCCATAAAGTTTTATTATAAATGAAACAGATGACCATCGAGACTAGATACTGCTACCCGCTATTTTCCACCATAAACAAAAGAAAACGTATTTTGTATTATGAATACCCATCTTGTAAATCGGACAAGACACATCAAGTTTTGCTAATTGACATATACATATTACACCGAAAAGTAGTAAACATTGTACTTATTATAGAACTTTAATCTATAGAAAAAACCAAATAAATCAATGACCTAATATCAACGAAACTGGTTTACTGAATGAAAACTCAACATACTTTTATTCTTAACCTGATAATAATAGTAATAATAATAACAAACATTTTAGATAGGATTTACAGATATCTCACTTTTTAATCAAGCAACACAGAAATAGCGAAAAAGCACCTCTTTATCATTTCGATAAAACTCATGTACAGAAATAAAACGATGAATAAATGCATTCTTGAATAAAGTAACGTACTTTAAGCGAAAACTTGTTCAGGCATTGACTTATTTAAAAGATGAAAAAGTGGGATGGAAATGTTAATACATAAAAAATGAAAGATAAATTCACAATATGGGCGGTAAGTTCAGAAGAACTCACTTCGACTTTTGTACGAACACACAGAACCAGTGGAAGATGATCTATGCCTGCGTCGACGAGAGTGTTGTCTTCTCCGGTGTTTATTACGTTTATAGAGGCTTTCATCACTACGAGAACTTCCAGAACGATAGGAGGATCTGTAAGATTTTTGTCTGCGCCTTGTATGTCTATGAAATGATGGACTTTCACGCCCACGTTTGTAGTACGAACGACAGCAGTGCGAACCAGAGTGACTACGACTTCGCCGTCTTCTGCGATGACCAATATCACTGCTTGTTGATCGACTATGTCTAGATACAGTCTTTGACAGGTAACCATGATCATTTTCTTTTTCCGCTTTGTGGCGCTGTTGCATTTTCTTCATTTAAGTCCCCCAACAATTACATCCCGAAAGTGAAAAGCAATGAAAATAAAAGAGTATGTAAGTAAAGAAATCGAGATAAAATGTTAAATGTTTGTTTCTTTCGAGTGGATTTGATTGTTTCCTGTACAACTGTATCTCCACTGATGATCCGATGACTCGATATAAACTGACCTAAAATAATTAAACAGAATAGGCTGGAACATTACAAAAAAGAAAGTTTTCAATCAATCTATATTTGTTTTAAGCAAACAAGTTTGCGCATGAAATTGCAAAATACAATCAACACTTATGGATGAAACTTCTTACCTTTAGTAAGTGTGCATACACCGGATGAGCGAATTCCTTGAATTTGCTATTCATAGCATCATCTTCTGATGCGGTATAATTTGTATATTCACCGGTTTCTGAATTATATTTATAGTATGTCCCCGTTTTGGGTTCGTAAAATAATTGATTCTCCTAAAATTATTTGCGACGTTCAAATAGTTTGAAATAACATACCGGATCATAATAGTAGCCACTCTTATGATCATAATACAAACCAGTTCGTTCGTCGAATGTGTAGCCTGTATTACGTACAACAGCTTCTGATGTTTCTTTAAGCATATTAGCTATTGATGCACCTAAGAATGGAATATAAATTTCACTAGACGATTGCACCATATGTTTTAGAGTCGGTTGTATTCGAACCGTTGGGAGCAACCTCTTTTAAACGTGGTAAATTATTTTCACCGGTCAAACTGTTTTGATCGAGAGACAGTAGACGGCGTTCCAAGTCTGTATTTTTGTCCATCAGGTTTTGAATAAATGCATCTTTTTCTTCGAGTTCCTTCTTCAAAATGTGGATTTCAGTCTCCAGTTCACTTAACTTCTCAAATACATCAAACTCCATCTCTCTAAATTTACTTCAATAAAAAGTACGGAGTCAGTAGCGAAATCTGCTAATATTACAATCAGAAATTAAGCAAGCACTCTGTAGTAACTTACTGAAAAGTTTACATTGTCTTACTAAAATAATTTGTCAATGACTGACATTTCATGGTCCATTAAACGGGGTTTTTAAATGTACGTATAAAACAAAACCACGATACACAGGAAATAAGGTTTTAGAATGTTCCCGGGAATAGAACACGCATAACCTGATCACTTTCACCCCATGTTCTGTACTTAGCAAACAAACGAGCTTACTTGTTGAAGTCCAACTGAAAATTCAAATAATTCACATGCCTTGGCGCAGATTACAGGTCAGGCACAATAGAGTAACTGTGATTTATGGTTAGCAAGATGAATGACAGAGGGATCGAGACGATGATAGTATCAATGTCGGTGTGATAGGCTATACGTTAAGATTATGGTTTGAAAAGGTGTCTAGAGACACAAGTAAATATGGCCATTACTTACTTTTCTATTTTCGGCACCGTACTATTACGGCTTGGTAAAACTTGGTTTTTCCTTTGCTACTGATAACATAAGAATGATAGTTTTGTGTTAGTTTTTTCTCCAATGCTACTGTGAATTAGAGTAGCCCGGACAGAAAGAAGAGTACCGTTACGGAAATACTTTTTGACGTTATTGGCTATTACACACGACCATTGGTATCTCGCTAGAAAACTATCATCAAACGCATTCTAACGTGACTAGGCTTAACCTTTGTTTTTCAGGCTTTTAAATAATCGCTGTCCGTAACCATCTATGGCTGACTGATATTTATAGCCGGAATAAATGATAACCTTGAGTGTAGTTAGCCTCTTACCATCATAATTACCATTTGCATATAACCCCTCATGAGCAATAGTGTGGTCTCCTATTTAGTATCCCGTCATTGTGAGGATATCTTAAAAGAAAGAAATAAAGTGGTACGTGACAACTCTTTCCACTCAAATGATTTGACTCTTATTCGGACCAGTTGGCTTTGTATTAACTACTTCAGTGGTTTGTATTACTGCATGAAGAACAAACTTCTTAACGTGTATCACGTACACAGCGAATACCATTTTAGGCAGCCGATGATGGGTTTAGTAGCTAGAACTCAGTGAGGCAGAATTTACAGAGATGAAGACCTAATCCTGATGCATTAAAGACTGAAGTGGTTGGCTTGGGAGCGGAATCTGCCAAGCTGGTTAACCGGACTAAGGACCAAAAACTGAGGATGTTAGGGACAGCCTACGTATTCCCTCTAGTAGACATTACCAGTTTAATATGGTTTTCGGCCAGCAATTATGAAGTCTTGAGTTTGTAAACGATCGTGTGGTTTGGCGTTAAGAACAATGATGAAAATACAGCACCAGTTTCTTTCATGGGGGCATGACAAATCACTTGGACTCATGTACGTCGTGAATCCAAGCCTTGGAGAATTATTTGGGCTAAAAAATGGGGGAAGAGTAGGAGTGAACTTATTGTTTGATCAGTCATACAAGCTAAAGTCTAAGTTTTCAGGCTCTTAATACCAGCGTTATGAACGATATTTAGTACTGGCCCCACAATTTTAATTAACAGCCATCTAATTACACTATGGAGCATTTTCCCACTTGGATACCGAGACATTTGGAACTAAGAACATGATTTGTTAGTCTTGGGTCCCAGTGCCGAAAAGAAACAGTCGGACTGCATAAATTACAGTGATTCGTTGGAAGAGATACGCATAACCGAAACTAATATGACTCTCAAAACCTCAGGGCTGCTAGACGATGGGTCAACTTATTCATAAAGAAAAAGAGAGGTCTTGGTAAAAACTGCTAGTGCGACAACTACGAGTAGCTACAGAAAGACGTACTTTGTTGGCCAGATCTGATCAATGGCGGTTCAAGCCGCCATACACCTAAGTGCAAGGTCAGATAGAGATTCTATATCCAATATCTGTTTGCCACACTTATATTAAACAATCATATTAACTGCCTGAGAACCTTGATCGTCAGTGGTGTTGGCTTACCCCCAGTGGTATTAAATGAATTCAGTCTAGCTAGTTGACTTCAGTAGTAATGAGCTTTTCAGGAGAGAGGTTTCAGTTTCAGTTTGGAAAGGATAGGAGACTTGATGGCTTGTGTTAGTCCTGGCAATGATGGTCTCTCAGATGATCCAGCTTTCTTTTGAAAGAGTCGATGGATGGAGCCTTAACTACGTGCTTAGGTAATGAATTCCACTCGTTGATGATTCGATGGGAAAGTCGGTAGTCAGCTGACAAGCAATTCGTTCTGGGCTTGTGAACTGTTTTGGAGTATCCTCGTAAATTTACTGTTTTGGAAGACAAGAAAAATGAGGGCATTTTAATTAAGTGATAAAATTTTCAGTCTTGATTGCTTTAATAGTGAAAATCCCTTCGTAAGTTGACTTACCTGAATTTTCTACAGATGAATGTATCATGAAAAGCAACAAATGCACATGTGCTACTCTTGAATGTTCTTCTTCTCGTGAGTACGTTTATTTTAATGTAGATCCAAATACGCGACCTGATCATTTGATTTAGTGCCAACATATCCCCTTTATTTCTGGCATTCGTTAGCCATTATGTCGGTTTAAATATAGTCTGTAGATACCTCGAAAGACGTTTCAGACCAAAAATTCTGTCTATCAAAGACCAAATTATTGTTACACAGTATAAATACTAATGTGTAGAAACAGGCACAACAAATTTATTTATCTTGTTAATTTTCACGGTTTGTACATTTACCACAAAATGATTGCACATGTTTAAGTATAGTACCTTGAACACACTTTCTTCCGTTGTACAACACTCATAGCATGACACATGTTGTTAACTGCTTGTAAACACACTACTATACACACGTCTATTGTTCTTTGTTGATTGTGGTTATGATAACAGCTATGAAATACCTATCATCTACATTAATAGACTTCAGCCGAGTTTCTATTATATTATACGTCTGGCAATATTACTGGAACCATTAATTATCAATAATTGTGGAACACGCACAAGCCTGCCTATTTAAGTAACTTCCTTTACCTTTTGCTTGTTTTTATAACTTATAATTGATATATTATAATATTAGCATTTGGACGTAATAACTCTTGCTATTTTTGAGCGACAATATTTTTTGGTCCGCCATAAATGTAATACGATGAGTAAAATGAGTTGAAGCCTTCAAGCTTCTATGACTCCTGCACTGACGGCGTAAAAACGCCGCGACGAAACTTGGGTCACATGTTGTGCCTACAGCGCTAGTCAACTCAGTACTCCTTGTTACTCCTTGATACTAAACAGAACTAATCAAAAGACTATTGATAACTAGGAAGACTAAAACGACACCAATCCTACTGATACATAAATCTGCACTTGTAGGATAAACCCAGTCTAAGTAGGGTCACAAGACCCTTATCTCTCACTGACAGTAAGGTGAAATTTCCGTCCGAAATACAGCTACGCTGAAACCTGAAAAGTCCTAAACGCTTGTCTACAAATGAATTCCATTACAAGGAAATACGCTTTCTGAATGTTATAATGCAAGCACGGGGTGTTAAGAGATCGAGAACCCTACTTCTGACAATGGGGATACGTTGTTATAATGTTTGTAGTGTAACCTTGGTACAAACTAGGCGTTCTTATCCTATTTTTGAGGGATTATTCAAAAGACGAAGTGGATGAATTATCTATCTGATACACCAGCAGACACTGAAATGAAGTATATCCTACATCATCCTGGAACTCGCATGCGACGAATAATCTCAGACCTATAAATGTTAGGGAAGATCATAAGAATCAGTTTTATAAGAAGCTGGCGTTCTCCAAAGATAAATGACCAGAAGAATACCTATATATGGTCCGATGATCCGACTCCAATTTGAAAGAACGGATGAATTTGTTACGAATACAAATCTTTTCTAACTCAATTCGCACTCTCGCTAACCTCGTTTGTGAGGAGGTAATAAAAGCTAAAAGCAGATTGAGCTGAACGGACGAACTTGAAGCACTAGTTTATTCAAAAAGACATTTAGAATGAGGAGATGGAATCAGAAGTGAAAAAAGCAAGTGTGCAACTCTAGGGTCTGTTCATTCACGTTGGAAGGATAATACCCATCACGATTTCTGAATCTTCCATTTACTGAATGCCTTGGTTGATATTAGTCAATAGATGAGGCAGACGATGCTGAACAGACTTTATCCATTTCAATAGGAATTCCAGAAGGCATTTAATGAATTTAAATGGGCGAGATAGGCCTGGCCCTATTGCTTTGCACAATTCACACATTCACCACATGCAAGTAGAGAGATAACAGATTACTGGGAACGAATCCCCAACTTAATTAAGAAGTCAGTTTCTAGAATGATGTACATGTTCAGCCTCCCCTTTACGTCTATCTGATTTATTAGTAAAATGTACTTCCAATGCGACTGAAAATATTTTCTAAGTACTCTACAGCTACTAGGGAATAGCGATCATGCTGTCTTGTTTATGTTTAGGATTTGTGACATAATGTATCATAAGGTTGAACGTTGTCTAAGTGCATAGAGAACGAACATAATAGACATACAGGGAACAACGAACTGGTTAGTAAATACTTACACGAAGAAGTATGGTCCCTATTTAGAAGCATATCAGGCCTAGTTACGTATCCGTGAATTCAATACTTGTTAGAACGCAGGTCAAACAACTGTTCACCATAGATAACTAAAGCGGCCAAGAAACATTTTAGGCGTAAAAAGAGGTAATGGGATATATTTATCTCTACAGGCTCTGGAAAGTACAGACTCATCCACTGCAATGCTAGGAATGCTTGCAAAACGTTGAGAAGTAAGTCTAGAGTTTCGTATGAAAAACAACTGGTTCTGGACTATGAAAATAATCTGTAAAAGTTGATCTCGCATATACAAAGGTAAACTCAAAGGAGTGATGAAACCCCACCACTTTTCGCTCAAGGAAATCTGATGATATCAGCAAGATGTGGTGTTGTGAAGGCTGAAGCTTTAACAGAATATTTTAATAGAGCGATCTCTACTGACGACCGTCAAAGATGAACAGTTAATTGTGATGATGGCGACTTGTCGATGGATCCTGTGGCTATTGAGAAGGGAGCTGTCCTAAGATTACTTCACCATCTCAAACCAGTGAAGATCGTCAACGCTGATGATCTCCGTCTGATGATTGACAGCCTACTAGGGTTAGACGGAAATGGTGTGGCCAGTAGCTGACTTCGAAGTCACACCTCAAGGTCAGCACTAAACGTGGTTTGCCCCTTTGTCATACCAAGGTGCTATTGTTGCTTTAAGGACCGTACAGCAACAGGTATAAGTGAAAGTGTGACTACCACCACATGACCAGTCCATGGCGTACGATCAACCGATGCACGTCGGCTGTTGTTGACCCTGATGGTGATCCATGATCTGTTTGATATTCAGTGACCCGACTGCCAGATGATTTGGCAAGGGCTCAGTCCTATTTTTGGAGGTCGTTGTAATGAGTCACGACGTACAAAAACGTTTGTGACACATCATAAGGCAGGTTGATTGAAAACACCAGTTAACTGAAGTCGAATGGAAACACGTTTGGCTGAACGCGTGGCGTTCGTAAGTCTGTTCTTGTAAGAGTTTATATCCACATTGATTGAAGATGAGGGATCCATAAATTTTTCTGGAAGCTGAAGTTTCGTCTCGTAAACTAGTTGTACTGCAGTATATCCAACTTCAGCTTTCCCTGCATTGCAAATACCAAGTAAAACGAGTAGAAGAGAGTCAGTTCACTGCGAAACGTTTGCAGCTGAGAGTGAAGCTTTCCAATATCGGTGAAATCGTCCTACCTACCCGTTTGCTTGTGAGCGGTAGGTGATTGTTCAGAAACGCGTGATTCCCAGTAGTGTAGTAAGACAACGGTAAGGTCCAGATTCGAACCGGTGTCCACGGTCTGTAGTGGTAGTTGAGGGAAAGTCGAGGTTTAGCATGCATCGTTAGGCGACAGCGTGGGTCACTGCTTCTGCAGTGATGTCCGATCATCAAGTGAAATGGTCTACACACGTGAAGAAGTAAGACTATGCATTTGAATCTGGTAAGGGTGCTACCAAATCTAGATGAACATGGTCGAAAAAAGCGTTGGGAGTTTTGAAAGAGACCAAGGGATGCTTTTTGTTTCTAGTCACCCTAGATAGGAGCGAGCCCACTCCTTCAAGTATTTATTCATACCAGGCCAACAAAATTGTTCTGCTAGATTGTTACCCGAACAATTGAGTGACAAAGCTAGTGCAACGTATTGAAGAGGTTGTATCGATGATATTTCGCCACGATTAGACAATCCACAACTGTATATGTGTCGGATAGTAAAGTTTCCTCACCTGTGTCTCATCTGTTTGATCCGTAGATTCAGGGTTGTCGAAGCTAACGCGAGCTGAAGATCAGTGTCTTCTTTTTGAAGCTTGGCCAGTTTAGGAGGGTTGATTCTTTCGAAACTGTTCAAGGGCCTCATACAGGACAAAACGTATGCCACTCAATTGTGTGTTCCAGAAACGTGTTGTATGTCTGAAGCAAACTGTGAAATATAATCTAGTTGTCGACACTCGAGGGAAGTACTTGTCTGAGGACGAGCTTGGGGAGAAAATGAAACGACCTAGGTTGATTGACTAAGAGCTGACCACAAACATTCAAGTAAATGTCAAAACATTAAAGCTCAAGTGTACCCTACTTCTTTATTTTGTATAGGCGTTATATTTCCTATTATTTTGAATGGAATGTTGAAAAGCTTTGTGCATTTTAAAAGATATCCCCGCGCTCGAGCGGATCAGCCATGGTCTAAATGAAGACTTATTTACCACTAGTCCAGTCTATTTCTCTCGGCAGAACGAGGGGTACACATTAGTACGAAATTGGTGAGCCCCATTTTGAGCAGAAATTTAGTTGTCGTTTTGCCTATTATCACTTTTTCCACTTAATCTTAAGAGTTGATCTTTTGGTTATCGCTAACGTAAATCTCGTACGTATACATATCGTTTTTTATCGCAACGTATCTGTTTTTTAGCTACTATTTTATCCCTTTCATATTATATTAGTGCATTGGTCGTATACCACATCTCAAACTCATTCCAGACCGAAAAATTGGGGGATCAATGTAATTCGTCACCGATGGAGACAGATGCTGTCATGACTGAGAAAGTCCGACTCCCAGAATTTGGCATTAGTGACCCCGGGTTGAGGTTTTCTCGACTGGAGCATTATTTCATGAGACAAAATATTAAATCAGAAGAGATTCGCTGATGAGATTTATGCCCTATCCTCCCTCCTTCAATAGCTCAAGACGTCCACCAACACCACAACCATACTAAGATGAGGGATAATGAACCGTCTATCTTTATCGGGCGGCTGAGGAACTGAAAGACTTTTCCAAGGAGAAACTTTATGTGGTAGCTCACCATTGTAAGGTTTTACGTCTCCTCCAAGTCTTAGTGGTAGACAGCGTAGTGGATGAAGCAGTCCTAAAACAAGGATGTATATAAGCTCTGCCATGCTACGTCCAACACTCTTTGGATGCACAAGACCTGGACATCTCTGAACCCCACTTATTGCGTATAGCAGATAGAACAATGGAACGAGGTCCTTCAAGAGGATCATGTGCGTTACATTTTGTACAAAAAGAAGAGCCGTCGATAGACCCGGTCATGTCAGAACTCACTGCAAGTGTTAAACGTCTCATAGAGGCTTTCATCAAAATGCAAAAGGGCTATAGATGCAGCAGCAGGTAAACAACGACCACGATCAAAAATCACAGAGCAGATCACAAACAATCCGGACAGTCCCGTCTCACTAGAAGTTTGGTGTCGAATCAACCAGTTACAGTCAATCATGTGCCTGGTCTAAACATACTCCCAAGAATATGGAAACGAATAACTCCTACCCAGGTCTCTACGACTGAAGAGTGGTGCCTAAACAGTCGCTTCTTTTATGCTAAGGACAGAAATTCAAGCTTGAACATTTTTGTGGATACCGATGCTGCATTAATATTGTTCCTCAGAACAAAAACTGGAGTTCAGAAACTCCCCCAGTTACACTTCAATCTCCCGGCAAAACTGAAATCGCGACGTTTAGACGGAAAAATTTAACTCTAGATTTGGGATTAAGGAGCTAATTTTCCTGGGTTTTCACTGTAGCTGATTTAGATCTGGCAATACTGGTGATGGAATTGTTTAGAGAGATATGAATTTGTAGTCGACACTAAAAAACGACGTTTGACGCTGAAAGATATTCCGAGTTACACAAAAGTCTGAGAAAGTCTCTAAATTTGATACAAACCCTGCCATTAGCAAGTGCGAAATCCCAGGATGTATTCGTGGAATTCCCAATCCTAACAAAATCGAACACACAGCCTTGTAAAAGTAAACTAAAGTTCAACCATACTACGAAAATTGAAGGTGCACTTGTGTTTGCTAGACCCAGGAGACTAGCACCAGATAAGCCTAAAATCACTAGAGACGAACTGGATCGAACAAAAAGTTCTAAGATATATGAACAACCTACTTCACGATATGCTATTTGCACAGGGGTATATAGACGATTTTGTAATTCCCAATTTGAAATCACGTAAAAGGCATGTGAGGGCAGTGCTAAGACGGCTAAATGAAAGTGGTATGAACACACACCAAATTAAGTGTGTTTTCGATGTTTACGGACACGCAATAAACTCAGAAGGGATTACACTGATCAAAGAGGTGGACACCACTGGACAATAACACAACTTAGAAGGTTTATAGGTCTGGTTAAATTTTATCTAAGATCCAAACCCAGTTGTGCACAATTAATGCAATCTTTGACAGATTCTCTTAAAGGAAAGTCAAAAGAATTTGAGCTGACTTCTGAGGCCATTTAGGCAGTTGGGCAGCTAAAGGATAAGCCAGCTCAAGCATCTTCTTTGACACATCCGAATTTCCATTATCCACCTGCTTTGATGGTGGATGCTTTGGATAAAGCAGTAGTCAGTATTCTTAACCAGCTGGTTGAAAACGCCTGAAAACTGAATGCGTTCTTCGCAAAAAGACTAACTTCGACGGAGACGAGATATTTCACTTTCGGACGAGAAATTCCCGCAATCTACCTTACCATTAGGCATTTTTGACTTATTTTAGGAGGCAGGAAATTCGAAGTTTATAAGAGTCATAAACCGCCAACCAATCCATCAAAAGCTAGAGCTGATAAATATTCCCCTCGAGAGGTCTGACACCTTGATAATATACCACAGTTCATCAGTGATATCCAAAACGTCAAAGGTTAGAACAGTCAGGTGGGGGATACATTATCTCGGCTTCAAGTGAACATAATACAACAATCAACACCGAATTTCGAGGCGTTGAGAGACAGCCAGAAAAAGATCAGGAATTGTAAATCCTACTTGCGGTAAAGAACTCTAGTCTCAAACCATAACAGCTTCTATAACTTTCTGGGGGTAGTTTGGTTTACTGTTGCTCGACCAGGGCGATGCCTCGACTGTTAGTCCCCAAAAGTATGCGAAAATCAATATTAAATAACTTTCATACTTTGTCTCATGCTGGGGTGAAAGCCACTACCAAACCAAACAACGCCAGATGTGCATGGTCAAGTTTACAAGATGTTCACAGATGGGCTAGAGAGTATTCAGCGTGTCAACAATCATAGATTAGCAGTCATACACACCTATCGGAGTCTTCTCACAACCAGATGCACGTTTCACCCATGTTCATATGGATTTTGTAGGTTATTCACTGCGTTCTCATGATTTTATTTATCTATTTACATGCGCAAACAGGTTCATGAGGTTTCAAATAGCCATGCCCTTAACCGATCTCACAGCTTGATCAATAGTCAAAGCTTTCATGCACAACCGGGTGGTTATTTTTGGTACACCTACTACACCTACTGGTGACGAAGCCCAATTTATATATTAGCTATTGAGCAACTTATCTAAGCTTCCAGGTTCCAATAGAATACGTAGTATTGCTTATCATCCTCAGGCTATCGGAATGGTAGAACATTTCTACCGTTAGGTAAAGGCTGATCTAATATCACACTCAAACCCCAGTCACTGGACAGATTTCCTGCCATTAGTTATGTCGGTAATAAGAACAGCTGTCAAAACTAATTGACGGTGTTCAGCAGCAGAACTAGTCTTCGATACGACTCTAAGACTACCGGGTGAGTTTACTAATCCTCTCACCAACAGTAAAGAGCCTGGTTTAGAAAGTTACGTGGACCAACCACGGGACCGAATTTCTAAACTTAAGCTAATTGATACCAGTGAACAATTTTGAGTGACACATGTACCCAAGAACCTAAGCAATCGCACATATGTCTGGATAAGGTGTGACAAAGTAAAGGCACCACTTGGTCCTCCACTTGAATGTCCATACAAAGTTATGAACCCTGAAAATAGTTTTAGTCTGGAGTGATGTGTTGCCCACCCCTCTCCATATCTTTTACACTTGTTGTGTGAGCGTTATATTCATCTTTTATAATGAGTATGTCGGCAATTTATCCATAAACAACCTGCCGAGTTATATAAGTCCAAAACACCATACCAGCAGGGGAAAGCCACAAAAAGCGTAGAATCTTCGACTTAACTGAGTGGTGTGAGCAGGCTATGTCTGTGGAATTAATCATTTTTCTAGACTTTCCGCTAATAGGAGAAGACAATGAGGAAGCATTGTATAAAATCCCTGTCAACGGTTACTATAAATCCAAACAGTGGACCTCAGTAACAATGACGAACTCCGAAAACAATCCAGGAGAGTTTCACTAGTTCACTGAATGATCTATGGTTACAGTGTTTTGTAACACTCAGTGTCTTATGGTCATTTGAACTATTCATATATATATATATATATATATATATATATATATATATATATATTATCAATAAAACCATTCACAAACTCGATTTTTGTATGGCATACAGTCAGCGGTTTCACATTACATACTACCATGAAAAAGTGCATTAAATTAACTGAAAACATTGTACAGCACATTATATTTGATAATACTAAATGAGCAATTTTGGTTTTACATACTTAATTTCAGGCGGATTGATTCATAACTTCTGTTTGATCTAATGCACAAAACTAGCTTGTATGCTCAGTTATTTCTAATTATCCATCTTTAAACACTACTATGGATAATTCACTCACTAGGTAGTCAGGACGGTGAGTTCAAGTCATGACTTTCACGGCTGCACTCCTATTGAACCAATTATTGTCGGCTGTCCACGGAAAATTCTGGAAATTACCGCCATTATCGTGTGACAAAACCTTATTTGATACAGCATGAAAGTTCATATTTTTTCGTCGTATAACTAAAACCGACCGTACATGTAACTTTTACATTTGATTATGATCAGTATGGGCAGAAAAGACGTTGTATTTTATTCTTCAAGAGGCTAACGATCGACTAACACCACGCGTCCCAGTGTGGCTTGTTAGAACAATTCGGCTTGACTGAAATACTTTCCTACACTGGTCGATTGTTAGCGATACTCATGACCAATAGGACTTGTACACTTGTTAGGTTCCTAGGTGAATTTAGGAAGTATAGCATTACTATAACATATAAACTAACATCAAACCAGTCAAGTGGGTAGTCTGTAAGAGCCCGATTATGTCGCTGGCCCTAAGAAGCCTACTCGATTCCAGGACCCGATATATTTTCGTTTTTTTCTCAATCATATGTCGTAGTTGTCCTGGTCAATGGACACTTTCTGTACCCGCGCTTACGAGCCCAGTTTTTGGTGATGAATCCAACTTTTATCAGGTTCGCACATCTATGTATTTTTAAAAATGGTAAATTTCCGTTTTCACTCATTTTCGTGCCCAAGATGTCAACACCATGTCTATTTCCTTCCAGATTGCCAATCTGTTCTGAGAACCAAACAGAACATTAACCACTCATAATTCTGCATTACTTTTTTGAACCTGATTACTCTGTGCGAACAGTCGAGCAATTCTTCAGGTTTGACTGACTTCAATTACATTTTTTCTTTCAAGTAGATTCCTCTTCATTTTTGGCTTGACGGCGACTCAAGGCAGAGGTGACTGAACACTTGATAGCCGGACAGAGCATGAGAAAATCGTACCTCACCAACATGGTGCAGGGAAACCCACTCGCGACACTTCCTCAGATATTCTTGTTTCATTTTCTTACCACTTATTCCCTTAGAAGCTCAGATCCTTATATGGAGGGTGAGTTCAGCAATTCACGAGAGACAATTCGTGGAGGAAATTGAATGCTATGAGATAATATAACAACTTAGCAAAGTATATGACATCCGTGGAGTATCGCCAAATACTGACAGGGAGTCGGTTGTCATTGGTTGGAAGTCAAACATTGAGTCAGTAATTCTCCTTTAGGGTGAGAAAACAGAACCGACATGTTCTTTTTGGGTAAGGTCGTCGAACCGGTGTTCCAATATAAGTAGATTTCAGGAGGAAGTTAGTGTAGCAACTTAGTTTGATTGGTTAAGGGTTGGCCGCAAACATTTAAGTGAATGCCAGAACATTAAAGCTCAAGTATTTATTCACTTCCTTAATTTGTATAGGGGTTATCTTTCCGATTATTTAAAATGGAATGTTGGAAAGCTTGTGTGTTTTGAAAGGTATCTTAGCACTCAGGTGGATCGTTCATGATCTAAATGAAGACTTATTTACCACTAGTCTAGTTTATTCTCCCGGCAGAACAAGGGGTACCCGCTTGCACCAAACAGACTTACTTCCTAATAACATTCTAAAGGACAGTACACTCAAATTACTTTCAGCGACAAAATACCTCCTCAGGTGTTTTGGACAACACTGTACAACATGGAGTAATTCACACAGCCCCTAATGACAGCTGAATTGCATTGGAATGCTGTTGAACGTAACGGCTGTTTCTGTTAACTATACATAAACTACCAAGTCAATATATCATTTGCATTCAAATGATTCATGTTGGTTCTGATATCATTAACACTCCAACTTCAGAAGAACGTTTTAATTTCATTTCCATTTAGATTCAAATGTATTTTGCTCCATAGTTTCTTTAAGTCCGTCTTCAATCTCCTTATACTTTGACAGTATATAGCACCACATAATTCCGACTATACATTCTGATAATTTGAGTAATCGCAGATAATCAATCCGAATAAATATGTCTGACACACAAGGCGTGCATGATCGAAATATAATTATGATCAACAAGGGCATATATATCAAGATGGCCAGAGAATAGCATAAGCAAATGGAGATGGATACAGACCCACAGATCAACGAGGTTACAGCTAAACATATAAAGGTCAGAAGATCAAGCAATAGTTTGTCTCGGTCTGTTTTGCCGCTTCATCATAAGGTTGTAGTCAAGTTTTCATGATAAGAGTGGTCATCATATTACGAGACATTTGACAGAGGTAGAAATAAATAAATTAGGGCCTCTGGAACAGTGGAAAAACCTTGTGCTTGGTGTTTTTTCACATTTTGAAAGTTAGGGGTAAAACGATCCCCAAACTATTCTGGATAGTAGAAGAGAGATTTTCACAGAACTGAAGGTATTCTACACAAATGCTCACAACTCACCAAATAAAATGGCGGAGTTTAAAGATGTAGTGGACACAGAAACCCCGATATTATTCCCATCTCAGAACCAAGAGCAACGTCAGAAGCTTATGATAGTGAGATTTAGTTGACTGGTTATTACCCTGTTGGTCTGAGAGACTAAACCGTAGAGGCGGTGAGGTTACCCTGCATATAATAAGCACCCTAACCATACGAGCTGTCGAGACAGTGTGACACAGCTCGAGGACAAGTGAGCTGACGCGGTGCCGTCTGAAATACAAAGGGTAAAACACTGAATTGGTTTTAGTATACCTCAGTCCAGAATACGTAGTGGATGACTTCTTCTTAAGTAAACTTAAATCCTGGTCGAACAGGTGTAAAGGCACTGTAGTAGATGACTTTATTACACTATCTGTAAATTGACAGAACTTAAAAGTAGGGTCATCAAAAACATCGCTTGATTGGAATTTGCTGGAAACTTCAACCGCCCTGGATTTATTTCGGTACGTAAGATGTTCCACTAGATATGACCTACAAAACCCACCGTCTGTTTCGGACTTAGTCTTCACTCACGGTCGTGATATCAATCAAACAACATTTCAACTACATGTAGGAGTAAGAGATCACCATATTCAAGTTCATGGTTAATATGGTCTGTCAAGAAGTTGCGCTAATCAGTCCCAACATATGGGAGACAGACATGAGAAAATGACTCAAGCATACCAGTAGAAGAGGCATTGATCCAATTCCGGCATTTGTACAACCAAGTAACTCAAACATCTATACTCTGGACAGTCCCAAAGAAGAAAAAGCACGGCCATCCCTGTATAAACCGGGATATTAGACGTCTACTGAAGCAAAAGAAGTGTCGCTACCGGCCTTGTGACACTAGTTATGGTGAAATGCTAGATATCGGTCTGAAACAAGTGTATCTGTACAGTCCGAGAAGCTCAGAGAAAATAAAGGAAACAGTCGGCCCAATCTGTGATCAATCATCCGAAGAAACTGTTCTTGCATGTAGATTTCGGAACAAGAACGCAGAACTGAATCCCCAACCTAATTACGGGAATGCTTCATATATGACGGATGAAGATCAGGACAAAGCAGGAGTCATGGCGAACTGTTTTGGGACATTTTTCACTCAGGGCCCTTTTCTGGACGACAGACTAGACCCAAGTACAAAGTCACAAAGTCGGATGCTCACTGTGGACTTTGGTCGAGGTGACATACTAAAGGCTCTTAGCACTTCAGACACGGAAAACTCAATAAAACAGCGTGAACCACATCTTAAAGTCCTGAGAAAAATTGCATAATATATTATCGCCCTACTGACTAAGATACTGAATATGTCACTTGACCAAGTTGAGTCACCTATTGACTGGAAGGATGCGGATCTCATTTCAATACACAAAACAGGATCAAGATAGCTCCCATCAAGCTACAAACCTGTCGGCCTGACAAGTGTTTTGGTTAAAAGTCCGGAGGGAAAATAAAAAGGCGATAGTAGCATTCGTGGGGACCAACAGTTGTTGGACAACGAACAACGTGGTTTCAGGAAAGGATTATCTTGCACAACAAATCTCCTTATTGCAAGACAGAGATATATAGAGGCTATGGATAAAGGGAAATCAGTAGATGTTGTTTACGTGGACATCAGCAAAGCATTTGGTAAGGTGCCGATGAATATACTACTCTTGAAGCTAGAAAATCCGAGAATTGTCGGACCTCTCCCGGAAAGGATCAAGGATTTCTTGGTAGGCCGTAGACAGAAAGTAAGAACAGATTCCAAATACCTCTCCTGGAATTCAGTACTAAGTGTAGTATCACAAAACTCTTTCCTTAGCTCTTTACCTTTCTAAACTGTATTTAAATAAAATCCCAAGTATATTTGAGTCCCCGATGCTACCATATGCCGATGATGTACAAACCTGGCGAGAAATAACAGGAGACGTAGGTTTATTTGCACCTCAGAAGGAATTCGATGTCTCAATTAGCTCGTCTAAAAATTGTCTGAAGCCTATCAACGAGGCCAAGTAAGTCTACATTCAAACTGAGGATGCAAAAATAAGTAGGTGCAGCATAAGGGGAGATTTGGTTCCTATAGTTCGGTCTCACAAAGACCTTGGGGTGACAGTTTGCCATGATCTTAAGATCACGACCCACTACCACGAGGTCGCAAATAGGGGTTTCAGAACTCTTTGGGCTTTAAGATGGACATTTATCAAGTTGTATACTAACATGTTCAATAAAGTATACACAACCTTAGTAAAATCCAACTTTGAGAACTACATTCAGGCTGCAGACCCCTGGCCAAAAGGTGAATCGGATATCTAGGAAAAAGTCCAGGGGACGGCTACTTGTGCAATTCCAGAACTCCGAGATTCGCCATACACAGAGCGGCTTGAGAAGATTAACCTCCTTGCTATCCCACCCCAGATTACGAGGTGATTTGAATTTGATATATCGAATGCTAGGGAATGATTCTGGATCTGATGTCTTTTCTTTCTCTTCCTACCAGAACAGAATAGCTCAAAGGACATAGAAGACGAGTACAAGAGACGAATGAACAAAATACTCATAGCATACAGCTTTTCAGACCAAGTAATCAATTCTTGGGACCTGTTACCCGAGGAACTGTTGTCCGTCCCTTCAATGGACTACTTTGTGAGGAGGCCAGGCACTCTCATAAGCTTACTGGAAACTTTCAAACACAGGCTCTAGGCCCTTCCTTTGGAGAAAAGTTTGCAACCAAGATGATGATCTGGCACTTCGGGAGGATCTGACTTGGTTAAAAAGTCAAGAAGACAGCAATAGACTTACTTTTAACATTTGTAAATGTAAAGTAAAGACATTAACACCGTTGGATGCCAGCTCAGTGGTCTATCGGTTAAGGGCTCTGGCTCGAGACTGGTAGGTCCTGGGTTCGAATCTCGTGAGTGAGAGTTCGTGGATGCGCACTGCTGAAGAGTCCCATAATAGGACGAAACGGTCGTCCAGTGTTTCCAGGTTTTCCATGGTGGTCTAGCTTCAATTGACTCATGCTTTCAACTATGAAATGTAAAGTAGTCCATCTGAAGCATGCTGCAAACTACGCATACAACTTAAGCAACTTCTCTCCAGACTTATCCCATGCTGAAAAAGATCTAGAAGTGTTGGTACTCTGTGATCTGAAGTCTCACGCTAACTGCGACAAAAATGTCTTTCGAGCAAACCTTGTGATTGTAACGTTGAAGTGAATTTTTGGCCATTTCGACAGCAGAACTTCCCACTTAATCTCCAATAGTTTTATTCAACCCTGTTTAGAGTACGGAAATATAGTATTTCCTCCCCCACTCCAAAAGGATATGAATACATTGAAACTTATCTGACAACGAGCCACGACATGAGTTCGGGGGCTCAAGTCCAAGTCCAAGTCTTATGAGGAGCGTCTCAAATCACCTAACCTTTACTCATCAGAGTATAGACGTCTCAGAGTGACATTCTAATGACATACAGAACCCTAAACACTATTGGGCATACCCTTAAATACCAACTTAAACCCAATCCCAACGCAAACCTTGGGGGTAACATCTGGGAACTGGAGACATAACACAAAACAACGGACGTAGGCACATGTTTTACTTCCTAAGAGTAGTCAGATGCTGTAATTCGATGTTGGCTGAGCTAATCCAAGTGACTTCCTAAGAGTCTGAAGAGAAAACTTGACACCTTGAGGACTAAGGACAGTATTTCACTAGAATTTACCGATATTTTTTCTGCTTTGTCGTTAATTATACCTAGGTTCCTACCTGGAGGCACCGGTGATCCAATGCTACTAGATACGGAAGCCTGTTAAGCGAAAGCCCCTTCTATTCCGTCCAGAACCATTTGCACCCAGTTGCAATACGTAAATCTGAGTCTAATCGGAATCAGTCTTCAGTAGTAAGGATAGTAGGTTGATGAGCCTGTGGTAAACCCGACAGATTGCCTTCCAGTGAAGGTCCAGCTTCTCCTTGAAAATGTTCACTGATAGTGCTGATACCACTTGTTCTGGCAATGCGTTCCAGTCATTGACCACTCGATGATAAAACGGGATCCCACCTTTAGTTTATTAGATCGCGGTTTCTCAATTTTCTTGCTATGACCTCGGAGATTAATACTGCTGGAGGGAGCAAAAAGATAAGACATATTAACACCCAGATCATAATTAAAGACACGAAATGCCAGTATAAGGTCACCCCATGTCCTACGATAAGACAAGGGGAAAAGGTTTAGACGTTTCAAAAGCTCATCGTAACGGAGTTTAGAAAGACTCTTTACTAATTTTGTCCCCACACGCTGGACACGCTCAAGTAATTTAGTATCCTTTATCAGACATGGGCTAGCTGCTCGGATACAGTACTCTAAGTGTGGCCTTACATAGGTGGGATATAAAACTCAAAATATCTCCTCGTCAAAGCATTTAAATGCTCGGCGAAGTGACCGTGGCATGCTATAGCCTTTGGAAGCAGCCGCGTTGCCGTGCGTAGTAGTTTTCAAGTCGTGATTTATGGTTACTCCTAAGTCTTTATGTTCTTGAACGCGTGGGAGAGATGTACCATTAATGGTATAATGGTAACTATTACCGTGCCCGATATGCATGATCACGCTCTTTTTGGAATTACCTTCCAAGCCCCAATCATTAGCCCATCTAATTAATTCGTCTAAATCAGCTTGGAGATGACAACGGTCAGCCTCACTTCTTATTGTTCTCCAGATTTTGACATTATCCGCAAACAATAATGTCGACGACTTAAGTAATAGAGGTAATTTATTAACATACAGAAGGAAAAGTAAAGGGCCTACGATGGTGCTTTGGGGTACACCACTTTTGACCAGCTTCCATTCGGATAGCGTTCCATTGTCCCTCACTCTCTGTCTGCGGTCACATAAGAAGCTTCCTATCCATTCATGTATAGCACTGTTATTCCAAAGCTCGAGAGCTTCTGCATAAAACCTAAGTGTGAAACCTTGTCCAACGCTTTGCTAAAATCTATGAATATCACGTCGACAGACAGGCCGTTATCTAGGGCTGCTGTCCAATCCTCTCTCTCAATGAGTTAGTTAAGCATGAACGCTTGTTACGAAACCCATGTTGCTCGGGAGTTAACAGATTATACGAATCTATGTGACTCACTAGCTTAGCCCGAATTGTCTTTTCAAGTAACTTAACTTCTATGCTGGTCAGGCTGACAGATCGGTTGTTAGATACGATCCGTCTCTGACCACCCTCAAATATAGGATTAACTATGGCGTCCTTCCAGTCTCTAGGTAGTTGAGCTCGTGAAAGGGACATGCTGAAGAGCGTCGCGAGCGGTCTTGAAATAATGTCCGTAAGCGATGACAGCAAACGTGGATATAACCCATCGGGTCCCGGTATCTTACAAGATTTGAAGTTAGTTATCAATGGAAGAACAATTTCCTCGGTCACGACTATAGATCCTATGGCTGGTATCTCATTGCAAATGGGACAAGTAGTTGTAACACTACACATAGAGTAGACTTCACTAAAATAGTTTGCTAGACCAGATTCAGCTAGTAAATCTGAATTTTCGTTTAACAGTAACGCGGAGATACCATCACTACGTTTTGACCGCCTTTTAACGTACGAAAACAGTCGCTCCGGACAGGTACGGCTATCGTATGTCAACTGTCGTTCGTAAGTGGTACGGGATTTAGCTATGGTCTTTTTACATATGTTCCGGGTTTTTATTTTCGCATTTAAATGTCTGTCCTGTTGACAAGAATAAATCCCAGAATCATCAACGAATGGAACTCGTACCCTAAACATGTGATTGAAGTTCAATCTGTTGACGCTTTCAAAAAAATTACCATTCCCAAGACTAACACAGGCCACTCAACCTCCTGTCCCTTCAAAACTGAAACTGAGACTCAAGGTTACCAAAAGAGAAAGGGGCGAATTCGAGTTAGTTGTCGATGCGTACATAACAGAAGTTCGTTGTTTCGTTTGAATAAACAACTTGTGATGTGTTTGGACGATAAAGATTCTGAGGAGTGGCTTCGTGTTTGCTCACGGAAAACAAAGCGTAAACACAAGGCTACACGACCAGCGGAACGTGCTGCTATCCAGAAACATATTTTTACTTTAGATTACATAGATGATGACAGCCTGGAAACGGTTTTAGGTAGATTTAATGGTATTCGATCTAGTTTACTACTTTCGAAGCCAGACAGAACTTTCCTGGAAGGTTTATTAAAGTCTATCAATCAGGCATTCACAATGATATCAAATAAACAGACTGAGCCAAGTGGGATTGATGTGGTTTGTTTAGGATTGGGTAACCCGGCTGTCCATCATGCCAGTTTACGTCAGTTAGTTGTACTAGATCTTCTGTTGCAGCTTGACCCACGTATGGAGAGATCACGTACTCACCTGTACGATCCTGTTTTCAAATCTGTGGCTCGTGCTTTAATAAGAAAGCTTGGAATGCATGTGAGTATATTTTAATTTGATATAAAAGTGCGCTAGATTCATAATAAGAATTCTTCCAGATATAAGTACAAGCATGTCAAATTAAATCAAGTCAGTCACTTGTAATGAACATAGAACCCAACACATATGCGTTAGCCTAAAATATCATATCACATTAACAAGATGAACAGTAAACGGGCCTCAACAATGTGGCAATTATAATAATGGCAGAGATTAAGGACTAGGCATATGGTTCCTTAAGATATGAAAGATAGGTGCGATTGAAAACTAGAGTGCAAGACCTAGGGCAAGGTAAAGAGTAAATCTACCTGTGCCATTGTAACAAACTTTGAGCTATGTAACATGACGTCTCTAACCACTGGTATCCTTCATCGCTTGGATTCCGTCTAGGTTAGCTGTATTTACCAACATGTCTCAAACTTAACCAATAACTTGATGGACTGATGCAACGTCTTGGTTTGGCATTGCTTAGTGAATTCTTGAATGCAATTAGAGGTATTTGAGTTATATTCATACCATACGAAGGTATGTGGTGTAAGGTCTGAAACGTTTTAAGGGAGTCTTCAAGCTAGTGAAATATAGTTGACTGGAAGATACAGCGTAACGACGCCAGCGGCTTACTGTCATTCGTGCTTAACAGCAAACAAATCATTTCGTTTCATTTTTGGACACACATAACAACAGGTATTTGATAGCGTGGACAGGACAACACTATGGAGGCTTCTTCGACACTACAGCGTGCCTGAGAAGATAGTCAATATCATACGGAACTCCTATGATGGATTAAACTGCCAAATCGTCCATGGAGGACAACTCACTGACTCATTCAAGGTAAAGACCGGTGTTAGGCAAGGTTGTTTACTATCACCCTTTCTCTTTCTCCTGGTGATCGACTGGATCATGAAGACGTCAACATCTGGAGGAAAGTACGGGATACAGTGGACAGGTAGGATGCAGCTTGACGATTTAGACTTCCCAGATGATCTGGCTCTTCTATCACACACGCAACAACAAATGCAGGAGAAAACGACCAGTGTATCAGCAGCAGTAGGTCTCAATATAAACAGGGAAAAGCAAAACTCTCCGATACAATACAACATGCATCAATCGAATTACACTTGACGGAGAAGCTTTGGAGGATGTGGAAACATTTACATATCTGGGCAGCATCATTGATGAACACGGTGGATCAGATGCAGATGTGAGGGCAAGGATCGGCAAAGCAAGAGCAGCATATCTACAACTGAAAAACATCTGGAACTCAAAACAATTGTCAACCAACACCAAGGTTAGAATTTTCAATACAAATGTCAAGGCAGTTCTACTGTATGTGGAGAACTACGAAAGCCATCATCCAGAAGATACAGGTGTTTATTAACAGTTGTCTACGCAAGATACTTCGGATCCGTTGACCAGACACTATCAGCAACAAGTTACTGTGGGAAACAACAAACTAGATTCCAGCGGAGGAAGAAATCAGGAAGAAGTGCTGGAAGTGGATTGGGCACACTTTGAGGAAATCACCCAATTGCGTCACAAGACAAGCCCTCACATAGAATTCTGAAGGCCAAAGGAGAAGAGGAAGACCAAAGAACACATTACGCCGAGAAATGGAGACAGACATGAGAAGAATGAACAAAAACTGGATAGAACTGGAAAAGAAGGCCCAGGACAGAGTGGGTTGGAGAATGCTGGTCGGCGGCCTATGCTCCATTGGGAGTAATAGGCGTAAGTAAGTAACACCTTAATGACATATTAGTAGTTTTGTTTTAAAATTATAGTTAGTGAACTGGTCTAGGACGGAACTCGTGTAGCTCGTTAATGTTTCGTGCAGTATCTTGTGAGGCATCTTCAGTTTACCATATTAATTTTTTTTATTTTCTCATTGTGGGTGTTGGTATTTTGTGACAACATCCGTCCCAGGTCCTTGCCTTGTCTGTGTTTCAATTGACTTAACTGTCTGAGAATGTCAGTGATTAAATATCCTCAAAACCCTCGGAAATTGTACTTCCTGTTGATCCTTTTCATTATTCGATGGTTTACCACTAAAACGAAGTCAGTTTGAATCTGACCTGGTTTATAAAAGTCAGGCACTTAAGCCTTAGCCAAATATCTGCATAATTTAATGTGCACTAAGTTTATTGACAACATTATAGACTAGAATAGAAAGCTGACCAAACTATTTTGTTAGCCATTATTATTCGTTTATCGTGTGCACGTACGAGATACTTTCTTTATGGTTAGTAAAATGATAATGGGGTGGTAAAGTAAGGTTTATCCAACGAATAATAACAAAGTTGGCTTACTGTACATCAGTGTTAAACATACAATGACGAAAGTCAGTCAAACTCGCCGTTTTTTTAGTTTACCCGGATGTATGACACGAACAGATTGCAGAAAATGTTACCTACACATTCATGGAATGAATTGAGAATGTATGGTTGTATAGCGGTAAATAAATCCCCAAAATAAATAGCTCTGTAAGTCTTCGATAATAGGTGCTGACCACATTATTTTTAATAGACTCACTTAGCTGAAGGCACTCGGTCATGCATCCGCATCAGATCACAAGTGGGAACGCCATGCTCAACATCCCCTGCAATTCACGATATATTGATAACCTATCAAATATATCTTCGAACCTCCTCGCTTTTGTCTTTTGGTTTCACTTAGTGGGTACGATTCATAATCGGTGTTACTGGTTAAAGCGTTGTCGAACTCTGAATACCTGTGGCATCTTCAATTGTTATAACTAATATCGAGAACGTCGTTTAAATCTTTTAATCCGGTTTTTTCTATCTAGATTCTACCGAACAATAAAGAAGGTTGTTACAAATTATCACCTGATCGGTTTTATTTCGTTATGCTACCACATTGCGCTCCAGCTCTTTTAAATAATTTACTATTTACCAATTGGTCGCCTAGTATACTTTCCCATGTGGTGCTGTTCTCTAATGGATGGAAAGAGGCTCGCCAGGAGTTAATTGCTTCAGGTGCCTCAGATAGTCTGAGGATTGCTGAAGAACTAGCTTATATTACTGCCTTGGAATCAGTGGTTCAAATTCCTGGAAAAGAATATTATCTACTTTGGTCTTCAAAAAATAAACTTAGGGAATACAGAGATTTTGAGGGTATGCGTGTACAATGTTTTTCTCCTGTTGAAATGGATCGTTTACCGGAGAATGTGTGGAATATACCTCCTTATTCTGAAAAAACAGATAAGGAAATATCCTGTCCTAGTACATTAACACAAAGTAGTAGGTTTTTTCCCGATATAATTGATGCTAATGTTGTGCCAAATTTTATCGATTCTAACACTGATGACTAATGATAATTTTTTCAAAAACCTGTTAACGTAATTTCCGAAATTAGTAATGGTATTATCTTTCACTTTCTTCCTAATGATATTCAGAATCATGAGGTAAATCCATCCCTATTTGCTGTTTATTCATGTACATGTACACTACATTTCTATAGTACGCTTAATTACTGTACATATTTTGGTCTTTTTGTAAACCGGATATTATTCTCAGTACTGAGTAAACATGATGACTTATTTTGTCATTTAAATCCAATTTTCAACCTTTATTATTGATTTGAGTGGTTTTCCTCTTTTTAAACGTTAAAAGATACATACTTTGCCATTGGGAAAAAAACATTGAGGACTAATTGCCTAAGAATATATATATTTTTACAAGACCAGTCAGTAGAGCTGTAAATTCGTAGTAATAGTTATTTGGCAGGTACACTGTTTATTTATTTACTTTAGCATTAGTACAAGGGGGCACCAAAGACATATGCGCCATACAATAATAACGAGATTGTGCAGAGATAGGGAATGGAGGGTGAGTATAATAAAAAGAAGGGTAATAATGAACAGAAATATGTAAGAATAAAATAATAATAATAATGAGCGAAACAGTTCAGTTATCTAAAATGCAACTAGAAAGAATTCTTTCAGTTAAAGAAGTTACGTCCACTTTCATGAAGAAAGTAGAAGAAAGTTACAACAGGATAGCTGCTGGCTTTTATTCTGAGCTATGCCGTAACATCTCAAACCATTGTTGCACCATCTCTAGGACTCCAACCAGGGAGTCATGGTATAGTAGTTTATTATAAGATAGACAAAGACATTTTCCGGGAATTTCAAACATGTGAAAGAAGTTTAGGAGTAATTTAAAAGGCATGAGAAATCGTTGGACGAGAATCATATGTTGATGAGAAGAATTCGAGTTAATAATCGTCTTGATGAATATAAAGGTGAGATGGAAACAAACCGGTAATAATAATGACTTATCGAGTAGGAAGGGCTTTTGGAAAACATGATACGATTACAGGTCTGACTTGGGGCTTTTAAACTAAGTTCATATTTGAATTTTTTTATTGTTTCATATCTTTTGCTGTACACAATCCCCTAGTCCATTTTCATTTTGTTTCGTGTTACTACGTGACCGAAATTGATGAGATATTTGTGAACTGGTATGCCAGTTGATTTGAATCTCCTATTTGATATTCAAGGTGAGAAATACTCAAAGATATGGTTAAAGAAGCGAGTTTAGTGCGCTTATGGTCAGGGAGCTGTTATTATTATTATTTTTTATTTAAACATAAATATTGGTACAAAGGGGCACCAGATATATATGCGCCACACAAATCTCATTTGATTTGTGTGATGGCTATGATACTGCTCAGGTGCCCAAACTGAAGCAGGTGGTTTTCTAAGGGGGCCACACCCGGAGCCTTTGACCTAGAGATATGATCCACAAGGCAGTGGAGCATCGTGAGGAGATGCAGTCCCATGGTAGCCGGTGACCAACAACTGGTTCATACGCCATTTATTTCGTCAGGATACTGGAGCCCATGTGCACCATTGGTTTGGAATCAGGGTTTCCCAACTCCCCTAAGTGAACTTTCCGTATCCACCAACCCGGTTAAAGCGCCGGACATTCGCTTTTCGTCCTCTCAATTTCGTAAACAACAGTAATGCTGCGAGAAGGCAGTGAGTAGGACTTCCCTGACAGAGGCTATATACGCGTGACCATGTGAGAGCATTTGGAGAGGAAGAGCGGACTCTCCTCACTCACGGTCGTACCAGGGCATTCGGGGGCCAGGGAGCTGTTCCTCAATTATGAACCAAACTATGGTTGTCTGTGTCATAAGGTCGACCCTGAACTCGGTAGATATAGACGTATGTAAATTGTATGGAATGATTTGTAAAATACCTATTGATCTGTAGTTTTGTTGAATACAGTTATTGTTCATATATTATTGTCAATTAATCGGTCAAACAAACCTTAGGTTATAATAATGGTTGCTGGGTTCACATAGCTATGTCACTATAATTAGCTGAACATTACATATTGTATCTAAACGACCATAGGGTTTTTGAGCGTTTCTTCTGAGTTTATATAACTTCATTGAGATCAAATGATTTGAGAATTAGGGGAATTTGGGCTTGCTAATTTTTGTGATATTATTTACTTATCTGGTAGTAACCGAAATTTATTTCCCTAAAATGGTTTGATTAATGTCCCATCACTGCCGTATCCTTCAGGCCAAGGTCCCACTAGTATAACGCTACATTCGAAAATGCCTGTGATGTCACAGACACTGCTTTTTAGTCGAACAAGGTGACATAACTCATTAAAGTTCTCGATTTACATATCGCGTCAAAGAAATCATATTGTTGTGTCAGACACGTTGAAGTCTGGTTATTTAGATATGTACACTATCTTTTTGTTAAATCACTTACAGGAGCCTTAGTATAGGCTTATATTAAAAAGATTGAGCAATGCAGATTCTATTTCTGTTCATCGATGTATATGCATCTTAATGGAAATAAAAACTATTGAATAAAAGTGCGATCAAATGTACACAGTAAAGCAGTTTTTGTGAACAATATAGGAGACAAAACGATGTAGAATTTAGCACAACATTCAGCATGGTCACACGGATAAGACAGAAGAGATAAGAGCAATACAATAAGGCACTTAAGTTTTAGGGCAACAGAATGATGCGTTTGCGCCATTGTGATCAACTCTGAACCACGTTATCTCGAAGGTCCTAGTTAAACCCTACAATCTACATTATTTGGTTCCTGGTTAGTGTTAAATGTCATTGTTGAATCTGTCGACCAACTTACCAGTGTAACGGCTATGTTAAGTGGTTTGATGTTGCACTGTACTCCCAGTACTAACTTGAGCCCAGTTATCGCTCGGATATACAAGTGATAATGTTCTCTAGATGGCTCTTCTAATATTTCCAGAAGGATCCATTTTTTTTGAGTGTTGATACACCTTAGTGATCAGCGAAGATCATCATAAAACCTTATTTTAGGGTTACTGTTTGATCTCCTTTAACCACCCAACAACACAATCTAAAATCGTAACTGTGTCTTGGCGCCTAATGCATTCGATTTCAGCCACAATCCTCAGGTTCCAACCTGTATCTACTTCAGTTTGGACGTCCGGGTACTAATATTACACACTTAAAGTGTACCTCATGATTAATTACTTGATGAATGGGCTTGTTGGAAAGATGCTATTACTGACAAATTGATGTGTTCACTGAGTGCTCTATATTCAGACAAGAAAACCTCAATACTATATCGCTTTTTGTGCTTAGGTATTTGTTTTTGTGAGTAGCACAATTACATGCATGAAAAACAACTAAATTCTTGCTTGATTTCAGTATAAAGTTGAATTAATGTGGGCATATAATTGGAGTATTTAACCGACATCATCGTAACTTCCAGTGTTCAGTACTGTTTCCATTGTCTGTATTGATAGTTTTTGCATGATTTGATGCAGTTGATGACTGAATCATTCCAATTTTTTGTAGATTATATTCAGTCTAAATTATAGAAAATAAATAAATGACAAAATTTTAATTCCAATGATACTTTTAACTGAGATGTGCAATTGTAATTTAAACAATGTTTACTTACATTTATACCTGAATTGTTCTGTTCCACTCAGTAGTTTATACTATGAATGTACATACTTGAATTAATTAGTGAACTAAGCTCCTGACTGTTGTTTGCCTACATGTCAAGTTCCACTAGTATAAATTCCTGGACAAGTAATGCCTCAGATTCCAATCTTTATTAATTAGGTTTATTTAAGTGATATCTTTAGCCCGAAATAGGTCTAAATTTAATTAATTTTACCGACCTGAATCAGTCTGTCATGTGAAATATAGAACCTGGCGCAAATGCACATCACTCTTCAAATGAGGATAGCAAGCGTAAGATAGTGAGATTATAACAGAATGGAATGGAATACAGAAGTGTCAATGATATTAGAAAAAAACCACATAGTTTGGGAAGAGCGAATTAAATTGAGGAATCGAATTCTAATTTAACAGTAAAACTTAATATTTAAAGTAAGATGAGAGAGATGATGAGTCTACATCACTTTGAGTGGTTTTGATCTATATCATTTAATGTTGCTTATCAAAAGGATTCGTTCAGTGATTCTGCACTTTCGAACACGAATAGGATCAATCAATAACTCTAAACTGGGGGTACGCTTTGGTCTAGTCCTCTTTAGCATTTTCACATTATCTCCCTATGCTCTGATTATGGTTAAATTTTGGTTCAGCCCTTTTATTAACTTACTTAACAGACAATATTATTCAAACAGTAACAATTCGCATGTTTTTTTACTATTATGATCACTATCTTGTCGATATAAACGTGTGCTCTTGATCACATGACAGCCTACGCATATCTCTCTCAAGCTTGATTACCTGGGCTACCTGTTACTGCCATCTAGATATTTCAACAGGTTATCAGTCTTCCGTTTGTTTCAACAGATCATTATGCTAATTAACTGCACAGGTGCGTTTCTGAAAAGCACACGACATTTCGCTATACAAGTTAGGAAAGAGCACAATCAAGACGTTATGGTTGCTGGAAAAATACATGGAAAAGAATGTACACTATTCAGATGTTGATTCCTAAACTGCTAATATCTAATTGACCATCACCCAATATTAATTGTCAGGATCGATCATGAAATAAGAGACGGACACTTGTCGAAATAGCTTGCTCCGAGAGTTCTATATTGTACCAAAAATAAAATATTGAGTAAAGCTAGTAATAATAATAATAATGATAATAATAATAATAATAGTAAAATTAGAGATAAGTGAGGGAAGAAAATATTTAATATCATCGCAAAGAAGACTCATTTTGAAATTTTGTTAATTACACTCAAAAATATTCTGAATTTCTTCTTTTATTTGAAAACCGAGAGGGATCCCAAGACAGCAAAGGAAATCAGTGGATGTTTGCGACTTTTTGTCAAACTTGGTGTGACGACTGTCATGATCACTTTCTTGAAAAGATGTACAGACAAATGTAAATATCAAAAAAATTTTTAGTACTGTCGAAAATAAGCTTTTCTTCACCAATTTTCTCGGCTCAAAATTCGACGTGACAAATCCTTTAATTTGAATAACTTGGAAACTTCATTTTCATCACAAACTGACTACACCTCCAGTACTTAAAAGCATATGAGAGTTAAATAAATATTTTATCACAATCTTGAACTTCTTGACAGTTCATCTTCATTTCTCCTCACACAATCAAACCCTTGACCTTTTGTTATCAATGAGTTCACCTTACCCTGAAGGAACTAAGCTTTAATCACTCTTTCAATGAAAATCACATATTCTAGACTTATTCCGTATAATGAATAGTGCATGCACTGTTGAACTATTACAAACCAACAAGTTTTTTGCGCTACAGTGTTTGGAGTTGGGCAGGTCAAATTTTCTTACGGACATTACCATTTTCTTGCTCGAATTGTGAGTGAATATGTTTCCACTTTAATGACAATTCTTCTCTTTTTTATTGAGAATTAAATCACTTGGAATTCACAAATATTAACAAAAATGGTCAAATTGATTAATTTTAGTTACATTTCAAGAAATTCGGCTCTGGTAAGATTAGAAATGATAGCCTTGTACACTGAATCTTTAAGTAACTTAATGTACCGACTAAAGGTTTAAAACAACAGAGTAGAATATGTTAGTTATCAACTCGGGATTTTCATTGCATCGTTTTATTTTTTGTATTACAGAATACTACTTGTAAACTATGAGTAGTTATAGGCGTAATAAATCATTTTACCTATCTGTTATTTGTAATTCATTATCCTATTGTAGACAACATAAAATTCTATTTTGTTTATTAGTTGTTTGATACACGGATACAGCTGCTGTGGCACACACTACTCACGAGATTGTTTGTAGGTAGTATGTAGCGGGACATGGCCTCGATGCTGTCATAGTTGTCAGACAGAGAGAAGAATTTCGGCATATCAAAAGCACGGCATAGATGGAACGTTTGAAAATCACACGAGGAGACAGTTCGGATTGCGGCTTACACCGCAAGATAGAAATGTATGATTGAAGGTTATATATACATATTATGTAAACATGTTGTAACTTCGAGAACAGTTTTCTGTTAATGGTCTTGCTTTACACTACTACGAACTTCATTGTTAGGGTGGATATGAAACATTGCTTAAAATTCATTTTATAGTGACTTTCCTGACAGATAAATATGTAAACAGTGACGTTCGTCAGCTTATATTTTACTAACTGAAAGTTTACTCGCTAGGAATTTCTCGATGTTAATATTCTGTTATTTCCTTGAGAAATAAATCGGATTTCTGGTAAAATAAGTATATCGTTGACTACGGTAGTAATAATCATGTACCCAACAGCATGAAAATCTGATAGCAAATATGAATTAAGAAATTCTGCTAGAATACTCCTTGAAAGTAACGATGATTTGAAGACATAAAATAGACTAAGTTACATCATATGCATATGAATTGATTTCTTTATGAACTTCAGAAAATAATGAAATTAGCTTTTACAACGTAATGCTATATCTAAGCAAATCCTTTAAAGTCAGTGTAAATTGTTTATGTTTTCTCCAAGCTGCATAGATTGATACTTCTAGACACAAGTTTCATCTGAAGGAACTGAAAAACCATTTGTGCAATACAAATGTTTTTTATCCAATTATTTATACTACTAAAAACTAGTATAATCTATTCTTTAGAAATATTTATTGACACGAAGAACATTATAATAATTATGGGTGAAAGACTAGTTACTGTGCTTAGGACAGAGATTTAACCTTGAAAATAAAACACCCCAACTGTATACTATCTCATTATCTTTTAAAATTAGACAGAATAAGGTTAATCCCTATAATCATTATTGAAAGTAATGTAAAAAAATGTTTACCCCAGTTCATCGAAATAAGCGAAGAGAAATACGTTTTCATCTAACGTTTGTGAATGAATTAGTAATAATCTTCCTGAGTAAGTAATTTTATCATCAGTAGTTATTATGTTTTATAACTCACTCAGATAGTGCTACATAGAATAAAAGATTAATATTGGTACTATTTTCCAAGAAATAGATTTAATTTTTAACTTTGTTCAATTATAACACCTAATGTACCAGTATACAGCTTTATATTATTAAACTTCGATCCATATTATTATTCATGATACCTTACAATATTGCTAAATTGTCTAAAAAGAAGTAGGCTATATGTGATTCAAATAAGCCAATAAGTGATTGTTTTATAAAAATGTTGATTACTATATAAGCAAAGTTGGGTGGTGGCTAGCACCCAAATCTAGTACTCGTGCCCGTCCTATTTGGGACTTGTCAGCTAGACGTGCTTGTATTTCAGAGTTCACTTTGGGACGCAAACCCAGTACCGTTCGCTTCAAACGCCATCGTGTTACCCACTTAGCTACTGAGTTCTGATAGCCAATCGCTTGTGCAATTTGGTGAAGTTTAAAACAATGGGAAGATACAAACAAACAATAACAAGTGAAGTTAATTATTATTATATTTTGATTGACTAAATAGTAGAACAGTCAAAATATGACTTGAATTATTTTGATGCAAAGGGAAGATTATTCAGTCTTTTTAAAGGAAAAACAACTACATGAGAATATCATAAACATTATACCACCTAAAGATCTATTTAATCTTTCATTTTTCAATATGCAAGTGAATTTTTCTTAAAACTGTTGAAACTACTAGTTAGCAGATCTATGAGTAACTGTAACGTTTAGAATTTGTGAACCTGGAGATTCTTCCTACTAATGAAATATATATATATATATATATATATATATATATTCTATATAGATCATGAGTCAATTGAAGCTAGACCACCACGGAAAACCTGGTAACACTGGACGGCCATTTCGTCCTATTGTGGAACTCCTCAGCAGTGCGCATCCAATGTAATGATTTGGCATTACTATATTCGTAAATTTTTTTCTCTCTACTATCACTTAATACTTTTCTTTGACTTGATATTTTCAAAATGAAGATTTCTTCCATTGAATTATCTTGATTCTTCATCCAGTGGCTTCGGTATTTGCTTTGTCAGATTTTAAGCTATACATACAATGTGTTTAAAAACGTTCTATAAAATAATTTACGAAAATATCTTCATTTAGAAGTGTTATGGAGTGGGAAATTTAAGTATGTACTTGTTAATATGTAACAATTACAATTCAGTTATTTTGTACAATGAATAAAATCACTTATAAATTGTATAGACGTTATACATATTCATGTAGACTGTATTTCTAGTTTGAAAGACTTATATCAATTTATCTTCAAGTGGTAATTTGGACTAAAAAAGTTTTTACATTCAATGATACAAAAGATTATTATACTTCAAAGTGTAATCATATTGTAGTGCGTACTACTTATATCAACATAAGTAGCATATAACGCTGGTCAGGAATAGAATGTCTAGCACCAGAAGGTCGAGAAGATCGAGGGGTAAAGAACGGGAACAGAGAGCAATCGGTATGAAAAGGCAGGAACAATAAAGTTCGAGACGATTGACTGATATTTGCACAAGGAACAGTCAAGTTTGAGATAATTGATTAACATTTCTCAAATTAGGCGTTTATTGTATGATTCTCAGCTTTTACTAAGATGTTCTATAATTTTGTATTCAAATACATTCGGGATCGTGAATGCGCACTGCTGAGGAGTCATACGATGGGACGAAACGGCCTTCCAGTGCTTCCAGGTTTTTTATGGTGGTCTGGCTTCAATTGACTCATGATTACTAAAATCTCCACAAAACCCCCTTCTGATAACATTCGATTGTCTTCGCTTATCTCCTCGTTTACTACAATAACAACATAATCTTTAATTGTGTCTATATGTTTGAGATTAAAGAGGAATAATGATGACCTATCAGAAAGTATTGGAGTGGAAATAAGTCGTGTATAATCAAGAAATAGGTCTTTAATTTTGTGAATAATTTGTACAATTTGAAAGTAATTTTTAATTATTAACTGATGACATTAACTTTATTCAGCACGATGAACATAAGGTTTCTCATGAAGTGTCATTGATAAATTGCAGTCCCCCCTCTTGATATTTTTTAACTACTTCGACTAGTCGTTTCCAATTAGAATATAAAGAAGATCATACTAAAACTAATTGGTAGTGTGTATACAATTTTTCAAAATTTATATAATCAGTTTATCTGCACAGCAAAATGTTGCTTCCTTGAAAAATTCTTCATCAAAGATATACGGTACAAAAACATACTTTTTTTAGAATTGTAAGCAGTAATATTTCTGTTGAAAATAATAATAGATCTAACCTTATAAATAACAATGATATCTAATATTTCAAGCATTATGAAACTGAGTATGAAAACAACGTACTTAAAAAGGAAAGTAAACAAAATTTATACAATATTTAGCTCATGGTCTAAAGACTGAACTGATTAGACATCATGATGATATTGAAAATGGTCAAATCGGAGTTGATGTACTCATTTTTATATTTCCAACTAATTTTTCACTACGATCTTCTAAATTTCCCTGTAATGTTACTTACTTACTTTCGCCTGTTACTCACTAGCATTCTCCATCCAACTCTGTACTGGACAGTCCTTTACACTTCTACCCAATTACCATTCATCATTTTCATATCTCCTTCCAATTCACAAAGTATTGTATTCTTTCACCTTCCACTTCTCCCTTTCCATTCAGCATTCCAAGTTATGGATTATCCCGTGATGCAGTTTGATGATTTCCTCAATTCATGTTCTATCCACCTCCATCATCTTTTCTCAATTTCCTCTTCAGATGGAAGCTGGTTTGTCCCCTCACACAGTAGGTTCTTGCTGATGGTATCCGATCAACGGATACTGAGTATCTTGTGTAGACAACTGTTTATAAATACTTGTATATTTTTGATGATGTTTGTGGTGGCTCTCTAAGTTTCAGTTTCATACAATAGAATTTTTTGACGTTCGTATTGAAGATTGCGACATTGATATTTGTTGATAGTTGTTTTGTGTTATATATGTGGTTCAATTGTAGGGAAGTGACGTTTGTTTTAGCAATTCTCACCTTCACATCTGCATTCGATCTTCCTTGTTCGTTGATGATGCTGCTGACCAACTACGTGAAAGATCCCATTTCTTTCAGAGCTTCTCCATCATGTGTGACTGAGTTGGTTTGTATATTGTATTTGAGGATTATGCTTGTCCTTTTTGTATGTTGTAGCCTACTGATACAGAGGTTGCTGACAAACTGTTTGTCCTGACCTGCATTTATTAATGTGTATGGGATAGAAGGGTTAAGTCATCTGTGAAGTCCAAATCTTCTAAATGATTCCGAGCAGTGCTTTGTATTCCATGCTTTCACTCACATGTCGAGGTCTTCATAATCCAGTCGATCACCAGAAGAAAGAGGAAGGGGGAGAGTAAGCAACCTTAAATTAAGTTGACAATCGGGTTTAGTACAATAGAGATTAATTAATGAAAACAACACGATAATGATATTTGTGCACAAACAAATTATTCTTTAACTGTTCTAAATGTTTTTCTCAATTTTCCGTGTTGTTCGGTCTTTGCATAGGCATAAATTGTAATAAATAAATTAATATATTTATAACAATCTACCCAATGCTCAATTTATTTAAAATTATCAAATCAAAACTTGGTAATGATACCTATAAATCGTAATGTTATATTCAAATTAATGAATTATCTTTCCTTTTGATCGCAACGAGTTTTTATAAAAAGAAACATATCAGTAAATGATTAAGTAGAATTCGCTTATCTGTGCACTTAGTTAATCAACCTTCCTGTAAATTGGAGTACATTCTGATAATCGAAATAAAAGCAATACTGTTGAACTCTTATACATCCAATTTATTTTTACTTTACTTATTTAAAAACGAATAATATGCCCTGTACTAGATAGTTAATGAATCAACAGAATTTGATTAAAATTAAAGACTAGACAACCAAGTGATTAATTACCACTGAGCTCTCAGACAAAGTGAAAATGTCTCAGTAAAACTGGATACTGGCTAACAGTTTGATCTAGAATGGAAATTTTGGAACTCATCAATTGAATGTGCCTGAATTACAGGTAATGTTCATATATAGACCCAAAACTATATAATCCCCCTAAAAAATTGATCAATTACATTTCTTAACATTAACAATGAGACGATTACAAAACCCTTATAAATAGCGTGACAACTTATTTATATTCGAATTCTGTTGTTTCTTTTTTTTCTTCTTTCATTTCACTCAAACAACTTGAAACTATTGTCCTTAATATGAATATAACTATTAAAGAGAATAGCTTCATATTACTATATCTATAATACTATCATTCAAAGAATACACTTCTTCCAATTCGAGAATATTCTTTTCTATTCATTATCTGTAAACCAATTAAAAACAAAGAAGCTGAAATCAAAAATATAAATTAATGAATTATATATGAATCAGTGATTGCTTCAATGAATTGAATTGAACTTTTGAATACCTAATTATTTTTCTTAAATAAAAAAAAAAGAAAAATCAAGATGATTAAATCCATTTAATTAGTAGTATCTATTCTATCAAATATAAATGTCAATTAATTTTATCATAATTCAAGTATCATTTAATTGAAGTATTTTATAAAACATACTTGAATGTTATTTGAAACGAAAATAAAAAAGAAAAAGAGAAAAAAGCTTCACTAATTAATTAACATATTTGTTAATTAATTTAATTATTATAAATAATAGTAAGAGTAGTGTGGTGTAGATTACTGATGTCCACATAAGTAGTATATGGTGATGGTCGGGCATTGAATGTATTTCAGTAGAAGATCGATAAGAAAAGAACCGGAACGGCACTCAATTGGTACGAAAATGAATGAACAATTATAATCGGAGACTATGGACTGATATTTGCAGAAGAAACAGTGAAATTGAGACAATTGATTGTTATTTTGCAAATTAACTGTTCACTATATGATTCTCATACTTTAATGAGATATTCTGTAGTTTTTTGCCCATGTTCGCCCGTGTTCTTGTTCACTATAGTGGTAGTGAAATTTTCCTTGATTCTATTCTTTCTTTTCATAACACATATATTTATACACTTCGATAATGTTACATTTATTCTGTGCCAGTTAGTTATAAATATTGCAGGACTTGACATGCATTTCTATTAGCATTAATCTCACAATTTATGTTAGTTCGTTAGAGGGATAGCATTATCGACGAATAAGGAAGATCGAATGCAGATGTGAAGCAGAGGTCTGACAAAATAAGGGCGACTTCCCCACAATTGAATAAACTGTCAACAAATATCAGTGTCACAATCTTCAATACGAACGTCAAAAAATTCTATTGTATGAAACTGAAACTTAGAGAGCCACCACAAACATCATCAAAAATATACAAGTATTTATAAACAGTTGTCTACACAAGATACTCAGTATCCGTTGATCGGATACCATCAGCAAGAACCTACTGTGTGAGGGGACAAACCAGCTTCCATCTGAAGAGGAAATTGAGAAAAGATGATGGAGGTGGATAGAACATGAATTGAGGAAATCATCAAACTGCATCACGGGATAATCCATAACTTGGAATGCTGAATGGAAAGGGAGAAGTGGAAGGTGAAAGAATACAATACTTTGTGAATTGGAAGGAGATATGAAAATGATGAATGGTAATTGGGTAGAAGTGTAAAGGACTGTCCAGTACAGAATTCGATGCGAATGCTGGTGGGTGGCCTATGTTCCTCCACAAAGCGTAAAAAGCCTAAGTAAGTTAGTAAGTAAAGTAACGTTTCATAACTTCAGCTTTCCTTTATCTTAATTAGTCTAATGACTAGCCAAATCACCATAAACTGTATCATCCTAAACTTTTTATTTAGATTGATATTTTAAAGTATTTACCTAGTCTTTCTGCTTTCGCCCACGTTTATTTGTTTCGATTTGTATATTTTTCCAAATTATAAAAGAGAATTATTTCAGAGATGTTCATCTTTAAACTCTCTTTAGTTTTCAATGATTATCGAACATATAGATGTGAGATTAGCTAAAACAGAAAAAAATGCTTGGACTTGCTTTTTGTAGATACAGTGCTGAGTCGTTTTACATTCAGTAGTTTTTACCATTTAAAGGATATAAAGTATTGCTTCATGGTTTTAATATTAACTCAGTAGGTTATAGAGCATGACTGGATGGCGTTTGCTTCATGCAGCTTTGGTAATGAATGGGATAAGATCAAATTATCTTCAGATAATAACTACGTTTGCATATAAGTGTTCACAAACATGAAAGAACAAGTTCTCATAGTACTATCCATCATTCTATCAATATACATTGCTAATTTGATTATGATTTTAAATCCACTTTATAAAGTAATACTCAGGTTGTACTAAATCAATTACTGATTATAAAAATAGCTTTATGAAAGAGATTGGATCATTTTCGTCTACGAATCATAAAAAAATATGTACTACTATAATAGAACACTACTTTTAATCAGTATCTATGATTAGTAATGACTGGAAGTGCCTTTTTTTGTAAATGATTTCTTATATTAAATTATAAAGATTTTTATTATTTCCGTTAGTTTAAAATTGTATTTAATTCTAGATAGGTAAAAGCTACATGGTTATATGTTCAAGACAAATGTTTGACTTTACCTTCTAATCTATATAAATAGTTGACTATGTAAATACTTGGTTGATTGATAATTTTGTTCTGTTATAGAAACAATACGCAGTTCTATCTTGACACATCTAATTGATAGTGGTCATAATGTAGATAAATCGAAATCATTTCGAGTGATCTATCGTATACCTCCATCATTTCTCAACGAAGTTCGTTCCCGTCTCCTTCATATAGCAGAAGCCATAGGAATTCGTACATTCCACCCCAATTTATATGTACAGAAGAAATTCGTAACCCTCCTATCCTTTTCATGGCCGGACATAACCAATGACATTGTTATTATTAATTTTAAATTTTATTTTTAATTTCGTTATCATTTGTTTGTAATTTTCTATCTCTTTCCGTTTGTGTTCTTCACTATCTAACTACTTACATACTTCTTATTACGTAATGATTTTAATGTTTTGTGATTACTATTATATTATTATTACTTCATATAGCAGAAGCCATAGGAATTCGTACATTCCATCCCAATTACTATTATAGTCTATTTACCCACGTTTGACCTCCTATTTCCTATGTTTCACCATTGATAAGACTTTTGTTATCGTAATTTAATATTCTTACTACTATCAGTACACCTGTCTTCCCACTATCAACTTGTACTTTTACCTATTATGCTCGGTGACGTATTCTATTTCATTGTGATTATTGACTCAGATAGCCTTGATTGATCTCACATTTTCGTATAAATATTCATGTATATTAGAGTAAAGCCTGATGATGATCTAATTGAAAACAATTGTTCGCTTACATGTGTTGTTCTAATTTTCACAATGGGAATCTTTAATATTCTGTATCATTTTTATCAGAAGGGATTTTGTGGATATTATAGTAATTTCAATAGTTGAGATCATTAGTCAATTAGGCTAGACCAACATGGAAAACCTGGAAGTACTGGACGACCGTTTCGTCCTATTGCGGGACGCCTCAACAGTAAGCATAAAACGATCCTGACTCGCGAGATTCCAACCCAGGATCTATCAGTCTCGCGCGCGAACGCTTAACCGATAGACCACTGAGCTGGCCGGCATCCAACGGTATAAATGTCTAACTTCAACTAATCTACGAAATTAAGCGACACGTCCACCAGTTTTTCAGTGAGTTACTATTTCACAACACACCTGGTTGAACTCCACTGGTCACTGCTTCTCATTAGAATTCCAGGAAATACTTCTTGAAGCCAGTCACTAACGAGCATATGTCGATTAATATCAGAAGGGGTTTTTGTGTATATTCTAATAATTTTAATAATTGATATCATGAGTCCATTGAAGCTAGACCACCACGGAAAACGTTTAAGCACTGAACCGCCGTTTCGTCCTATTGTGGGACTCCTCATTTTTATTTGATAAATTAATTTAATCTCTCTAAATCATGAATAAAAACAAAAAAAGCAGGCATCATTCATCATAAATTTAGCCTTATCTTTTGAAGTATTACCTTTTTTTACTTCTTCTTACCGTCATATTTCGTTTGATGTTTATTGAAGATTTTATTTATTTTGTCTAAGACTATTCAATAGAATAATAATAACAAATTTATTATAATGCCAGTCATTTGAATATAAATATATATTAAGTCATATTTGATTAAATTATAATCAAGATTTACAATATTGGTTAATCACTAGGTAAAGAAAGTTTATCTATTTTCATGTATATACAACATAGAAATGTCAATCAAAATTACACATTTGCACTATTTAATCATCAAATCGTAAAAAAACAAAAAAAAACACAACAAAAACTGAGTGTTTTAATTAGAATGAATCATACAAAATGCACTTTTCAATAAATTGTCTAATATAATTGTATATAGAGATATATACCCTGACATTTTACCCAAAAAACAGTGAATATCTATTCTTTTTATTAAGATATTGAATGATTGAAGATAATCACTAAACTTAAGTTTCTATCTAGTTGAAAGTTATCAACAAGATACATTTGAACTTTTAAGAGGAATATTATTATTATTATTATTATTATTATCTAAAGAATATAAACTAATATCATATTAGTATTGTTTGAGGACTGCAACTGGTCAGTCTCCAATTGGCATATGTGTATACTGTGCGTATTGCCTCGATATAGCCTTAATCATATTATATAAGAACTTTAGTCTAAATTAGAGTGAGTAGTTTCATAGTATTTGAGCACCCCGAGTTGATGTAAGACATTAAATAGGAAGAATATATTTGTAAAAGAAATTAATTCCTTGAAATAGCTTGGACCAGATTGCCAGTCGAAACGTTGGATTTACTACAAATTCATTCGCTGAGATTTTACAAATATATTATACCTATTTAATATCATATTATGTTATGATGATCAGAAACTTTATTATTGAAGTATGAATAATTTTTAATGAGATTTCAATATTGAAAATGATTAGTTACTAAGTAGTTATTCAAAATTTATATTTAAGGTACATTCATTTGGAAGATTGTAAAAAATGCAGATAAGTAATTATTTAGAAATAATATATCAGGTGCCTCTTCCAGCCATATAGAATAGTGAAGCCTAGTAGGCCCTTCTGGAGAAGAGTGCTACATCGAAGCACGGCACAACTACCTGGGTGGGATAGCTGTTTCTGCACTGCTTACGCAGAACCATTACATAACTCTCACAACCCATTTTTTTGTCATTTTGTTTTTGTTTGGGCAGACTAATTTTTATTTTACCACTTTTTTGAACCCTCAGTAGTTATGCAATGACTTTATGTAGCATCCGTAATCGTTCTAGGGTATAGGTAGAGTGGTTGATTAGGCCGATCTCCACCACCCGGGTCACCGCTCACGTTAGTTCGTGAAAACAGTCCCATGATCCAGGAGGCACGATGAGGACGTGCGAGTCGGACTTTGCCTCCCAATATATCAAGTATTATTTTTGTTACTTACATATAATATTACTTGCTATCAATTATAAGATTTCTATTAACATCAGTAGATTTTATAGTTGAGGTCATGAGTCAATTGAAGCAAGAGCACCATGGAAAACCTGGAAGCACTGAACGGCCGGGGAAGTTCAACCGGGTCTGCTGTGAGATAGTAGCTCACTGAAAACAATGGTGGACGGTTACTCAATTTTGTGGATCGGTTGAAGTTAGACATTAACACCGTTGGATGCCGGCCAGCTCAGTGGTCTATCGGTTAAGCGTTTGTACGCGAGATAGGTCCTGGGTTCGAATTTCGCGAGTGCGGGACCATGGATGCTTGCTGCTGAGGAGTCCCACAATAGGACGAAGAGGCCGTTCAGAGTTCCCACGTTTTCCATGGTGGTCTAGCTTCAATTAACTCATGAATCCCACCATAAAATTACTAAAATCTCCACAAAACCTCTTCTGATCATTAGATTTGTTTGACTATAACATGTATTTCTTTATTTCAGGTAATAATTTAGAAACATTGGTATGGTAAATACTTTCTTTTAGTTTTTGTTAATAATTATTGAATATAGCTTTTCGAAACTATTAGAAGTTATCGGCAAAATATTTTATTTTTTTTTTAAGAAAGTGCCTCTTTCAGTCATCCATTAATTTTAATGAACATGTTTTTTGTAGGACACAAATATCATCTAATGTCAATATCGTGTTTTGTCACTGTATGATACTGAGTTCTTTGAACTGGATGGTTCAATTGACCTTTTCAATAAGATCATCAAGGTTTTAATTGAGCACGTCTAGAACTCTGTTTGCGATCGAACGCGGTTTAGTCATTAAGTCACATAATTCTTTCTTCTTGCCCCTATGCTATTTTACCATTATCACAATCGATGTTGAAGAACTCTCTTCAACACTTTTGTAAAATATCATTCAAACGTTTTTCTAACTTCATTGGGATCTGTGGCAATACGTGTTCACATTGATTTTCAACTTCATTTTAACGAGTATATCAAACTATAATTGTAATCTAATCTTAAATTAAGTTGTAAAGAGTGAACAAGAACCTAAAGGAATGAAATGAATTCAAGTTGTTCCCATCAAACAGTTTTTATTATCTTTTACATTATGATATATTGATTTTAGACTAGGTGTTTTGAACAAAAGCAATTTGTTAAAATTGTCATATTGAGTACAGAAAGAAAGGGAAGTAATGAGTAGCTATAAATAAACTGTAGTAGTTAAGTGTGGTCAACGTTTATATGGAGTTTAGTGATAATTCGTGTCTCACTTGGATTAAATTTTTATATAAACAATAAAAGTTATTAAAACACAGTTCTACCAATGATAATTTATGGCAGTTTGAGAAAAAGGCAAGAAGAACAGGTATTCAATCGGTGCTCAAAATCAATAATCGTAAAGAAAAAAAAGAAAGAGAAGTATATAGAAACTTCCTTGGATATAAATAAAATTGAATAAACGATGTATAGACAAATAGGCATTCGAAACCTGATTTCAGTTGCACTAACAACGAACAACTGATATTCTGTAACCTGTGTGTAATATTTTTCAACATCTGTAGACCCCAATCACTTTTCATCCCATTCAGGACTCGTCAGCTGGATGTACCTGCATCTCAGAGTTGATATTCCTTCTGGGACTCGAACGCAGTACCTTTCACTTCAAACGCCACTGTGTTATCTACCTAGCTACTGAGACCTGAACATCGACCCTGTGATGCAGGTACATACAACTGACGAGTACCGAGTAGGACGAAACACGCATTCTGGATTCCACTGCTATCCACTACCCATCTTCACTTATAATGTCTGTGAATTGAGGCAATATCGAGACAATCCGAACAGTATGCACATATGCTAATAAACGACTGATCAATTACAATCCTAAACATCATTGAGAAGATTCAAACGAACAATACCAAGTAAATTCAAAGTCACTTTTGATTGTGAATATCAGAGATGAAGATTTTACATCAGTTGATCTAATACAAATAACCAGAAGGGGATTTGTGGAGATTTCAGTATTTTTCAAAGTTGAAATCTTGAGTTAATTGAAGCTAGACCACCATCGAAAAAGTGGTCTATCGGTTAAGGGCTCTGGCTCGAGACTGGTAGGTGCTGGGTTCGAATCTCGCGAGTGCGGGATCGTGGATGCACACTGCCGAGGAGTCCCACATTAGGACAAAACGGCCGTCCAGTGCTTCCAGGTTTTCGATGGTGATCTAGCTTCAATTGACTCATTATTTCAACTTTGAAAAATAATACAAATAAGTTTATCTTTATTAAATATGTTTATTTAAGGACTTAAATGTAGACTCATGAATATCTATAGAAATGACCAAATTACAAATAATAATTCATCAATTCCCATAATTTAATATAAATTTTCAGACTTTCAATCAAGTTCTTCTAAGTATTTAAATTATCATGTTATGATTTGTTACTAGGAAAACATTTTGATCAATATATATATCCATCTATCTATCTAATAGAATAGACTGAAAAATTTTTGACAGATCACGCAATAAATGTCAAAATTGAAAAATGAATTTAAAAAAAAAAATTAAAATAAAAATTAAAAAGAAACCAAAAAAATAATTAAAAAAAAAATTCTGATGGTTAGTAAATTAAAATAAATGAGAATTAGACCATCTGTTTTTGAAAGAAATAAGTGTCCATTAACAACATTTGATTAATATTAGTTAATAGACTGGAATAAATGTAACTAATACTTGTTTCTATCAAATATATTTGTTTGTTCATTTATTCATCAGATTATATAACTCAATGCCAAATACATGATGATATTGGGACTGATAGTATTGTACCTTATATAAACAATTTAATTATACAAATATTAGCTTTAAACTATTGTTCTTTAATGAAATATTACTCTGGAGAGATGCCTTATGTTGACTTGTGGTGTAGGTTACTTATATTCACATAAGTCGTATATAGCGATGGTCAAGCATAAAATGTATTTTGGCAGAAGATCAATAAAGAACGAACTGGAACGAAGCGTAATCGGTATGAAAAGGCATGAACAATCAAATAAGAGAAGATGGATTGATATTTACAAAAGGAACAGTCAAGATTGAGACGATTGATTGTTATTTTTCAAATTAACTATTTACTACATGGTTATTAGATTTTAGTTAGATAGTTCGTAATTTTCTGCTTAAGTACACTCGATTGTGCCCACTCGTCTTCTTGTTCACTACAGACTTTAATCAAAAACTTAAGAATTTCCCAAACTCTATATTCTGATAATTATCATGTGCTTGCTAAAGACTAGCTTCAAGATGGATTTCTTGGAGTTCTAATGAGAAGCCATGACTGACGGAGTTTAACAGTGTATGTTGTGAGGCAGTTACTGACTGAAGACAATGGAGGATGGTCATGCGATTTTGAGGTTAGACATTGCTACTGTTGGATGCCGGCTTAGTGGTCTAGGGGTTAAGCGTACGTGCGTGTGATCGAAGGTCCTGGGTCCAAATGCCGCTTGCGGGTCGTGGATGCTCACTTATGAGGACGACGAAATGGTCAACCAGTGCTTCCAGGTTTTCGATGATTGTCTAACATTTACCGATTTATGGTTCCAATTAAAAACCACGTAAACTGATAAGTCTATTAACGAAAACAGGATAATCTTCAATTTTACTAGAAAAAGATGGTTTGTTAAAAAAGCATCACATAATATGGTAATTATAAGACTGTTATATTGAGGATATGGATTTCAAGGCGTTGACATAAAATAAATATATTATCGGTTTAGAAGAAACATCATTCTGATAAACAATAAGATCAAAGTGCTTTATCGACGACAAAATACATTGTCACTTTAATTTAAATAAGATAATATACAAGCAATACATTCACGAACCTGGGAAGCATCATTGATAAACAAGGAGGATCGGATGCAGATGTAAAGGCGAGGATTGGCAAAGCAAGGGTCGCATTCCCACAATTGAAGAACATATGGAACTCAAAACAACTGTCAACTAACTTCAAAGTGAGAATCTTCAATACGAACGTCAAGCAGTCCTACTGTATGGAGCTGAAACATGAAGAACTACTACATCCATCGTCAAGAAGGTACAAGTATTTACAAATAGTTGTTTACGCAAAATACTCAACATTCACTGGCTGGATACTATCAGCAACAGAGTCTTATGGGAGAGGACAAACCAGCTTCCATCTGAAGAGGAAATTGAGAAAAGACGATGGAGGTTGATAGAACATTCATAGGAGAAATAATCAAACTGCATCACGAGACAATCGCCTGCTTGTAATGCTCAATGGAAAGGTAAAAGTGGAAGGCGAAAGAATGCAATACTTTGTGAATTGGAAGCAGATATGAAAATGATGAATGGTAACTGGAAATAACTGTAAAGGATTGGCCAGGACAGGGTTGGATGGAGAATGCTGGTTGGCGGCCTATGCTCCTTCACGAGAGGTGACAGGCGTAAGTAAGTAAGTAATATACCAGCAATGCTTTCATTTTCCGGGCAACATTTTTCAGTGATGTCCATTTAATTTATTCATAAACAAACTAAAACCGTTTTGCCCCTACATATTTTACTATCATTTATATAGTATTTTATTTCGTGATATATATATATATCTATATATATTAGAGCGGCCACAAATAAACAGTAAACATTTTTTTATTTATGTCCTTATAATTTGAACGTATAAATCAAGATATGATTTTTGTTGTTTGATGTTTGATTATATTTCCTTGAAAAAGCTTGGACCAGATTTCCAGGCGAAACGATTGATTTACTTCAAATACATTCGCTGAGATTCTACAAATATATTATTACTGTTTAATGTCTTACATCAACTCGGCGCCCAAATACTGTGAAACTATTCACTCTTATTTAGACGAAAGTTCTTCTATAAGATTTTTGTATTGTGAAACCGTTTCTTAATTGGTCAGCTACCAAATTATATTCCAGATTAATAACTTTGTCAGTTAAAACCCTAGTAACTTTGAAACTTGTAAATCTTGTCATTTATAAGGTAATTTGAAAATATTGATCATTTTATTATTATAAATGTTGAGTAGGAGATAAAAGTTATTATGGAATAAAATGATCTATTCCAACATTTTAATTAGATCTTGTTTCAGTAATTTTAAGATGAGTTTCATCTATTTCCGTAACCTGTAAACGTTGATGTAAATTCTATATCGAGTGTTCATATTTATAATCTGTTTGGCAAGTACACAAGTTGAGCGAGTTAAGTTGTTAGTTAGTGAAGCTACAAATTATTGAGTGTTAATTTCTATGCTACAGAATGTTTGCTTATTTATTAAGTATTGACTATTCTAAATCATCCCCATTTACCTGTCAGACATTCTTCTGTGATGATTTTTGTTATTCAAATTGGAAAAATAGTGATGTGAAGGAGACAAACGGAATATGGCAATGTATTTGAAAAGCTTAACTTCTAAGAATTTTCAGAGATAATTTGAACAATACAAATCAAGGGATTCACCAAATATTTGACCATGTGTATAAGAAAGTTATATGACTTTTTAAATGTAACTTAAATTATTTGGACAATCAAAAGGCGGATTTCTTAATATTGATTATAAACAGAAATGGTAATCTACGATAATTATTTAAATTTTTCGAACGATACATTTGTAAACAGATAAGTAACTATCACTGCGGACTGTAAAGTTAAGACAGAAAGAATTCACTTTTATGTCTCGTTTGTAATCTGTAAACGCCATTGAAAACTAAAGAATACTTCAGTCACTTAGAAGACAATTCTAATGAAAGTAAAATCAAATGTATTTTTTTTAACTGATAACACTCTACTCATATGATTAAATTAGCAATTCAATCTAAAATACAATGGACCTTTTAAATGAGATTACAGAAAAAATTACTTGTCGAAAATAATAAACCGTTAGCTATTTTTAATAGTTGTAAAACATGAGTCAATTAAATCTGGACCACCATGGAGAACCTGGTAGTACTGGACGGCCGTCTCGTCCTATTGCGGGACGCCTCAAAAGTGCTCATTCACGATTCCGACTCGCGAGATTCGAAATCAGGACCTATCAGTCCCGCTCGCGAGCACTTAACCTGTAGACTACTGAGCGGGATCCAACGATGTTAATGTCTAACTTCAACTAATCTACGAAATTGAGCAACACGTCCACCAGTTTTTTCAGTGAGTTACTACCTCATAACAGATCCGGTCGAACTCCAACTAGTCACTGCTTCTCACTAGAATTCCAGGAAATACTTCTTGAAGTCAGTCACTAGTGAACATATGTTGATTAATATCAGAAGGGATTTTGGTGTATATTCTAGTGATTTTAATAGTTGAAATCATGAGTCAATTGAAGCTAGACCACCATGGAAGACCTGAATCATGAATGCGCACTGCTGAGAAGTCCCATAATAGGACGAAACGGCTGTTCAGTGCTTCTAGGTTTTCCATGGTGTTAGCTATTTGTTAAGACATTCTACTAGATCCTTTACGTTTGAAGTTGATATTAAAAGTATTGTCGAGATTACTATTTAGAGTTTCATAATAAAACCAACCAGTTATAATAATGTAGCATTAAAAAAAATTAGTTTCTACAATATCATGGAACGACTAAATCTCTCAAGCTACAACATATATTCATAGTCAATTGATAATAATCGATAGAAATACAAACAAAATAATAAAAATACATAAAAATCAAAACAAAACAACTAACCATTCAATCACAATTATGATCAGTATATTATTCAAAAGATTTAACTGAACATTAATAAACTATAAATTCTTCTTAGATATTATTGAACTAATTAATATCTACGATTTATCATAACGATTTTGATTTATATAGTTGATATCATGAATCAATCGGAGCTAGACCACCATGGCAAACCTGGAAGCACTGGACGGCCGTTTCGTCCTATTGTAGGACTCCTCAGCAGTGCGCATTGGTTGAAGTTAGACATTTACACCGTTAGATGCCGGCCAGCTCAGTAGTCCATCGGTTAAGTGCTCACGCGTTAGACTGATAGGTCCTGGGTTGGAATCTCACGAGGTGGGATCGTGGATGCGCACTGTTGAGTAGTCCCACAATAGGACGAAACGGCCGTCAAGCAGTGCTTCCAGGTTTTCCATGTTCGTCTAGCTTTAATGAACTCATGATTTCAACTATATAAAATTATTAAAATCTCCACAAAACCCACTTCTGATTTTAATTTAGTTTACTAATTCAAAGAAACATAAATAAATAAATGGTAAAAACGAAAAAAAAGGAAAAGAATAAATTATCATTAGGAAAATAGCATAACACATTATTATTGTCATCGAAAGGAAACCTCTCAACTGATTTTACAGTTTTTATACATTACAATTTGTATAATTTAAATTTTTTTTAAAAAAAGAAATTATTAAATGCACTAGAAATTATACAATTTTCTAGATTAGTTTATTCATTAAAGGTTAAAATTACACTTTTTAAGAAATTGTTTCGAACAGTTAAGAAATAATTTAATGGTTGAATTTATGAGCCAATTTCAGCTAGACACATTATGGAAAATCTAGAAGTACTGGATGGTTGTTTCGTTCTAGTATGGCACTCCTCAGTAGTGCGGGATTCGAACCCAGTCCCGTGCGTGAATGCTTACCAAAATGTTAGTAACGTGTTTTGAACAGTTTAGAAATAGACATTTTTACTTTTAAATTTGTGGAGAAAAAGATGTTCATAGGAACAATTTTATTTTGCCAAATTTCACTATAGAAATAATTTAGTAAACAATTAAGTAAATTCAGGAATTCCAAAGAATTTGAAACTTATTTTCAATGTTTAAGGAGAGACTAGAATGATTTTTCTTGTTAAATGACATCAAAATGGAACAACTGAAACAGACAAATGATTCTTAATTCACTAGGTATTGTTTGCTTGAATCTTCCCATTACAGTCATAAACATCAATGGGAAGATTTAAGCAAACAATAACAAGTGAAGTTAAACTTCACCCCATTGTACAAGCAAGTGACTATCACGACTCAGTAGCTAAGCGGATAACGCAATGGCGTTTGAAGTGAACGGAACTGGGTTCTAATCTTAGTGTGAACATCAACCCTAAGATGCAGGTACCTCCAACGGATAACTCACAAATAGGACGAAAAGTGCGTCCTGAATTCCACTGCTATCCACTATCCATCTTTGCTTATAACACATCATTCTAGTTTGGAATTACTTAATAGTAATTTAACCAAAGATTTAAACATCTTATAGCAAAAACAGTTTTATTAGACTAATCGGTTGGGATTTCATCTATTATTAGGAATGGTTAAATGGTGTTAGAATTTTACGTTAGGCAGCTAAAGATATTTCAAACTTTCTTCTTAAATATGAATTATCAGTTGAAATATTCAAAAGCCTTATTTCAATATTAGGAACACATGTGTTTGTTTAACGTCACACTATGAACTGGAAACATATCGTACATTGATATAGGTTTGTTTAAAAATTGATTTAAATAGTTAAATCAACTTGTGATTTCCATAAAGCCCAAATATCTTCACAACCATATACTGAAGATTATTATGTTATCACTAGTAAGTAGCTTCGTGAGGAAATTCCCGTAGTTTTGGTGAGAAGCTGTGACCGTTGGAGTTCGACTTTGTCGGGTGTCAGGCAGTTATCCACTGAAAAAAATGGTATATGGTCTCACAATGTCATTGATTAGTTGACTTCAAACATTAACACCTTTGGATTTCGACTCAGTAGTCTGAAAGTTAAGCGTTCAAGCGCGAAGCCGAAGTTTCAGGGTTCGATGCCAGTATGAGAGACCATGTATGCTCACTTCTCAGAAGTCCCGATATAAGGCGAAATGACCAGTGGTTCATGGTTTTCAATGGTGGTTTGACATTGTTCGGTTTATGATTTCAATGAAATTCAGCAATCTTCACAAACCTATACTGAAAATTAACTAATATATGTTGTACAGGTCATGGTGACAATGGGATTTCATCAAGATTCGACATCTTAATGTGTTGTATATTTAGTGTTATTCTGAACTTCATATTGTTATACTTCTAGTATACTCTAGTAAATCTGTAACTGCGAAGACAATTTTAAATGCTTCTCGAACTAAATTCAAAACTGAAATATTAATTACTCCACTTAAGTACAGGTATTCTTTTTGAATCAAAAGACAAGTTGTTTATGCTTTTTGACAAGAAAAAACAAACAATAAAAATAATGAAAGCGGTTGTCATATTTGTCTTTTCAAATACATGTACCTCACATATTTGATTTAACCATTTGTGAATCTGAATGAATGCTTTCCTAGACTTTCATTTCAGGTTTTACGAGTAACATTTCAAAAATATAATTGAAATGGATACTTTCTAGTTGTCAACATTGAATACATGACAATCACTATGGTTACTTAACTGTATTCAATTTATATGTTCGTTTAAATATATTCTCCTTATAAATAAACGAAAGATTTAAATAAAAATATTATGACTTGATTTATTGAGTTTTTCGTTGATTTACTTCATTTGCTAATAAGATCTTTGTTTTTGTAGACCCCTAACGACGAGTAATTACGCATTTATTAATTTGACAAATTTATATCAAAAGAGGAATTTTTCAAAAAATTGCGTAGTTTTATGTGTGTTATTCGCATGTTAAAAGTAAAAAATACCATACTATGATTGTGAGACTGTTTCCACTTTAAAATTTAACTTGATGCGCATATACTTTGCATACCCATTTTTAGAGCCATTGGTCAGTTGTATACATTTCTAAGACCTCAATAATAGGGTGAAACACGACATTAAGCAAGAGCGAAGATATTGATTGTGAGGAGTTACAAAGTATCCAAATAATACATCATATGTAACCTTTGATCTTCAATTCGCATCTCTCAGTGTGTTTTACTAACGCCATACTTTCAGTGCACTGAAACTCTTTACTCCATTTGATAATTGTAGCAACTTTGACGTCACGTTTCGCTACACACTACTTACAAACAATCTTATTAGTAACATCTACTCCCCTAGGACAAAACAAACATCTAGCATATCCTAGCTTTTATTTAGTCCATGATACGAATTCTTTCAAATCAACGAATCACCACAAATATCTCATATTATAAACTATACCCCTCCCATCCAGCCATAGTAACATGGTGAAGCCTAGTAGGACCTTCTGGAGAAGAGTGCTACATTGAAGCACGACACAACTAACGGGGCGGGATAGTTGTTTTTGCACTGCTTACGCAGAATCATTACATAACACATTCATTCCTTTTTGTTTTTGGGTAGACTCATTTTTTACTATCTTTTTGAAACCTTAGTAATTATGCAATGACTCTATGTAGCATTCGTAATCGTTTGTGGGTATAGGTAGAGTGGTTGATTAGGCCGATCTCCACCATCCGTGTTACCGCTCACGTTAGTACATTGGATGAATGCCATTATCCAGGAGGCAAGACGAGGACGTGTGAGTCGGATTTTGCCTCCCAAAGCAATCAAATAGAAAAACACATGTATCATGGAAACGATTAAATTGAAATATTAAATAACCTTAACATAGTATTGTTCACAATGAAGGCAGTGCGTTATTGCTCATTTAAAAATTAAAAAAAGAAGCTAAAACGTTTGAACTTTTTTTCTGATTTGAATTTGAAGTAACGTAATCTGTTTTTGTCGGTTTACTTAATTTTCATCATCATTATACAGGTCACTTTGATTTCATTTGTAACGATAGTGTTTATCTTGTTATAAACATTTAACATAACTCAGTGCTTGTTTTTAAAATTATGAATGTGAATTCGTTACTGATTAGATTCATTATGATTAGTAACATTTATATTCTTTTTATTTTAGTCATTTGATGTTGGTTTCAATGAACTAAATAGTTTGAATTACTACCATCAGCTACTATCAGCTTTGATTTCAAAGTAGAATGAAGTAAAACACCATTAAAAACCAGATAATCTTCATTTTAGCCTTTGTATTTAGCCATTAATTTGTCTTCAAGATGTTAAATTGCTCAGTACCTATTAGTTGTATAAGGATAAGTCAATTTCCGTAGACATATATTCAATTAGATCAGATTAAAGTGTAATCTAGTATAAACATTGACTTAAAATAACATGAATTTATTACATTTATTCTGTAATGACTGAAATTTATATCCTGACTATTTCCATGATTTTCAGACTTATTAAATCAATATAATAACATTTTTATTGAATAAAACAATAACAGAACTAAATTAAAGTGATTTCAAGCTTTAAATTCTAACATTTTAAAAATATCAGAAGGGTTTATATGGATATTATAGTAATTTCAATAGTTGAGATCATGGGTCAATTGAAGCTAGACCAACATGGAAAACCTAGAAGTACTGGATGGACATTTCGTCCTATTGTAAGACGCCTCAAAAGTGCCTATCCACGATCCTGACTCGCGAGATTCCAACCCAGGACCTATCGGTCTCGCGCATGAATGCTTAATCTCTAGACCATTGAACTGGCCGGCATCCAACGCTGTAAATGTTTAACTTCAAGTAATCCATGAAATTGAGCGACACATCCACCATTGTCTTTAGTGGGTTGATATCTCACAACAGACCTGGTTGAACTCCACTGGTCACCGCTTCTCACTAGAACTCCAGGAAGTCCTTCTTGAAACCAGTCACTAGTCAGCATATGATTGATTACCTGTAAAATGTTTGTTTTTTACCTTTATGAAAGTTTTAATAAATCCGAAAGAAATGAATGAAAGATAAATTATGTATAAGATTAAACAGACTATTTAGACGATCGCTCTACAGCAAAAAACTGTCTGACATGTTTAACATAACTCAGAATATTTGAACACGATACTCCATACTTTTATGTTCATTATTCTGTACCATAACATTTTTGATTGAATCACGTATGAATAGAAGCGGAGTCTCTAACTTAGAAAATCCGCTCGGCGTTTTTTGGCGCTCAGTGATTTCTCACTTTATTTAAGTCTGTAATTAAAACAATTTATTAATGTTCAAAACAAAGTTACCAGATAACAAGATATGTACTTATGTGATAGGTAATTTATTTCATTAACTACAAAACACATGTTTTAATTAATACTACTTAAGTAGTATGAACATATAGTTTTTATTCTTCTAAAAATTTTAGAATAACAATTCTTCATAAGTAGTTACCAAAATCTGTCATTCTATATTCATTTTCTCATTATCTCTTATTAGTCTTTCTATTTATGATAGGAATTGTAGCATCTGGAACAAACCGAATACTATTGATTTGAATTATTAACAATGTGTTTCACATTGTTTAAGATAAACCATTATCAAATGCAACAGCTTGTCATTAAGATATTATTTGAGAACAAAACAAACGATGATTTACATAAAGTAAACATGAGTTGTCGGCGAGACTATAATTTATGGACGACCTTTGAACGAATCTTTAGTGACCTTGAGAAATATTAGCCAATCAGAAGACAGTTAGTATAGAGTAAAAATATATCATACACCACCAAAGAATTAGAGTGGGTACACTTCTTTTACATGGTCCAAAAAATTGTCAAAGTTAGAAAAATGTTCAAAGGTTTTAAAATCATAATGCATAAGGTAGAGGAACTCATCCATATGGCTCCATAATACTCGGTCTCTGAAGCCACAGCAATTACTATAATTTGCCTCAGTGTCAATCTGGAGCTAGAGAAAAAAGTTCCTATTCTAAAGAAGACTTCTTCCTCTAACATATATTACATCGAAAGATAACATCATCAGGGTAGTCTACGCAAGGTCTACAAGTCGATTGATTACTGCAATTATAAATAAAAGAACTTCTTAGTAGTCCCATTTATTGTAGCCGCTTGATTGTCACGTTTTCTCTAAAATCCATTGTGAACTGATTGTACATGAGCATTAGGTACTGAAATTGGCGCTAAGACCTTGAAATCCCTCAAACGCTTCTGATTGGCTCGTCCATAAATTATAGTCTCGCCCATTTAGTATGAGACTATTTTCAGTATCAACAAATCTACTAGGAATCGAATTCAAGATCTCCACGTATTATTGTATTCGACATTCACCAACAATTTTTGTTGAATTTATTTTGGCTACTCTTTTGCCTTAAAATTTTATTTTTCGAAAATAAATTCACCGACTTTAAGACAACATTAAGGCTATATCGAGGCAACACGCACAGTATGCACATATGCCAAATAGAGTCTGACCAGTTGCAGTCCTAAACATCAATGGGAAAATTCAAACAAACAATACTAAGTGAATTTGAACTTCATCCCATTGCAAAAGCAAGTGGCTATCAGAACTCAGTGGCCGAGTGGATAACGCGATGGTGCTTGAAGTGAAAGTTACTGGGTTCGAGTCCCAGAGTGAGCATCAACTCTGAGATGCAAGTACATCCAGCTGAAGAGTCCCAAATAGGACGAAACGCGTGTCCTGGACTCCATCTTTGCCTAGTCACCAAACGGTTCTCAACACTATTATTTAGATGATACTAACATCTAATTTTTAAAATTCATTCGTTCGTATTATTCCTTGTACAGGCGATTTTATAAACATTTTGAAATAAATTGTATTGAAAAAGGATAACATTGTAAAAGTCTATTTCAATTAGAAAGCACTAGACAACACTGTTTTTATAGTCTTGGGCTCCCTAAATTTTTAATCAATATTGTTTTAGACTTTAGTCAATTAGTATTGTAACATAGAAAACATTCAGAATCATTAGAGAGTATTTGAATTACACTAGACCTGCTTGAATTCTATCATTCCAGACTTCTTACAAGAATGTCAGTTATCAACCTGGATATCATTCACTAATGAACACAATATCATTACCTAGTTGATTAGATTACTTATATTAGTTTATCTTGAAGATAATTTTCGCTTCATGACTAAGATTAGTTAAAAAAAACTTTGAAAAGTACGAATAGATTGAAAAATGACAATTTAATCTAGTTAAAAAGTTAACAAAACTCTGTTTTGTTTTAATTTACCAACATTAAAAAACAAAAAACAAAACAAAACGCAAAAAGTATTTGAAGAAAAGTGATTGAAAAACATTTTTATGATTTAGTTTCTATAAACAAAACACTTAGGGAAAAAATAATAATAATCATTTCAAATACCAATTACTCTTACTTACTAAATTATTAAACATAACTGAGAAATTTAATAAACTGATTGTTTTCACTAAACAAAAAACAATGGTCTATCGGTTAAGTGCTCGCGCACGAGACTGATAGGTCCTGGGTTCGAATCTCGTGAGGCGGGATCGTGGATACTCACTACTGAGGAGTCCCACAATAGGACGAAATAACTGTCTTGTACTTCCAGGTTTTTCATAGTGGTCTAGCTTCAATTGACTCATGATCTCAACTATTAATTTCTTCATTAATTTAACCATAGTTTATTATATAATCAACACTGAGAATTGTATATTTTGGAAAGAAGACAAAAATCTCTTATAAAAAAGGAAACAAAGTTATGTAACTTTTAAAAATCAATAATTTTTTTTCTAAAAAAAATAAATTGAAACAAACTGTTTGAATAAAATTTAATTTTTCAATATTTTATATTAAAAAAAACAAAGAAATAACAAACTTGATTTTTAATCTTAGCAGTAATATTATAATAAAAAAAAGTGATTCGAGACATATTTTGTTTTATTACATTTTGTTGAAGATGATATATATATAGCACGTATCTATTGGATACAGGCGGTAATTATGAAACATAGACAAATAAATTATTTAAATGTTATTATTTGTTTTTGTAATCACAGAATTAAATAATTTTAATAAATTAAACAAAAAAAATTTTAAGAGTAGGTTAATAGCTTCCTTGTGTCCTTTTTTGTAAGAATACTTTTGTAATAAAATTTATTATTCTTATACTGGTAGCAACAGTCTACAAGAGTAGATTTAAAATATTCCAGTTGTTGATCAGAATTCGCCACTAAATCACATGTCCGACTGTATAGATTCTCAAACTGTATATCTGTATCAATGTGATTATTTTGAATAAATATCTATTTTCATTAAGTATTCAATATGTTATAGCAACTATCCTACAATCAATTTCTATTATGGTTAATTTTGGTTAATCCTTTTTATTAACTTACTTAACAGACAATGTCATTCGAATAATAACAATTTGCATATTCTTTGTACTGTTATGAGCACTACAGCACATGACACTCTAGCCAAAATGTTGATTGCTTAAGTACTATTCGATGACTCATACTCCTCCCCATATATGTCTGCACGCAAATCCCATTATCAGCTTTTGATTTGTTTTGCTGTGCCCTTATTCAATTTGACTATAAATTGCCTATGTAATTGTTTGCTCGCTCATTCCTGGCTGCTCACCGCTCGCTGATATTAGCTCATGTGCCTGTAACCTTCTGGCCTGCGTTATTTGTCAATAAAACTGTAGCTGCCGCTTCTTTTTGCCTTCTGATATTATGCACCGTTAAGATTTGTATTATAACTGTGATCGAGGTAAACAATTAACAAAGCACGGCACTACAACTTCAATGAGATCCAATATATGATATATAACCTTATATCATATACCTATTGTAGAAAATGTAAAAATGATAGTATTGTATTACCTTAATGACTATGAAAGATATAATAATCACTTTGAAATGTTTATATATTTTATTAACAAGTGATTAGATAAATTTTGAAAAAGTACGAATATATGACTACAAAATTGATAGTGTAGTGAACAAGAACGCGTGTGGGGACAATCGAATGTATTTTAGCACAACATTCCAGAATATCTCATTAAAATATGAGACCTCTATAGTGAACAGTTAATTTGCAAAATAACAATCGATTGTCTCAATCTTGACTGTTTCTTCTGCAAATATCCGTCCATAGTCTCCGATTATAATTGTTTATGCATTTTCATACCAATTGCGTGCCGTTGCCGTTCTCTCCTTATCGATCTTCTACTGAACTAATTTTATGCTCGACCATTACCATATGCTACTTACGTGGATATCAGTAACCCACATCACATAACCTCATATCATATGCCTATTGTAGAAAATGTAAAAATGATAGTATTGTATTACCTTAATGACTATGAAAGATATAATAATCACTTTGAAATGTTTATATATTTTATTAACAAGTGATTAGATAAATTTTGAAAAAGTACGAATATATGACTACAAAATTGATAGTGTAGTGAACAAGAACGCGTGTGGGGACAATCGAATGTATTTTAGCACAACATTCCAGAATATCTCATTAAAATATGAGACCTCTATAGTGAACAGTTAATTTGCAAAATAACAATCGATTGTCTCAATCTTGACTGTTTCTTCTGCAAATATCCGTCCATAGTCTCCGATTATAATTGTTTATGCATTTTCATACCAATTGCGTGCCGTTGCCGTTCTCTCCTTATCGATCTTCTACTGAACTAATTTTATGCTCGACCATTACCATATGCTACTTACGTGGATATCAGTAACCCACATCACATAACCTCATATCATATGCCTATTGTACAAAATGTAAAAATGATAGTATTGTATTAACTTAATGACTATGAAAGATATAATAATCACTTTGAAATGTTTATATATTTTATTAACAAGTGATTAGATAAATTTTGAAAAAGTACGAATATATGACAAAATTGATAGTACTTAAGTGTCTGAAAATGGTTATTGATACACTTATATTATTTTAAAGACGCAGAAACTTTCCATCCTTAAATTTGTAAAGAGAAATTATTCACTCTTGTATAATAACAACGGTACAATGACCTGTCTCCTAGAAATTACTTCACTACAAATACAACCATCTGGATAATACATATTATTATTATCATGATAATAATAATAATGCTGTTTCTAATCGACGACAGATCTTGATAATTCAAACAGAGTTTATAATTTTCTAGTATGTGTATTTACAAGATAACTATGTTCTGATTTATGTATTAATTTTTTTAGTTATTTTTATATCATGTAAACACTGAAATCTGTCACTCTGAAGATAAAGAGTTCAATATATCTAGTCCGAATATTACACATTTCCGGTAGTCATCTTTTTCATAAATAATTTGGAATGTTTATAATTCGTTTTCTTTTTTTAAAGTTATTTAATGGTATAATATGGAATAGCTCTTAGACTCATATGATCAGACAATATTGTCGTGTACTTTAAATTACCAACAACATTATCATCTAATGAAGTTTATGTTGTTATTGTTGTTAAAATAGGCTAATATGTAACTCTTTGATCCGAAGACAAGTTTCTTTCTTGCATAGCTATATGCATAGAATATCGAAGAACAATAATTGAATAATTAAATTCAACTTCATACATCTAAGTACATATACTAGCTTACTTAGCTACTTATAATACTTGTGAATTAAAGCAATATTGAAGCAATACGCATAGTACGTACATATACTAATAAGAAACTGATCAGTAGTAGTCCTAAACATCAATTGAGAAGATTCAAACAAGTAATAACAAGTGAATTTAAACTTCATCCTATTGCACAAACAAGTGACTATCACGACTTATTAGCTAAATGGATAACGCAATGGCATTCGAAGTGAACAGTACTGTATTCGAGTCTTAGAGTGAACATCAACTCTGAGATGCAGGTACATCGAACTGAAGTTTCTACATGAATAAATAAATTTTTTTTGATTTATGAAAAAATTACTAAATGTTGTTTTTTTTTCCGAATCCTTCCATTTTTTTTGGTTATTTAAAGGGAAAACAAAACTTATTAAATGACCATTAACTATTATAAGCCTTACAGTAATGAGAATTATTAACAAAGACCATTAGTTTACAACTAGAAATAGTTATTTATTATATAATTATCAAGAGATTACTTTTTTTTTAAAAAAAATCTCATATTTCTTATATCTCTGTAAGCAACAGTATATTAGATACTTACTTACTCCTCGTAGAAGAGCATAGGCCGCCCACCACCATTGTCCACCTAACCCTGTCCTGGGTAATCCCTTCCAGTTCTTTTCAGTTAAGATTCATCCTTTTTATATTTGTTTCTATTTCCCGGTTTAATATGTTCTTCGGCCTAAAAAAGAATGCTAACCAAAAAATTAGATAAATCAGGTTTATATCAAATTATTGTTTATTGTTTACCTGAACGTAATTTATTTTATTTGAAATTTATCAAACTATCCAATGATTGTTATAGAATTTTGCCTATGAGTATTCATATATGAAATGAATCTTGAATTTTGTTTTAATAATATTTTGTAAGAAAATAAAAGTTTGATAAAAAAGAATGAACAAAACAAATCAATATCTTTTCAATTAATTTTTTCTTTATCATAGCTCTACACTAGCGGTAGCTATGCGAGAATTAAGAAAATATGTAAAAATACAAAAGTTAAAGAAAGTCGAAAAGTGTCGGAATCTTTTTGAAAGACAGGGTTTTATCAAAGTTAAACTAAAACTTATTCCTATACCGATGGTCGAGGTAGAAGGCGTGATTGTACAAACATCTCTTGAATATAAAGGTTTAGAGTGTGAACATCGATTCTGAAAGCTTTAGCAATATCTAAAAGACGAGCTCGCGGTGAATTTGATGGAATATGGTCGATAACCTTAAAAGTCTGACTGAACTTCAACAGATCTAACAAGAAATAACTCTGGATTCAATCCTGAGAATGGATAAGATTATAGTGATTGTTAGGATCTCAATGAAAATAGAAAACTAATAGAATGAAACGTTTGACAATGATGTCATAACTTCTTTTGCCGTTGTAGTGTGTAGAAAATAACATTCTATCAAATATCTAAAAAGCCCTGTAGTCATAAATTCTTCGATGATCTGGAACACAAAAATTAATTGCTATATTCTAATGCTAGTGATTTATCATCAGTGAACTACGTTATTGAAAATACTTAGATGAACACAAGATTAATTTTTATTCTGTTGGACGAATATAGACAACTCGGGAATAGGAAGAAAACAAAAGTATAAGTAGAGGATTGAAAATGATGGCACGGCTAGTTATTGATAAAAAAGCTTATCTTACATCATTGTGTTTATGGACTGATACGTCGTCCCGATTCACTCTCTATGAACCTGATTTTAACTTATCTCATTGCTAGCAACGAAAATGGTGACTGTACGTGTGTGATATTTTCTTGAAATTATCGATCAATCAAGTTTGCTAAATCCATACTTAACTAAATACTTCCAGGTATGAGTTCTACATAAAAACACTGTAATTTAAAGTACACATTAACACTAAAGTATTATTGCCACTGTGACCTCGACTGTGAAATGATGTGGAGTTGGAGCCTGAATTAAAAAGATAAAAAGATAAATAAGATGTAAAGAATGATGTTTGAAGTGACTGTTGTACACTAATACTTTAGCATCTGGTCAAACAAGTCACATTTCATTTTAATATATATGAACAAATATCTTCCAATTTGACAACAATATTTCATGATACTGTAGTGAACAAGAACACGAGTGGGGACAATCGAATGAACTTAGGCAATAAACTACAGAATATCTCAGAAAAATATGAGAACAATATAGTAAATAGTTAATTTGCAAAATGACAATTGTCTCAATCTTGACTGATCCTTCTGCAAATATCAGTCCATCGTCTCCGACTATTATTGTTCATGCATTTTCATACCAATTGCGTGCCGTTGCCGTTCTCTCCTTATCTATGTTCTACTGAAATACATTCAATAACCGACCATCGTTATATACTACTTGTGTTGATTTAAGTAGCCCACACCATAATACTTATTTCAAGAATGTTTACAAACTTATTGTATATCAATGATAATATAATAACTGTTTAATTGTCATAAAATTTTGTTAAAAACACGAAACGGAAATTGATATGATAATAAAAGTCAATTGTAACAACCAAGATTACATTTATAAATGTTAAAACTCTTGGTTATTTATGTTTATTGGTATATCAATGTCGATCATTATTTAAACAAATTTCTGATATATATGAATTATACATGATTAAAAACTAAAATATTTAAAATATGCTTCAAAAAAAGTCTATAAATAGGAGAACTTAACCAGAATTTAAGCAAATTTATGTGAAGTATTCTGTTTTGTCGCTTAGATAAATTGTTTCTATCCTAGGCCTCGTCAGATATCACGTGACTAAAACGGCAACTAGAACACCCATTTATGTAACCTTGGCACTGTGCTAAACCAATGACCTGTTAACCAGTACGAGCAATCTAGAGTCAACTCTGAGTCCTTATTGGTTTCTTTTACCTTTCCCTGCCCGTTAGATTACAGAACACAATCTCAGATTCTACTGCATGAATCATACATTTCAAACATAATTAGTTTATATACAAGCGAATCAAGCCATATCATACCATAAAATTGAAAATAATTATTATACAAGATCAAACCAAAAGTGACTGTGAGTGTAAGAGACTGATGCTAGTAGATTGGGAATAACTTAAGAATAGTAAATCATATAATAGTATTCAGTAGGTCAAATGGAAGATTACAATAAAAGATATGTAAATACATATATTATAGTTACTTAAGAGTTATGCAATAAGAATATATGTCCAATAACAGTCCCTAAATAATCTCTAGCCATTACTATTGATTTATTCTTCGTTAGGATATAACAGTTTCCAGTTGCTTTTTTTAAAGTACAGTTATTAGTGTTTTATACAGACGTAAAAAACCATGTCAGTTCTGTTACAAAGTTAATTAGTTAAACGATAACACTGTTGGTTGCATCTTGAAATTTAAATCTCAAACGGAACATTTGTTCTATCGGTAATAACGCAATAAACGTGATGAATATTTTTTGGATTACATAGTTTTGAATGTTGAATGCATATTGGTCGACTTTTTATTTGTCGTTGTACAAGATAACTGGAGAAGTATATTTGTCCATTTTTTATGATGAATCAGAATAAAAGCAAGATTGATTGACACTGAACGACTTCATCTAGGGATTTAAATAAATTTAAATTGATATCATTAATGGATGAATGCTAGACCACCAATAAAAACCTGGAAAAACTGTGTCATTTTGTCCTATTGTGGGAATCCTCAATAGTGCGCATCCACGATCCTGAACACGGGATTCGAACACAGGACCTTCGGTCTCGTGTGCGGAAGCTTAACCTCTAGACCACTGAGCAGGTATCCAACGGTGTTAATGTCTAACTTCAACCAATCCATGAAATAGCGCGACCATCCTCCATTGTCTTCAGTGAGTAACTGCCTCCTAACAGACACGATTGAACTCCACTGGCCACGGCTTCTCACTAAATCTTAAATAAAATCTAAATATTTGTTTTACGTGATAATAATTTGTATATTGTTTTGTTTGATTATAAAAACAGATTAATTGACAGAATCAAATGTTAGGATCAAATAAATATTAAAATATTTGATTCGAATTCATGGTGGATGACAGTATGTTGTACTAGTTGTGTTTCTACTAAATCTTATTTTTCTAAGGTATCACTGTACTAAAGGTTGTTATAACCATATGCAATTTCATTGTATTATTGACTGTTTTGTTGATGTCAAAAGCATTTGAAAACCAATACCTTTTTTTTCACAACGGGTTAACTGAGTACCAGTTACATAAACTGGACTTTAAGTATTTTAGTTAGAATGGATCATTATTTTGTTTTCCACTTACCCATAGTTAAGGTGAAACATCTATCAATAGTTTCTTAGATGGTCTGATAAATTCATGTTATTGAGTTTTGAAATTATTTCTTCTAGTTTGGGGTTGCGTAGATTGTTGAATTTCATTGAACTCATGAACCGATCACTGTTAGCCCACCATGGAAAACCTGGAAACACTAGACGGCTCGTTCGTTCTAGTATTTGACTCCTCAGCAGTGAGCAGCAGTGCCGTCCAGTGTTTCCAGGTTTTCAATGGTTGGTTAACATTCATCGGTTCATGATTCCAATGAAGTTATTATCACACATGTTTTCTAGTGGTAATTTGCCGGTTGAAAAGTCTATTTGTCAGTCGTACAAATTTGTGGGTATCTATCTCTTTGAATACTTGTAGTAATTTTACTGTCATGTTAAATATCATATAACGGGACTCAATAAGCTGGCGTTCATAGAATGTCTATTTTATTTATTAAAGATGAATCACTAGTCTATTGAAATATTCCCTTTCCATTCAACTGTTCTAATCAGTTGGTTTATCTGAATATTCGATGAACAATTAACTTGATCAGCACAATAACATAAACATTTTTTGTTTTGTTTGATTTATCTTCATTTTTATGCGTGCTGTGAAATGTTTGACTCATATCATCTATAAAATGACCTGTTTTCATTTAAAAACTCATCCATCAGAGGGGTTATATAGTCAATGAAATTTCTCTCATTTCATGCTCACTTACCTCTATCACACATACAACAACAAATGCAGGAGAAGACGATCAGTGTAGCAGCAGCCTCAGCAGCAGCAGGTCTCAATATAAACAAAGGGAAAAGCAAGATTCTCAAATACAACACAACATGAATCAATCGAATCACACTTAACGGAGAAGCTTTGGAGGATGTGAAAACCTTTACATATCTGGAGATCATCATCGATGAAAACAGTGGATCTGATGCAGATATGAAGGCGCGGATCGGCGGAGCAAGGGCAGCATATTTACAACTGAAGAACATCTGGAACTCAACACAATTATCAACCAACACCAAGATCAGAATTTTCAATACAAATGTCAAGGCAGTTCTACTGTATGTGGAGAACTACGAAAGCCATCATCCAGAAGATGCAGTTGTTTATTAATAGCTGTCTACGCAAGATACTTCGGATCCGATGGCCAGACACTATCAACAACAACCTACTCTGGGAGAGAACAAACCAGATTCCATCCGGTGGAGGAAGAAATGAGGAAGAAGAGCTGGAAGTGGATAGAACACACATTGAGGAAATCACTCAACTGAGTCACAAGACAAGCCCTCACATGGAATCCTGAAGGTCAAGGGAGAAGCGGGAAGCCAAAGAACACATTACGCCAAGAAATGGAGATAGACATGAGAAGAATGAATAAAAATTGGATGGAACTAGAAAGGAAGGCCGAGGACATAGTGTGTTGTAGAATGCTGGTTGGCGGCCTATGCTCCATTGGGAGTAACAGGCGTAATTAAGTAACTAAGTAAGCATATCCACTTACACATGCATACAAATTGTTGTCTTAACACACTTTTCTTTACACACCAAATATCTCATATGGACTTCAATAAATTCTTATTTTCAACGTGGTTAACATGATTAGATGACCTGTTTAGTATACAACTAACCAGAGAACCATTTACCTTATTATATTAGCTAATTTTGATGTTTAATTACATTACTTTAGAAAAGTTTGAACCAGATTACCAAGCTAAAAGTGGAATCAACTTAAAATTCAATTGCTGAAATTTCACAAAGTTATATTCTTCCTCCTTAATCTTTTAATATGATAAATTCAACTCATCAATGAAATAATAATACCTTTAAGAGTTATGAACTTGATTATTGATAATCAGATGTTAAGATGTGGAACAGACATTATTCAACTGGTTGAATAAAACATTACACTCAAATTCAAAACATGTTTCCATGGTGTTACGAGATTTAAGCTAACAGACTATTTCTGTAAGTTGTGAATATCAAATATACTTTCATTTTTATATGGTAAACAGGATGATCAGTTAATAACATTTTCATGTAATACATTCTATCGGTAAAAAAAGAGATTACACAATAGCCATCAGATTGAACAAAGTCGAATCTCTTTCATTGGAGCATAGTAGATTCTATGAATTCTTTGAAATTGATTGAGTTTAATTTATGGGTTGCCAATATTCAGTTACAAGTTTTATTATCTAGTTCTATCATCATTAATCATTATATCTAACAAATAAGATTATTTTAGCATTAGAGCAGAAACATTTTTTAATTATTAAGTAGTGAAAAGGAATTTTTTCCTGTTTTTTTTAGTTTGGATCAATAACGGTAGAGTTATCACGAGAACTGACTTTTTCGTGAATATTGGCTAACATAAAGATGTATTAAGCTTATATTTTTGTGAAACCACATTTCATACTTAGTAATATCCTATCATTTACATTGGAATTTGTTATATCGTGTGCCTGCGTGCGTGCCCAGTTGATATATATGACGTTATAAGACCACCGATTGGAGAGCAGTGAATTATCGATCGGACCAGTGATACACGGAAGCCGTATGAGCAGTCTAGAGTACTTGTCGGTCCTACTATCTGCCTAGTCCATCCAGTTAAGTCCAGAACACCAATAACAGCCTCTGCAATATGAATAATTATTCTCAAACATACTGGGTTTATATACCAAACAGACAGACCACATCGTACCAGATACTCACTAGTGTGAAGCTGAGACCAGTAGTCTTCGACCACATCTGGCGTGAGGTAGTGACCCACCAAAGACAATGAAAGATAATCGCGCAATGTCATGGATTGATTAAATCTAAACATTAGCACTGTTGAATAGTGAACAAGAGGTTAAGCGTTTGGATGTGGGGTTGAAGATTCAGGGTTCAATGCCAGCATACAGAACCATGGATGTGCACTGTTGGGACGAAACGGCCGTATAATGGTTCATGGTTTTCAGTGGTGCTGTAACATTGATCAGTTCATGATTTCAATAAATCTGTATTATCGAGTTTCAGATAACTGTCTTTTTACAAACAAAAGAATCTGAAAATGATTTAAACATACCGAAGGTTTTTGCAAGTCAACTTGTATGACAAGTTTTATGTATTTAAAATGTTGTGGATAACATTTCAATGTGTGTGTGTGTGTGAAAGAGAGAGAGAGAGAAAGAGAATTCATTCAAAGGAAAAGATATAATTCTAAAAAATATATTTTTCAACATTTTTCATCTCATATTATAAGCTTAACAAAAATATGACATTATCATATTCATGTAAATTTACTCATAAGCTCTTCTACTCCGATTTAAACAAGGAATTTATGTGGTAAGATGAAATATGGACGTAATGATTATAATCCGTATATATTATCCTTGTAAAAATATAGATTTACAGTTTTTCTATGAAACATTCTGCTTTCAGGTTGTTTTTTATTTCGGGATTTTAGAACAACTCTTACTTCTTTGGGATTTGTTATATAATTTATAATATATTTTATAGTGATTGCCTTTTTTATTTATTTAGTAGTTTCTGAAGATAGGGGAAGTTTAAATATTCAATGAAACGAAAAATTTGCATCATATTCTGACTAGTGACTGGTTTCCAGAGGTATTTCATGGAGTTCTAGTAAGAAACAGTGACTAGTTGGAGTTCCACCGGGTCTGTTATGAGGTAGTAACTCACTGAAGACAATGGTGGACGGTGGCGCAAGTTCGTGGATTGGTTGAAGTTAGACATTAATACCGTTGGATAACGGCTCAGTGGTCTAGAGGTTAAGCTTTCGTGCGCGAGATCGATAAGTCTTGGGTTCAAATTTCACGAAGCGGGATCGTGGATGCGAACTGTTGAGGAGTCCCATACTAGAACGAAACGGCCGTTCAGTGTTTCCAGGTTCTCCATGTTGGTCTAGCTTCAATCTACTCATGGATTCAACTATAAAATATATAGGTGTAAATATTTATTTTTGGCACTGTGATGTCTTCTTAGAATGTGTTGATTTTCATTATCTGTAATCATGAAATTATGCGTACTGATAGTATAATCAATAAAAATATATGGGGAAAATAATGATTTGGAAACATTTCAAAGCGATATAGTTTCAATTCATCAGTGGATCACATACAATACAGTATAAAATGTCATAGTCCTTTAAAAATGATCTGATATCATACTAGTAAACATTTGAAAGTTCTATAAATGTTTAATTAAGGATTGGGAATTTTACCTGTATGATAAGAGTAGTAATGGATGTAATCAAATGATAATTTTTAAACTGTCCCATTGTAAGGTCTGGAACTATGTCGGGCCCATATAAAGGTTATTATAGCTTATGTGCAGACCAATATATCCATTCTTCTCAAGCCGCCTTTTTACCTTATCACTTATTCGCTTATTAACCCTGACTGTTTTTGTATGATCATACGTGTATTAATTACTTACTCTATTCATTATGTGTCTGTAAATTATTTTTGGTCTGACCATAAATAATGAGCCACGCTTGGGTAAACAGAGTTGGCTTACATGCTTTCTGCACCACGCGTAATTTCACTTCTCTTTCTTCGCTTCGTTTCTTCCATTATTTGTCTGGATCAAAGGCTGTATGAAATACACATATTCGAAATTCATTCTAGTATTTGACAGATTTAATTCCGTTATTCACCAACGCGATTTAAGTCGATGATTATATACGAGGATTGGCGGCGTGTATAAGTCTATGACGATAATCACTCGATCCAACTGTAGTCAGATATTCGAGGGTCACTAAATCATGTTTTTACATTTTTGACAGTCCACTACTGGTCAAAACCAAGATTATCTTTGAAAACCTTTATATAGATAGGCACAATAGTTATTGTTAATAAACATGTTGAACAATCTTGAATTTTTATTAAGTTAGCATCGTAACACTTAAAGCATTTTCACATTGTATTTTTCTTCAGATCTCATTACAACATTTCGTAACTGTTATCGCTGTTATTTTGTCAAACAATGTTACAAGTACTGTTCGGCTCAGTGGTCTGGAGGTTAAGCGTCCGCGCGAGAGCCTGATAGGTCGTGGATTCGAATCCCACTAGGCGGGGTCGTCGATGCGCACTGCTGAGGAGTCCCACGGTGGGACGTAACGGCAGTCCAGTGCTTCCAGGTTTTCCATGATGGTCTAGCTTCAAATGATTCATGTTTTCAACTATTAAAACTGTTTCATTGGATGGTTCGGTAGTTAGTGTGCATCATTACTCACCACTATGGGTTTTGAATTTTCGCAACATAAGACTGATAAACTATACAATAACATGTAAAACGGATACATTTTAACAAATGTTTAAATGTAAGGTTTAAATGGGGGCTTGAGAATTAAGGCGAAAAGAAATGAAGACATTTCTTTCTTTATTGACCATGTGTTTAGGTTTCGTTTAAAATATCACAAATTTATAGCACTAGAAAAAATCTATCATTAAAATGTATCTTGAAAGTTTTTATCATTAGGAATCCAAAATACCAAACAGAAGATTTATGTGTTTCTTGTCAGCAAGTGGGTTTTTGATTCAATTATTTTGGAATTAAACCGTTTATATCTATAATATATTTTTATCAAAGATAGATGTTCGTCATTTGTTATAGTCATATCTTTTTGATTAATCTGTAGTATCGGTTGCTATGTTAAGCCCACATAACTTATTCTAGCTTTCGGACAGACTAATTTATTCATTCTTCTTGAGTCACATTTTGACCTTGTCATTTATTCGCTTCGCCTCGATTCGATTTAACTTTAAATATTGAGTAATGTTTAAATAAAGTGAGTTGGCTGACATGCCTTCTCCAACTCGTTTCGCTTCACTCTATCCTCTTCTCTTCCTTCGTTCCGTCTCTCTGATTGTTCATTCTGATCAACGATTTTACAAAATATACGTAATCGAAATCCTATCCCGTATTTGACTTGTATAATTCCGTCATTCTCTAACGCCAGTTAAGTCGATAATTATGTACGAGGATTGGCAATGTATATAAATCAATAGCTATGTAACTATAGTCGGATATTCCAGGGCCACTAAAAGCCATCCATGCACTGAAATAATAGTATGTGATATCCAAATGTGGGCGTGAATAAGGACAATGAATGGAATATAGTAAAATAATGTCTCTAAGAGCTAATGATAATTTGATGTCTCAGCCCATTATTAATGAAATATATAATATCGGTTGAATAACCATTCTCTTCTTAATTCAAGTTATAACTTAATGTATGTTTGTAATGAAAATCTTCTACTAATTGGCTTCTTTTGAGAATTTCATTTTTTAAAATCTAAATTTGTATTTCGCGCTTTTTTAAAAAAATTATTATGTCCATAATGACTATTGTAATTAAATAATTGGCTTTTCTAATGAACCTCAATTATCAAAATTATTCCAGTATGAAGTATATTTGGCTGATACATAACTGATGGTTTGTTACCATTTCAGTCAGTCACCTAGTATCTCCAACCATTGGTTACGATAGTCACGCGGACCCCAACCAGGTAGTCTGCATCTACCAACATGGCTCAGACTAGAAGTTAGTGATTTCAAGCACTGATGCCACGTTTTGGTTTGGCCGCCCCTAACTCTTTTCCAACCATCCTCTATACTAGTCAGCATAGCGCGTCTTGGTAATCGGTGTTCAGGCGTACGTAACACGTGGCCTAACCATCTCAACCGATGAAGATTCATGACCTCATCAACTGATTTACCATCATTCCCTAATACCCTGTGTCTAACCTCACTATTACTTACTCGGTGATCCCAGCAGATGCGAGCAATATTTCTAAGGCATCTGTGGTCAAATACTAGTAACTTACGAGTATCTTCTACTCTTAATGGCCATGTTTCACAGTCGTAAAGTAGAACAGAGCGAACTGCTGCGCAGTATATTCGTCCCTTTATTGATAGACGGATATCTCGTCTTCGCCATAGGTGACGTAAGTTGGCGAAAGCCAAACGAGCTTTTTGAATCCGTGCTGAGATTTCGTCAGACACCAACCCATTAGGGCTGATCAAACTTCCAAGATAAGTGAAGTTGTCGACGCGTTGACTACCATTTAGTCTCATTGTAATTATACAGTCAGGTCGATAGATGTTTCCGTAGAGTTCCATCTCATATTTAGACTAATAATTGAAAAAACGAAAATAGAAAATCATTTAAATTATAGTGTTACATTATGATTCTTATAATGTTAGTTGTACTGTAGTGAACAATCGAATGTATTTGAATAGAAATCTGAGAATCATACAGTATATACATCATTTGCAAAATGACAATCAGTCGTCTCAGACTTCACTGTTTTTTTTCATTTTCACACCAATGATTCTCTGTTCTCGTTCTCTTTTCTTCGATCTTCTTCACTTTTTGCCGCTAGACATTTCACTTTCGATTGACGATACATACATCAGTAGCACTATCTTAACGGTCTAGAAAATTATTATACTTGGTTTCTTAATGGTTAATTATTTTAAAATTAAGAACTGAAAGTTCAATAAAGATATTCTTATTGTGAAATAATTATACGTTAGAAGTTAATGAAATATAACACTTGTAACTAGTTTTCAACTGATAGTTATCGTTATAGACTAGAATCGAAATAGAAATGAAAATCGAGATGTTTGATTAGTATGCTCTAATCTGAATTCACAGTATACATTTAAAGAACATTTGAATATGGAGTACTATTCAATGCTCATTAATCAGTAACTGTTTTTTAGCTGATAATTTTCCATGATTTAAACTAATTTCTCAAGTTACTCGATGATATAAAATGAAGTTTATTGTATAAATAGTTTCAAGCATGGTTGTAAAGGTAATTGTAAAGTTTGATAGAAGTTCATAGGCTTCCAAGCATATTCGTATACGGTAAAAAATATTGTTATGAGGCATGAACAACATTTTTGCACTTATCATAAACATCTAATTTTAAATGCTGTTTTCAGTTATTCTGCAGCTTGACAGATAGACCAATTTTGTTATTTCTTCGTATGAATGCTGATGCAAAGATAGCTTAAAAGTTTATCTTAGTGAAATTTATTTAAATAAAGTATCCAGAATCTTCGGCAGAATTAATTGTACTTAAAGAGATTTTTCATTTTAAAGATCGAAAACCTGAGTTTATCTGTAGGGTTACTGTATATTTTAGTGATGTATGTTGCATCGTTCATAATAATGATCCATTTATTCGTTTTGGAAATAGAGTATTTATGAATAACTAGATTGAACTTACTGTTTCCACTATTAATTATTAAAAGAATCATGATTTCTTTAAAATGCCTGAATAGCTAATACTATTTATTGTATCTTTAAAAACATTCACTCAACCCGCAAACTGAATATAAAGGAAGTTAAATATTGGAATTTTTAAGGAATACAAATCAGTGCATGTTTCCATATACATGTGTAACTATATGATTATAATATGTACACTGTCATCTGAGATGATTCTTACAGGGAAAAAATGCTTATCTTCATACTAGGTACTTCAATGTGAGATGAATTCACTTTGTATTAAGAAAAGATGTAATGAATTTTAGTGTAGATGTATTGTGTAAATTAGAGTAATTCAGTAAATTCATAGAAAAATAAAACAAAGTCACAGTCAACGCTATTTAATACTTTTCCGTGGTTCCTCTATAGGCATATCATGGTAAAATTTTGTTTTAGTTTCAAAATTATCTCCATATATCTAAAAAAACTCAGTTGTTTATTTTCACCTTTCTGATTATTCAAGTCATACTAAAACTCAATTATTTTTTTCTGGTTAGAATTTATTTTAGCGAAACTCTGGAAGATGTGGAAACATTCACGTACCCCGAATGCAGGATCTGATGCAGACGTACAGAGAGGATCGGCAAGGCAAGGACCGCCTTCCTACAATTGAAGAATATATGGAACTCAAAACAACCGTGAACCAATATCAAAGTTACAATCTTCAATAGAAACGTCAAGTTAATCCTACTGTACGGATCTGAAACGTAAAGAACTACTACAATCATCGTCAAGAAGGTACAAGTATTTATAGACAATTGTCTACGCGAAATACTCAACATTCTCTGGCCGGATACTATCAGCAACAGCGTCTTATGGGAGAGGGCAAACCACCTTCTATCTGAAGAGGAAATTAGGAAAAGAAGTTGGAAGTGGATCGAACATACATTAAGGAAATCACCAAACTGCATCACGAGGCAATCCCTAACTTGGAATCCGGAAGGTAGGCGTAAAAGATGAAGGCCTAAGAACACATTACGCTGGGAAATAGAAGCGGATATGAAAAGGATGAATGTTAACTGGAAAGAACTGTAAAGGATTGCCCAGGACAGGGTTAGATGGAGAATGCTGGTGGGCGACCTATTATCCTCCACGAGGGGTAACAGGCGTAAGTAAGTAAGTACTATAGCTCATCATATTACAGCATATGAGATAATAAATAAATTTAAAACAGAACAAACTACTTTATCTATGGTTATTTAGTTCTTTACATTTTTATATTTTACAGTAAAGAACTACCTAACCTCTTCAAAATATATGAGTAATGTTAGTATTGTAGTGAACAAGAACACAATTGGGGACGATCAAATGTATTTGACACGAAAATTACAGACTATCTCACTAAAATCTGACAACCATGCCGTAAACAGTTAATTTGCAAACACCAATCAATTATCTCAATCTTGACTATTCCTTCTGCAAATATCAGTCCATCGTCTCCGACTATTATTGTTCATGCATTTTCATACCAATTGTATTTTGTTTCCGCTCTTTCCTTATCAATCTTTTAGTGAAATACATTCTATGCCTGATCATCACCATATACTACTTATGTGGATATAAGTAACACACACCACAGTGAACGTTTTTGTAGTACTATTCATAGGCAAGCGATGTGGATGCACTTTTGTTGTAAAATATATCCTTCAGATATAAACAGTTTATTATTATTATTTTGTAAAACTTTCTAGTTATCCAAATTCATTCATTCGTTCATCATTTAACATACATGCGTAAAAATGGACTGTGATTTGTCAAACGCAATTAATTAATAATATTAATAAAGAGAAATTGTTTATGTAGAATAATGTTATTGCATGAACTAATATAAGTAGTATAAACAAATTCGATTGAATAAAAAATGATTAACAAATATTATCCAATTATAATTTATTAATTATGACAGTTACAGAAAATATACAAATGTTTTTATATATAGTTGAAATCATCAGTCAATTGAAGCTAGAGCACCATGGAAAACCTGGAAGCACTGAACGGCCAACTCGTCCTATTGTGGGACTCCTCATCAGTGCTCTTCCACGATCCCGACTAACGAGATTTCAAACCAGGACCTATCAGTCTTGCGCCAGAGCCCTTAACCACTAGGTCAGGTTTTCCATGGTTGTCTATCTTTAATTGATTCATGATTTCAACTATGAAAATACTGAAATCTCCGCAAAACCCCTTCTGATATATATTTTTTATTTGATTCAGTGAATGATTCTGATAATTTAATTCTTAAATATTGAGTTGATGTAGTTTTAAAAGTAACACACTATGGGGTACTTAAATTTTTGTATTATCTTAATCTCTAGAATAGTTAATTGAAAATAATGTCTACAAATTTTCGGATTTTAACCAAACTTCAGTGTATTCAATTCACGAAATGCACATCTTGGATTCCACTACTAGCCACCATCCATATTTGTATATAATCATTTTTTTATGTTTATCGTCAAACTCTTATTGTGGAAACTTTATTTTACATTAAGAATATCTGAATATATATATATAATTACACTGGTCAACTGAATACTTTTTTGTCATTTTCCTGTGTCCATTTTAATCATTATGTCAAATATTTGGACAGGAATTTGAAAAAAAAGTACTTGCCATCAGTTATCACGCAATCATAGAATTTTTCAATGTCAATATTACTTTACTACTTATATTGTGTGTGCATTTATTGTTGTTATCCTTTTTTAATGAAACTGTTTCTGTCAATTTTTCTTATTGATAACATTATTTTGATAAGATTTCAATGTAATTTGGTTGTTTGTAAAGCAAGTAAAAATCATAAGTATTATAATTAGTTGTTCTATAATCTACTGTAGTTCGTGAACATATGGCTTTTAGTCTTTGGCATTTCAATACTACGCCTTAAGATCTAAATAAAGAAATAAAATACAGAAGAATTAATGACAGATATACATGGATGTGATGAATTTAAATGATGAACAATTCAAAATGTAATTATAGAAACATTTTAAAAGAATAAGAGTTAATCCAATAACGGTGCTGTAGTTTGTTGTATACGCTTTGAGATGCTTTTGTTCGCCACATACGCAACCATCTTATACACTCAATAAATTTCTAATTTTCGTTTGAATGCAAAATATATGAGGAAAAACTCCATTCTGGTTCGCAGTTTTGACCTTAAACCTAGCAACCAACTAAAATGGGACAGGAATTATTATTTACACTATCGTGACCCATGATGAAGAGCATGCTTTTCTATACGTCGTTTATCTTGACTTTCATGAAAAAATGTAGTCTTCTACTACTAAGGACGTGCCAAGTGTAGCGCATTCAGTCATGATAAAAGAAAAATCATAACATTACAAATGTCATACCCTCAATTCGTTCTATAACAGAGATTATTCCAAAGTATTTATCAAATGACTGAAACCCTAAATTCAATATATCTTAAAACTAAGATTTAATTTTAATGTTTGAATGAAAGTTTTATCAAGTTACAAAGTTTTCCAAATTTAATCATTTTTTATGTATTTTTCATAAATAAAGTCATGAGTAAATTGAAGCTAGACCAACATGGAAAACCTGGAATCACTGAACGGCCGACTCGTCCTATTGTGGGACTCCTCAACCATGAGCATCCACGATCCCGGCTCGCGAGATTCGAACCCAGAACCTACCAGTCTCGCGCGCGAGCGCTTAACCTCTTGACCACTGAGCCGGTATCCGATGGTGTTAATGTCTAATAAGTTAGATTAGCTTCACTTGACCAATGATTTCAACTATGAAAAATACTGAAATCTCCACAAAACCCCTTTTCATTTTCTATGTCAGTAAACATTTTAGTAAAGAGAAAACAGTCTAATTAATATGAATTTTGTAAAACCGAAAACTTTAAACAGTTTTATGTTGTTTATTTTATTTATTTTTTTTAAAGATTGCGAGAAGTAAACAACTTGGCAATCAGTAAAACATTTAAGCATAATATTAACATTGAAAGAAACATAGAGTATATTTTGAATTCAGTACACGCAATTGTCAACTACTTAAAAACTTATCCAATATATAGTACATAGTATATATATATATATATATATATATATATATATATATATATATATATATATATATTCCGTTTGCAATGAAGTTGATCGTTTGATTTCATAAGATAGCAAAGTTTGGTAAGAAAATCATATACGAGAATAAATTATTTACTTCTCAATATTGACGTGCATAACAGTAGTTCTTTTTCTTTTATTCCTAGAATTTTTCTAATACAATATGCGAATATACCAATCGATTTGGATAATTTATACACATTTTTATTAGTCTTTTAATAGCTCTAAATCTGACTCTAATTGCTCGTGCAATTGGGTGAAATTTAAATTCACTTGGTATTGTTTGCTTGAATCTTACCATTGATGTTTAGGACTGCAATTAATCAGTTTCTTATTCGCATATGTGCATACTGTGTGTATGGCCTCGATATAGCCTGAATGGATAACGCGATGGCGTTTTAAGAGAAAGGTACTGGGTTCGAATGCCAGACTGAACATCAACTCTGAGATGCAGGTCAAACCAGCTGACGAGTCCCAAATAGGACGAAGTGATGCGCATCCTGGATTCCACTGCTATCCACTAACCATCTTTGCCTATAATGCTTGTGAATTTAGGCTATATTGTGGCAATACGCACAGTATGCACATATGCCAATTAGAGACTGACCAGTTGCGGTGCTAAACATCAATGGGAAGATTCAAACAAACAATACCAAGTCAAGTTAAGTTGGAATTTAAACAAGGATTACACATTTCTGTTTATTCATTCAATATATTATCATTTTCAACTGAGTAAATAAAACCCTTCAATCACTGTTTTCTTTTGGAGCTAAAAGAGGAAAATGTTACTGAATTCGAAGAAAAGCAAGTGACAGATAATAATGTAGCCGAAGTTTATGAAATAGTATGAAACAGCGTTTAGAGTTCGTAACTATTGATCACTACCAGCTGAAAAAGATTACTGACTGACTGCTTTTTGATCCGGGCACTTCCAATTTTTAATGACTTAATCGTTTATCAATATGAACTGTAATTCATGATATATAGTTCATTTAACATGCATAGCAAATAGTTTAACCTCTTCGGTTTACAGTTTCCCGGATTCGTCACTTGAAGTACCTCAGTAAACATGGATTCGACTGAACATTGTCTATTTGGTTAGGCCACCGAACCGAAACAGTATATATTGAACATATATGATCAAATATTTGGAACATATAAATGTGAAATACCTTAACCAATAGTTGTGTGATCAAATTTCCCCAAAAAGGAATCCACAAAAACATGACATTTTTCTCCATGTTTCCATTTACTCATTATGTATTTGAAGTATAAAAACGCTCCATTTCCATTTGTTTTATCGATTGAGTGCCCTGTTATTATATCGATTGCCCGATTAGAGGGGAGTGAATTTATTGATCGCCCAATGATACACAAAATCGTATGAGCAGTCTTGGGTACTACTCGGTCCTACTATCTGCCTAGCCCAGCCAGTTAAGTCCAGAACACCAATCACAGCCTCTGCAATATGAATCATTATTCACAAACATACCGGGTTTATATACCAATCAAACAGACCACATCTTACCATAAAATAGAAAATAATATTTGTACAAAATTTAGCCAAATGTGGCTGTGAATAGGGGGAACATTAATTAATAGACGGGGGATAACTCAAGAATGGTAAATCGTATAATAATAGTTCAAAAGTCAAAATAAAGCTAATGATAAGAGGAACACGAATATGAATAGTTTAGTTACTTAACAATTATACAATAGGAAATATACATATCATATTGGTCCACAAATAGTCCTCAAAAGTTACCATTCACAATTCTCTTCGGGATACAACACCATTATTTGAAATATTTTACATAAAGATGATAATTCACAGTTTTCACACTTCTATCACAAACGAAACAAGTTTTTCAATACGTCAACTATTTTACTGATTATAGTCATTTGTGGCAACAAAAATGGTAATATGATATCACCACCCTAAACACTGAATAAACCAAATCGTTTCTTAATTGCGTGAATTCAAGTTGTAAATTCGTTTCAAATGTATTCATCAAACTGAAATAAAGGAAATAAAAGATGACATTGAGTATTTGACAATGTAAAGAAGAAGAAGAGAGCTGAAATATACTAAATATGAGAATACTATATATATATATATATATAACATTTCGTAAAAACAAAAACACGCAATATACTACTTAATTTATATCTTTATCAAAAAAATGAGATAACAAAAATTCAACGCTTTAAATAATTACTTTGTTGTATTAAATACGTCGATCCTTGTTTGATAATCGAAGTGGAAAAAAAAGACAACATCGGAAAGTGAAATAATGTCAGAGAAATGAAAAAAAAGGGAAGCAAGTGAATAAGTGAAAAATTGAATGGGTACCTTAATGTTCGTATGTTTGTGAGTTTGTGTGTGTGTGAAAATGAGAATATGAATAAGTCATATATCAATTTAATGATGATAGTAAAAGTTTTCATCATTATATTTTTTTGTTTTTTTAAATTTTAAATTACCATCAAGACAAAATTAATTATTATTTAAACTATTAAGTCTTCCTAGTGAATAATAATAATAATAATAACTGAGATTATTCATTAGCTTATTGCATAGTGTCATAAATAGAAGAAACCAACTTGGCAATATTATTTAAAAATAATATTAATATTTACATTGTACAAATTGTGGTATGTTCTACTTATATCCATATAAGTAGTATATGGCGATGGTCAGACATAGAATGTATTTTGGCCGAAGACCGATGAGGGAAGAACTGAAATGAAGCGCAATCGGTAGGAAAATGCATGAACAATGGAATCAGAGAAGAAACAGTGAAGATTGAGACAATTGGTTGTTAATTTGCAAATTAACTGTTCATTGTATGGTTATCAGAATTTACTGAGATAGTCTGTAATGTTTGCCTGAATATATTCGATTGTCCGAACAAGTGTTCTGTTCACTACAAAATGAAGGGAATATGAGGTTGTTGAACAAATGATTATTCAGTGTGTAGCTTCTTTCTTTTTTGTTTAAAGTAGTAGAATTTTATAGTTGAATTCATGGGTCAATTTAAGTCAGATCACCATGGAAATCTTGAGAGCACTGGATGGCCGTTTTGTCCTGTTATGAGACTCCTCAGCAGTGTGCATTCACGTTCCCGCCTCGTGAGATTTGAAGTCATGACCTATCAGTCTCGCGCGCGAACACTTAACCGATAGACTACTGAACCGACATCCAACCGTGTTGATGTCTAATCTCAACTTCGTGGATCGGTCGAAGTTAGACATTAACACCGCTAGATACCGGCTCAGTGGTCTAGAGGTTAGACTGATAGGTCCTGGGTTCAAATCTCACGAGGTGGGATCGTGGATGCGCACTTCTGAGGAGTCCCACAATAAGACGAAACAGCCGTCCAGTGCTTCCAGGTTTTCCATGTTGATCTAGTTCAAGTGACTCATGAATTTAACTATAAAATTACTAAAATCTGAACAAAACCCCTTCTGATAATAGGATTTTGTTTATTTAAAACTTTGAAGATCTTATAAAATTACTTGGGAATCACTGAAATGGTTCTACTTTTTTTGAAAGCTCTTTTTTCTGTTATATTTAGAGCTTAGATTCTTAATATACCGCGTATAATATGAGTACTTGAACGCTAGAACCCTAAAGATCACAAATGATAAGACAGAAAACAAGTGAAAGGAATGTTATTCCAAACAGTTTCAAATAAAGTTCAAAACTCTTGAATATTTATAGTTTTTAGTAGAAACGAAATCATCATTATAGTTATCCAACCCGCATACAGGGGTTTTTAAGCATTTGTTCAATAGGGAAGCTACACTTAAAAATTCTGGAATATTCTTCCAAAAAATGATTGAATGGAATATCTTCGATTCTTTCTGAGTTTCTTATAGCTTCCTAGAATTCCCCCGTGGGCTGTCCTCACATTTTCAAACTGCTTTGTCTATGCCTATATATATGTGTCTTTCATAGGCATAATTCCTTGTATTTGAAGTATTTAAATGTTTAAAATCTTAGAGAAAATGCACTGTTATTTTGAATGCACAGCGAGATTTAGTTCGTGACAGTTTAAACAAAGCAAGGCTTGACATGAATGAACACTGGAAAAGGTATAGACTATCCCGAACAATGTATTACTTTTTTGCATAATATAACACAGTTCAAAACATAACACTTGAATCATTTAATGATAAACAGTTGTACAATAATTGAATAATGTTGTAGATCACTCACCAACTGGTGAAATAAGAAAGTGACTAGGTCACTTAAATCCTGATAGCTTTTTTCTAAGATGTTTGAAATAAGTTGTTGAAATTGTACCTTCAATAGCTGAATTTCATTTTCTAGCTAACGTATAAGACGAAACAAACTCATGTATCTTTCATGAAAATGGCTGTTTAGTCACATCGGGAAAATAAATGGTTAAGTTTACTTAAATTCATAACTTCCTTTCAAGTATCAAATTGCTTAAATAATGTATAAATTTATTGAAACACCACATTAGTGTCCAGTCTTAGTTATACAAAAAAGCTAATGAGAATTAGTTGTAATATTTGGTATTTTTGCAAAAAGAGTAAGAATTTATGAAACACGAATTGGATAGGAATAAAGTCTCTAAAATTATATGAATTAGATGAACGTCTTTCTTTGTAAGTGAAAATACAATGTATAAGTAGTTTGAAGGTTATTTACCTCATGAACTGACCTTATTCATTGGACTATTAAGAATTGGAGAGAACCAATCATCATTTTCTTTGTAGTGTGCTATTGATCAATAATATTTGCCTACATCTTTGTAGAGGATTGATCCTATTGATTTGTTGACTAGGTTTGAGCAAAATATCCTCTGTCATAAATTTGGAAATGTGCATTCCTGCGACATGTTATGTAACTTTTAGGAAATATCGAAAAAAAATTGCTCACATCGTTCTTTTAATAACTTCATATACGTTTGTCAGTCAGTTATAAACACATAGTTAACTAGAACTAATTCCTAAATACGCAATTCCTTCATGACTGGTTATGTTACTATTATGTATCCACTGGTCTACATATGAATAATAAGGTTGTTGGATTTTTTTTTTGGAAAAATGTTGTTTATTGGTTAAGAAATTACTTGCCAAACATTTTGATCAAATCGACATGTGTTTATATATATATATATTATTCCACAAACAAATTTGTCGTTTTCGACTTACCATCGTTAAGTCATACCAACAGATACTATGAAACTAACTGAATCAATTGGAAAGACGTGCCGAATAATTACCATTATCTTAATAAATTTCATTTTAGACTAGATCTGGCATGATTTCAGCATTAAATGATATTACGTCAACGAATTAAGGCTTTCATGAAATACATTGGAAATATACACAGTTTGATAAATCTTTTATATAAGACAAATGATTTGAAGTAATTTGATCAAGTTTATGATCACAAGTGCGGAATAAACGATTATATCGGGTGAAACTTCAAGTCCTTAGTAAAACGCATAATTCGGATAAGTTGTTTTACCAAACTTAGTTTGAAAATAGGGAATGTATGTTATCAAGCAATGAATTTAACACGTTTCATAGTGTGGCTGTTAAAAGATATCATGGTAGTCTCCACAAGGTTCACAAATCATTTGATCACCTTAATCATAAATAACCAAACTTCTTAATATCGTAAGCAAAGATGGATAGTTAGTAGCAGTGGATAGCAATGCACACAAACACCACCCACCATCCATGCATAACGAGCACGATGCAAATAAACCACCGAGTTGCAATCCGACGGTTGAAACAATCAACTTCTGTTTGTTTGTAATATTGCAAACCACTCATTCGATTCAATTGATCACTTACTATGACCAAGTGGAGAATGAAACAGTAATCCACATTGTAAGCAAAGATGGATAGTGGCTAGCAGTGGAATCCAGGACACGTGTTTCGTCCTATCTGGGACTCGTCAGCTGGATGTACCTGCATCTCAGAGTTGATGTTCACTCTGGGACTCGAACCTAGTAATTTTCGCTTGAAACGCTCAGCTACTGGGTCCTGATAGCCACTCGCCTGTGCAATGGGCTGAAGTTTAAATTCACTTCGTATTGTTTGTATGAATCTTGCCATCTATGCATCCTAGATTCCACTGCTAGCCACTATCCATCTTTGCTTACCATGCTTGTGAATTAAGGCTATATCGAGGCAATGCGCACAGTATGCACATATGCCAACCAGAGACTGACCAGTTGCAGCCCTAAACATCAATGAGACGATTCAAACAAACAGTACAAAGTGAATTTAAACTTCTTAATAGTTCCATTTTTAGTAACCGCTCAATTATAATATCTTCTCTAAAATCCTCTGTGAACTGATTGTACATGAGCATCAGATACTGAAATTGGCACCATGATCTTGAAATCTCTTAAACGCTTCTAATTGGCTCGTTCATAAATTATACTTTAACCACTTCTTCTATATGACCAATTAACAAATAACCTAAAACTATCGTTAAATTACCTCTTTTCAACTCTTCATTCAAACTTTTATCTAACTTCATCAGTAAATAATTCAAATATAATACTTTTATAGAAAGTAAACCTCTTAATGTTTTTTTTCTCGAAAGAAATTTAACACTCATAAATAAAAAAAAGGATGACTTCATTTAACTGTCATTAAAGTCAATCTATTTTTTTATTATTATTTTTCAATTCTTTTCTACTGGCTGTTTTTGTTTTTCCTTATTTATTTATATGACATTCATTTTTTTGTTTTTTTTCTTTTGGTTGTATCTTTTTTCTATTAATGAAAATTCAATTTGACATTTCCATCATCATCATCATTGATACAAATAATATTAATATAATTAAAAATTTTAATTAAAATTATAAAGTCTTTTTGTGTTTTTTTTGAGGGGGGAGGGAGGGGCGGGGGGTAAGGGTTATATTACAAAGCTGCCATATTTATTTGATACTATGTGCGAATAAGTTTTTTAAATGATAACTTTTATTCAATGATATAATGTTGAATAAAAATTTATAAAAATCACTAGGGATATAATTAGTGAATTTCTGTAATTGAAAACATCAATTATTTGGACTCATTTCTAGAATCCAAAAATACTTCATTCATTTATTGTAAAAAAAAACGAGTAAGAAAATTATTTGTTGTCAAAGAGATGTTTTAATTAAAACATCGATTCGCAATAGAAATCAATGGAGGATTGTTTGTTTTCTTCTGGTAAAAAGTTTTACCACTTCGTAGAATTCAGCTCATCCAAGTTATAATATAAATATAAACCATTATTAATGAAAATGAATGATTATTTTTATATAGTTGAAATCATGAGTCAAGTGAAGCTAGACCACCATGGAAAACCTGGAAGCACTGAACGGCTTTTTCATCCTATTATGGGACTCCTCAGCAGTACACATCCATGATCCTGCCTCGCGAGATTCTAACCCAGGACCTACCAGTCTCGCACGGGATCGTGGATGAGCATTGCTGAGGAGTCCCACAATAGGACAAAACGGCCGTTCAGTGCTTCCAGGTTTTCCATGATCTCAACTATATAAAATTACTAAAATCTCCACAAAACCCCCTTCTGATTATTTTTATATTGACAAAAGTGTGAATCATTAGATGATTTGATTTAATTCTACTGGTTTTACAGTAATAATAATCTCTTCACGACATTAGGTAGGAGAAATTGATATATTTGAGGGGTTGCATATACGAACGGGTGAAAGATTTCGAACGAAGTCAAAACAAATGTCAAAAATATCTTACTAGTTTTTAACAATATCTTAAACCAAATCTTCAAACGTTTGGATTAACGAAGCTGTTTATTTTACAATGGTAGTTAATCTTCATTTGAAACCGTTTAAAATAAGTTTGATACTGTTTCATAGTGGTATTCATCATTATTCCCGCAATGATATATATATATATATATAGTTGTAGTCAGTTTTGCATGTGTCTGGGTTATTTGTAGTTTGTTTAATTGTTGTTATCAGTTATTTGTTCAATTAAGTAAATAATTTGAACTTTTTTTCCCACTGATGCAGTTTCATGTCCTGTAACTACTTTTCCGACTGTAATTTTGTTAGTAAGTAGAAAAAGTTTAAATATGAGCGTCTACTATAAGTAATTATCAGGATTGGGTTTTGTGAAGCGAAGTTCCTGGGTTCGAGTTCTGCGCGCGACATCGCGGATGAGCTCTGCTGAGACGTCGCATACTAGGAAGAAATGGCCGTCCAGTGTTACCACCATATATATATATATATATATATATATATATATATATGGAAAAGCAAATTTCATTTTGCTTGTCAGCCTACAGTAACTATCTTCACATACAATACATCTCAGTTTGACAGTATATACTGTTATTTGAGACTGAGTATCTTAAAAATAATAGTTTTTCCATCTAACAATGAATAATCATAAATAATTTTTGATGACATCATTTATATTTCTGTAATGACAAAATGTGAGTCTATATTTCCAGTTTACAAATGCTTAGAGATAATGAGCCCAAAACTGCACAGAAATTATTTCATAATCAGTAAAATTGTGAGTTTTCTTAGATATTAGACAAATGTGACTGATGCTATGTACATTTTAGTTTTAAATATCAGTACTTTTACAACACAGATTTAGACTAAATAATGTACTTTTATGAAATACTATACAGATATCAATTCAAATAGATGATAAAAGGGATTAAGTGAAACGGCCTAAAATAAACAACCCAGTATTTAGTGTTTACTTAAATCTAATTGTATGCCAAGTTAATTTATATGAATAATGTTTGAGTAAAATTAATATCACTGTGAGTCAGATTAACAGTCATTTAACTGTCAGTAGTAAAGTGTTTAAAGATGGAATACATAAAAGGTGTAGTTATATGATATAAGTCAGAATTGATAGTAATGAACTGAATTCTAATAATACCGTTCGAATGTATAACGATAAATTAATCATATAAGAGGAATAAAAACAGAAAGAATTTACATCATTTAAACTATGTCATCATTCAGCAGAAATAATCCTTGGAATTGCAGGTTTGAGGAGAATCAAGGTAGAATGTACTTCTTTTAAAAATTTTTGTATTCGGATTAATCACTTTTTTGTTTCAATAAATTGTACATAACGATGTAATTCATTATCCATTATAACTGTAAATAAGACAATTCTTTCTATCCACTGCCATTACGCTAAAACCAAATACTCGTTTTATGATTCTGCTTAAAACAGAATCTGCTTAATCCCCCAAACGCTCTGGTACGGCCGAGAGTGGGGAGGGCCCGCCCTCTCTCTTTCAAAATGCTCTCACACTGCCACGCGTATATAGTCTCTGTCATGGGAGTCCTACTCACTTCCTTCTCCTACGGCGAGAGTGTTCTTTACAAAATCAAGAGTACAAAAAGCGAATGTCTAGTGCTTTAACTGGGCCGGTGGACAAGGTGAGTTCACCTAGGAGAGTCGGGAAACCCTGATTCCAAACCAATGGTGCACATAGGCTTCAGTACCCTGGAGAAACAAGTGGCGTATGAACCAGTTGTTGGTCACCGGCTACCATGGGACTGCATCTCCTCACGATACTCCACTGCCTCGTCGGTCGGACCTTTAGTTCAAGGGCTCAGAGTGTAGCCCTCTAAGTAAACCACTTGCTTCAGTTTCGGCACCTGGGCAGTATCATAGTCCTCACACAGTATATATCTGGTGCCCCCTTTTGCCAATATTTATGTGTTCAAATAAATAAATGGAATGAAATGATTCTGCTTAAAGCTGCTTAAAGACACCGCATGAGAAAAAAATATATACTCTTTATATATATGGTTAATGGAAATAAGTTATTTGAAAGACAGTCAAAGTGAGAAATAGCATACACTAGTATGAAACCATATGAAAATCAACAAGTATCTGTTGGATGCTGATCAAAATATTTTTGTCTATCTTCAATAACAAAACGAAGACATAAAATTTCAGACTAAACTTAAGGTGACATTTTTCATAGATGATTTAACACGAATCTCTATACAGTCATGGTTGAATAAGTCGTAATGATCAGTGATGGATTATTTCTGTAAATGATTAGATTGATCAATGTACGTGAATAATGGTGTATAATGGTTTGAATAAATCAAAAGTGGTAAGTAATTAATACTGATTTGTACTTTGCATGAATACAATGCCGTTTTCAGATTAGTTGACACTCTTTCTGGGATAATAAAAATAATATATGCTGTACGGCTACCACATTAAATCAATGAAAACCTTCTATTTATTACTATTTGGAAGTTAACAGACAGTTAAGGAATGCGATCGAATTGTGAGTTAGTAGAGATTACTGTGATTAGATTACCATTTTAAAGCAAAACATCGCGTATTACAGTTGCTGAACCCATGCAAACCTAGGTATGGTCATGGGCTTAGATGAGTTTTAGTACGAATAGTTTTTACTAACCATCGCTTATCTTTTTACTTGTTTTTTATTTGAGAATTGTAGTCACTGCTTCACAATTCACAACCACTATTTTGCCATTTTTTTTCTGGGAAGAAGATCAATATAAGAGGCTGGATGTACATAGGATACATCTCCTAGAAACCGCCAAACTGCATTATTAGACTAGGTCGAACTTGGAATCCCGAAGGCAAAAGGAAATAAGACGGATCGGAGAACACATTGTACTGGGATCTAGATGTAGACGTTAATACTATGAGTTTCATATGGCAAAAGCCTAAAAGGGGGAGCTAATGATAAAAATGCTTGGGGATCCCTAATAGATGACATATAACTCAGGCAAAGTAATAGACTTAAGTAAGCAAGTACTTGAAATGTTCACATCTCATGGGAAAATCCCTTAGTTAGAATCCATTTGTATGAAAATTTGAAATTAACTAAAAGTTTAAATAAACTGGGTGTTAAACTGATTTTCGTGTGTATTCAGAGTTACCAATTCTATTTATATAAGCATTGTTTGAAAAACTGAATAATTTTTAGTACAATAAAGCTTTATGAATATTCACCTTCGAATATTCGAACAAATACACTAATTAAGGGAAGACCGATATTTTTGAATTTCAAAGAAATTTAGTCAAGGTATACGTTTGTCAAATCCTTGAATTATTTCCAAAATTACTATAGTCTCATTTTAATTCAAGGTGATCTATGACTGTTGACTCTAATATTAACTTGTACTCTCACTATTATTTCAAGACTTACTTTACAGTAAAGAGAATTTAAAAAATCTTTTTATTCCTATGGATTGATAAATGTACAACTACAAATTAATTATTAACCTGATCTTATTGATTATGTTGATGTTTTCATTTTAAGAAAAAAACAAATGTATTAATTATTATAAGCAAAGATGAATGGTGGCTAGCAGTAGAATCCAGAACGCGTGTTTCTTTCTATTTGTGACTCGTCAGCTGGATGTACCTGCATCTCAGAGATGATTTTCATTCCAGGACTCGAACCCAATGTAATGCAAAACAGTTGTTTATCCTAACAATCTTCACAGTTATAAATTTAAAAATATGTAACCCAAACAGTAAGCATCTTCATGGAGTTTTGTTCTCTGAGCTGGATGATTTGGTCGCGAAGCTTTCATCGTCCTTCTGAACGATATCATCACATGTGGAAAAATTCAAACACTTCACTTTTACCCGAAGTTTTTGCTGATGGTGTCGTTCAAAAGGACGTTGAAAGCTCCACGACCAAACCATCCTTCTCAGAGAACAAAACTCCATCAAAATCATCCATTTGAGCTACAGATCGTCTCTACTATCTCAAAGAACAGTAAACATGTTCAAAAAGAATTTCAGCGAGTAAAATCAACATGATACTTAGTAAATTACAGAAGAAAATTATGTAACACCATGAATATATTAAGATTAATAAACAAGCAAAACCAAAGTAACATGTTAATTATCAACTTTAATAAATTATGATAGATAGTAAAATAGAATTATTCAATTATTTATTCTATAGAGTTGAGATCATGAGTCAATTGATGCTAGACCACCAAGGAAAATCTGGAAACACTTGATGGCCGTTTCCTCCTATTATGGGACTCCTCAGCAGTGCGCATCCACGATCGCGCACTTGCGAGATTCTAACCCAGGACCTACCAGTTTCGCGACAGGGCACTTAACCGATTGACTAATGATCTCAACTCTATAAAATTACTAAAATCTCCACAAAACCCCTTCTAATAATTATTTATTCATTTGAATAAATTTAATTACTGTAAGGTAAATATTATTAGAAATGATTGAACTAATGTCATAGGATCAATCAACCGAGAAAATGTTACTCATATTAATTAAAAGAATACATACTGTGAAAAGAAAGGTTAACAGAACGCATAGTTATCAAAATCATTGTTGTATTAATATAATAGATTCATTATACTACTATAAACGAATAGGAAGTAGATAATACACATGTTTACAAATAACTAATATATTTATACAGATATGAGGTATGAGTTTAAACATGTCATATGTATAATTATACAAATGTACCTTTATTAATGAATTGCTTTATTAGGACAGAAAACCTTTTATTATTCTAAAGAATATAAATCTTAAATTAATAATATTTGAAATTGGGAGTTAATTATACTTTTAAAAAAAAAAAATTTTATCAGAAGGGGGTTTTGAAATCATGAGTCAATTGAAGCTAGACGGGATCGTGGATGCGCACTGCCGAGGAGTCTCACAATAGGACGAAACGACCGTTCAGTGCTTCCAAGTTTTCCATGGTGGTCTAGCTTCAATTGACTCATGATTTCAACTTGATAAAAATATTTTTGTTTTTGAAAATAAGAAACTGTTGAAATTTTATTGTTAATTCGGCATAACATCAAAAAGAAACCAATAGTTTTTCAAATAGATATGAAATTAAATATGCGTGTACATAAACAAATAAGTTGAATTAGCGAATTTGAACCAATAGCTACTAGCTTAGCAACTGAGTAATATCATGTTTGTCATGCCTGATCAGTTTACGAAGTTTAATGGGCTTTTCACTCAACCCTAATGTTGGAGAATGATTCACAGTGTGGAAATGTCTACAGTGTTATACATATGTGTAGAAGGAAGCTAACTAATGTTCCCAGACGGTATTATTAATCTAACAAATTATCAGAACTCAAAATTATAAACATAATCCTGTCGTTTGATCTAAACAAATCTTCTTAGATGACGATGATTGATCACACAGATTACGTAAACATCCACTAATCTCAGAGGTTTGATTTTGTAAGAAGACTGTTCTCATTACGCATTCTAAATAGGTCCCATAATGATATCGGAGAACCTGTGGATTTTTTCGCGTAGATTAGATCAAAAATCTTTCCTTAAGGTTACGGGTCTACATCACATACTTTCTTCCGAGATGAATTTCATCTATGAACATTGAGTTCAAAAATCCTGCACAACGCTATTGGTAGATCTGTGCAATAAAAAACGGTGGAAACCTGCTAGGGTGTGTTTGTACAAAGACTATTTAAGATTTTTCTAAGCAGCTCAGAAACATACTTATCTAAAAGACAAACTTACAGCCCAGTCTAATCCAAGTAATTAAAATAGTTGTAAAAGGGCTAAACAATAACTGTTGATTTTGAATAAGCGTGTTTCTTTTCAGGGTTTAATAGGAAAATAAACAAGTAATCTGTATATTCATGACCAAACAAATTGACTTGCTTGTCGTAAATCAGTCTATCACGAGTACTGCACAATTTTCAAAGTGTAATGAAGGTCACGTATTTATAATTAATATAATGAAGACTCCTTGTATTTATAAACCTATTTCTATACAGACGTACTCTTTTGTCTTTCAATTTTCAAAGACACCCTTGGTATACTAAGGAATTGAATCCAAAAAGCCTAAAATCCTTGGGTCTATATACTTACTGATTACTGAGAGAGAAAGCCTGCTTTTCTATATTCATACTAAACTATTTGAAGAGATTATGAATGAATAATTTCAAGAAGTTTCAAATGAGAAAGCAGAAGCTATTGAATGTTTTCTGATTTTCCTTAGTGCCTTTGGTCATGTTGTTAATTCATGAAGAAAGTTAAAATCAATTTACCTAAACATAGTTTGAGTAATTTAATTCAATTGTTTTTTGTTTTCTTTTTTATTTAACATAAACAATAGTTTACTATTATTAACTCTACTTTAACAAAACAATATAACGACAGGCTGAAATTATATGACAATTAACACTTAACTAATTATTATATTTTTAGTAGTTGCGATCATGAATCAATTGAAGCTAGACCAACATGGAATACCTGGAAGCACTGAACGGCCATTTCGTCCTACTGTGGGACGCCTCAAAAGTGCGCGTCCACGATCTCGACTCGCGAGCGCTTAACCTCTAGATTACTGAGCCAGCATCCAACCGTGTTAATGTCTGACTTCAACCGATCGACGAAATTGAGCAACAAACTCACCATTGTTTTCAGTGAGTTACTATCTCACAACAGACCTGGCTAAATTCCACTGGTCACTGCTTATAACTAGAACTCCAGGAAATACCTCGTGGAACCAGTTACTAGTGAGCATATGTTGATTAATATCAAAAGGGGTTTTGTGGATATTACAATTATATTATTATTATAAAATTCTGTTTTTAATTCTCATCTATTATAAGCATTTGTAGTCCATTTTACTCCTCTTGGATATTATTAAACTTTTATAACAAAATATCTCGTTCCCTTTGATTGATTTTCGGCAGATCATCATTTTAAAATAAATAGCATAACATACTGTGGTGAACAAGAACACTACTGGGGATAATCGAATGTATTTAAGCACAAATTACAGACTATCTCACTAAATTCTGATAACCATACAGTGAACAGTCAATTTGCAAAATAACAATCAATTGTCTCAATCTTAACTGTTACTTCTGCAAATATCAGTCTGTCTTCTCAGATTTCATTGTTCATGCATTTTCGTACCGATTGCGCTTCATTCCTGTTTGTTCCTCATCGATCTTCTACCAAAATACATTCTATGTCTGACCATCACTATATACTACTTATGTGGATATAAGTAGACCACACCACAATACTAGATCATTCTCAGTTGTCTTCAGTGATTATTTTGAATTGACATGTTTATGAAATACAGAAATTACGCATATTTATATAAGGACTATACTCTAAAAATTCCAATTTTTATTGTCATGGAATTTTAGTAAGTGAATAGGATTTTAACATTGAACTATCTTCACATTTATGTTAGGAATAGAATAGATCTACATTGAAACATTGATCTATAATTATTGCCTTATTGCTTGCCATTCTCATTCTTGTTATTAGATTAAAAATTCTATATGTCTAAGACAAACATAATTAAGTCCATCGAATGTCTAATGAGATTATGATACTAGAGTGGGGATGAAATTTGACAATAAATCTGTAAATTACGTTCAAAATTAGATAAATAAGAAAGAAAAAAACAAACAATCAGTTGAATAAAGTTTGAAAACCTCTTGTATTTGATGCTGAAATCATTTTACAACTGATGGAGTATGGAATATCTTGCAATGATTACAGAAATTTAAGCTTCCACATCACGAACTGCTTAGGGATAATTAACCATTAAAAAATCGTAAGTATTGGACAGGTATTTCGTCATCGTATGGTGATAGTCTTACAATATTGGAAATTAAATGAAGAGATGCAAACCATTACATTGTGACACAATAAACTCAACTTAAGCTTCTCACTATTACGTCTATATATTCTGAGTTGGATCTTTTGTAAATTGGAAAGGTGTACTGTTCATGAATCCAGTACTACGACGAAAACGTTATCAATTGATTATGTAAATAACATCAGGTTGTGATGTGAAACTAGTTTTTTCTCACATCATAAACATTAGAAAATTTGTAGTAATTGTTTTTTAAATAAAAACAAGCATATTAAACCATATTTAGAGGTTTGAATAGGTAACTTAATATGATAAACTTACCAGGAATCGGTGAAATTTGATAAATACACTATTGATCTATCTTTATATAATCACCGTATACTTTCAAGTAAATCATATATATATACGTACATAGGTAGATAGATAGATATACATATATGCATTAAGAAGCGGTCAGCTCCATAGTTCTTAAACATTTCATTAGATTATTTCAGAACGTACTTCACTACTGAAAGTTTAACTATAAGCGCAATTATAGGTTCCTCAATTTAAACAAGGCGATAAAGAGATGTCATTTATTTATTCGGAAATCCATGGCGTAAATATGAGAGTCTCACTAGACAAATTATCGTCATTTTCTTTACAAATTCAAAGTGAACAGTAAATGGTTTGATGGACAATAGCTTAAGACAAAGTAATTATCAAATGAATCACCCAAATCACAGTAATACAGAGAATAGAGATACAAAGTGTGTAGACAAACGTAGCTGAGATCTATGTGTATTTCTATGTTGTTATCGTTGAAAAAGAAAAGAAATTAAGGTTAGGTACTCATCATAAAACCGTTGGTTTTTTTCTTTTCCATTTTCAGTGGAGTATGTGCTATTGTCTTCAAAGTCTACTGATTGTAAGTTGTAAAATACTGAGTATCTAATGTATTTCTTGCACAAAAATAGTATGTTAACCACGAAACTCTTTAGGAAATATAAATGTTGTACTGAACAAGAACACAAGTGATGACTATCGAATGTATTTGAATAAAAAATTAAAGAATGTCTTAGTACAATCTGAGTATCATACAGTAATTACTTAATTTGCGAAATGTTAATTAATCGTCTCAGACTTCATTGTTCTTTCATTTCCACACCAATTACTTTCTATCCTCGATCTTCTCGACCTTCTGCTGCCAGATATTCTATTCTTGATCAGCGTTATATACTACTTATATAGCACACACCAAAACGTTACTTGATTATGATAAGAAAAAGTGTATATGATGGCATCATAAAACTGGCTTTTAGTTAATAGGGTGTTCTTTTAGTATTGTTGTACGTGTTGTATGAAATTAGACAGTAAATTAGGAAAATAACTAATGTATTTATTATTATGCAGAAAGATGTTGTACTTCCATGGGAACAAAAAGTTGTTCACCTGTTTAAATTTATTCTTTTTGAAACAAAAAAAACAACTAGTAGGTGAGGTTTTTGTTTTGATAATATTGTTTTGTATAGCATCTTCTTTTACACTTCAGTAATTTTGTATTCTAAAGTTTATATTGAACATTTTATGTCACTTCTTGTTGATATCATTTTATTTCTTTTATTGTATTTGAAAGTAATCTCCAAAAACTACGCTTCATACATATACAATGAATAGTGTATTTATTTAAATTGGAAACCATTTAATAGAACTACTACGCAGGGTATTCTTTACTCTGTTTCTCTTCATGTAAAGTAAATAACTAAGTAAAAATAGGATCTTGATTGTGTTTGTTTGTCGATTTTTGAACATGATCAATTTGTGAAAGAATTTTGTAACCTTAGACTTCTGTGAATATCATAATCTGGAACATAATTAAAACTATATTGCACATACAAAGAACAAATGATTATTTTCAGTATTAATGATCCTATTCATCATAATTGAATAACGTTTACATGAAATATCTGAATTTATTCAAGGCCAAAAAAAATGAAACAAATATCAACCACATGAATTGTCATTAAAATTAAATACTGTCCTTTGAATATCAATAAAATTACTGCAGCCAAGATTTTAGTACACTCATAATATTTGTAACCGGAAAGGTATTTTACCAGTAGAACTGACTACTTATAATAGTAGTTTATCAAATACATACACTATATATATATATATACATGAAGATAAATCGGAGTTTAGATCAAGTCAAAGCATTTCAAAGCATATTGTTTATTCTAAGGAAATTTCGATTTCTGTATTTTCTTAGAATATCAGAGTAAGATGGATTGGTCGAAGTTAGACATTACCACTGTTAGATGCCCGTTTAGTGGTATAGAGATTAAGCGTTCGCACTCGAGAACAAAGGTCCTGAGTCCAAATCCCCTGTTCAGGATAGTGGATGTGCACTTCTGAGGAGTCCCACAATAGGACGAAACAGTCATCCAATGAGTTCAGATCTTCAGTGGTGGTCTAACATTCATCGATTCATGATCTCAATCAAAAACTCAACAATCTACACAATTCCATACTGATAACAAAAGTAACTAGTCACGTATTTTCTTCTCTCAATATTCTGCAACGGATGGTCACCAAATGGTTGAGCTTTATAAAAACTGAGCATATTCCACTAACAAGACAAATTAAAGATAAATCGGATTTTAGATCAAGCCAAAGTATTTCAAAGCATAGTGTTTATTCTAAAAAAATTTCGATTTCTGTATTTTCTTAGGATATCAGAGTAAGATGGAAAAACAATGCCAACTCATAAGGTGTGTTCAACTTTGAAATTACAACTAAATAAGCATTTAAAACTGGTAAACAATGTTCATAGGAAATGGATTGAGTTGAGAAATTACTATTACAAATATTATCAATCTTGTTTACTTTTATTTTTCTGTGATTATTTTCGTTTTCAAAAATAATTAAGTAACAAACAGTTTTAAAACACATTAAATGTGCTGATCTATAAGATATGGACTAATATGCATGAAATAATTTACAGTAGATAGTTAGACCCAAAGATCTAATCTTATTTCGTTTCGCTTAGCACATAGTTCTGATATCCAAAGACAGCTGGTCTGTGTATTAGGGATTTCAACAACTTTTGAGTTATCGTTCGAATACCTACTTGAAAAGTTTTCATCTCATTTTCTCTGTATTAGTCCAAGGGATTAAAATGGATGTTGTTGATGTTTATCTTATCATATGTTTCTTAATATTATTACCCATGTAAATTAATAAGGTTAAACGAGCTGTGTTGAAACTATGTGTAGCATTTTAATAAAGAAGATTACATATATAGACTAAACTAAAGAATGTGTCAATTTACTGACTTCCCTATAGTGTAATGCTGTTTGTAGTAGGATTAGGATGATTATTGACAGCAAAACGATAACCATATGGAAATTGACAGTTCTCTTTTAAAAAAAGATTGAAATATTCATTCAGTTACTGTTTATGTTGAAAGTCAGTGTAAAACGTTTCTAAAGTAACACATCTCAAAATAAATTACAATACTGCATATATAATTTTCATACATCTAAATCACATATGCCTTATTATTTTCCATGCATGTTTATTAACATCTTGTTCTGTTTGTTGAATGTTTTATTTTTTTGACAATTTAATAGTTTTACAGTACATCAATTTGTCTTGTTAGTGCTCAGTTTTTTAAAGCTCAACCATTTGGTGACCATCCGTTGCAGAACATTGAGAGAAGAAAATACGTGACTAGTTACTTTTGTTATCAGTATGGAATTGTGTAGATTGTTGAGTTTTTGATTGAGATCATGAATCGATGAATGTTAGACCACCACTGAAGATCTGAACTCATTGGATGACTGTTTCGTCCTATTGTGGGACTCCTCAGAAGTGCACATCCACTATCCTGAACAGGGGATTTGGACTCAGGACCTTTGTTCTCGAGTGCGAACGCTTAATCTCTATACCACTAAACGGGCATCTAACAGTGGTAATGTCTAACTTCGACCAATCCACGAGACTATTCTTGAACAAAACCAGTTCATAATATTTCATATTATCTTTACGTAATCGTGAAAATATTTTAAAATTTCTACAATTTATGTAACAAAAAACGTAAACTAAAAATTTTATATGGTTATATGATTAACATTAAAAAGGGGAGAAATACGATCCTGGTAAATACATAACCTAAACAAATTTCTTATTAAACATTATTAGCCTACTTATATATGTTTATATCCTATTTGGTTATTTAGAGCAAAGAATAATAAAGGCAAATAAAAATGAAAACATTAATGAAAGAATAATAATAAGGCGGATGACAAGATGATATCTCATTATAGAAGTGACCTAAATTTTAAAAAAAATGAAATTAATGGATCAGTCTACATCATCAACTAAACGATAATAACAGCTTGTATATAGATAAATTTATTAGTCAAAATAAGATATTTAGAAATCTTTTACAGTTTGAAGCTATAGTAAATTTTTTTTGTTTCAGAGTGAAACAGTGATAATAAGCAAAGTTGGATAGTAGTTAGCAGTGGAATCCAGGACGCATGTTTCATCTTATTTGAGACTCGTCAGCTGGATATACCTGCATCTCAGAGTTGATGTTCACCCTGGGACTCGAACCCAGTACCTTTCTCTTTAAACAACATCGTTTTAGGATGAAACAGTAATAGATTTGAAAAATAAACTGGAAAAATTACTTAAGTTAAATCATGGTAAACTCTTTTTTAGAATCTATAAAACGGGATTCAGGAATAATGTTTGTAGATTTTACATCTGGAATAATATAAAAATGAAAAGTTGAGTTACACCAAATAGTGAGAATCGAAACAGAAGACGAAATTTTCACAGTTCTGTTAAGATGCTATCGATCAATTTCATTTATTTCTCAGATCGTATTTGGTCTACGTCTTACCGTTTTCTGTATTAATGTATTCGTAATGAAACTGATGGTTAATTACATACAGATATTCCGAACTTTTAGAGTAATGTATTAAACTCAAGGTTTTACTGAGTTGTTTAAACAAGTATTCAAGAGTCTTTCAATATATTAAGAAAACACTGACAACACTGGAGGGGTATATGTAATTTATGGTTTCTGAAATTTTCCTCAGCCCATTTGTAGTTGATTAATTTACGACTGAATTATTTAAAAAGTAATCCAAGTACAATGTTGAGATCCTTTTAGTGTTTAAGGTATAACAAATATAAAATTAACGACAAAATATATCAGTACCAGTATTATATACTACTTTTAAAGATATATTGATGACTGAGTTCTTACTCAAAATTTAGAATTATAGGTTTATCTCTAGCATTTACGACAAAATGTTTCAAAGCCTTCTTACAAGTGTTGATTATGGATAAACATTGTTAACATTTTTAAAATAAGAAAAAGGTACTCATCGAGTTCAAAATGGTTTTCGATCATATTTTCACTGTTGTCAATTACTGACGTTAATTCAGTTCTCAGGTTGTGATGGGTGAGCATTATCTTAGATTGCCTAGAAGAAATATAATAGTAATTGGTTGTCTTCTGAATCTCATATAGAGTGTCAACCTAGCGACAAATCTTCCTATTGTAGGTGACTATCAACTCCGATTAAGGCTTTTCCATAGTTACCGCCGGTCCCATTTCCGGATAAAGGAGGAGAATCAAGTATAGGGTTAGTAACCGCATCTCGTAGAAAAAGACTTTGATAAAAATGACAAAAAACTCTGCCGTGGGATTTCAAAAGTGTTCATGTAGAAGAGTTATGACACTTTATGATGAACACCAAAATTCTTCGTAAATCACGAGGCCCTTTCTCACAACCATAGGTGAGTAGAATGCCCCTATAATATGACCGAAAGCGGTTTCACCGATCCAAACTACGGAAAACCAGATTGATCACATCTGAATCATTAAAAATTCACAAGGTCCATTCAAGACATAAGAATAAGTAGAGGAGCTGATATAACTTGAAATCACCACCTAGTGGTAGGATAGATTAAAATGAAGTCAAAGAATGACAGTAAAACTGATCAGATAGCCTCACAAAAATTTATTAGTCTTCTTTTGAGATGAAAATAACAAATGACACAACTTTATAATACAACGAGGAAACTAGAGAGGTAATAGAGTGTTAAGTTGAGCTGATTTAGTCATCGTATGTTAAACATTTTGTTTGCAGACAATTAGTTTCCATGAAGTTGCGTTAATATCTTAATAACAAACCAAGCGTTTAGCTCTGTAATTTAGGCATGAATTATAATGTATGATGGAATTACATATCAGTGGAAAATAATTGGAAACATACTATTACGACATTGATCACCATCCAGTGATCAATCAATTGTGATTACATCTCAGTTGGTCGCGGCCCGATTAGCTCAGTGATAACGTCTCTGACTGTGAAGCTGGGTGACACGGGATCGAATACGTCAGGGGGTACCAGTTCCCTCAAGATTACAAGTACACCTTGCTGACGAGTGCCAAGTAGCACGAAACCCGGGTCCAGGGTTTCTTGTTGACCACCTCCAACCACCATTTTATCTCAACATACTATTATAGTTTGGGTTAAAATCAAATGTTTGCGAAAATATTTAAGCCAATTTAAAAATTGGTGATTTATTCATCATATGAAAAAACTAAATGTGTTTAAAAATCTAAACAATGTAAATCATGTTATATAACAAAGTAAATTTACATTTCATAGAGTCAGTTTCTAAGTTTTTCGTAATTTTCTGACATTATATATGAATGCTAAAAGATATATTAGAAAGAATTGCGATCATTCCTTATATACTATCAATTAGTCAGCATTTTACCGACTAGTTTCTTCATAATTTTTTTGAGATCTGAACGATTTTAATAGAATTATATTAAATATCATAAAATAATGAAGCTTTTCATATGGTGTTGTTCACTTGTATCTTCCCATGGTTATTTAGGACTGCAATTGATCAGTCTCCTGTTGTCATATGTGCATTCTGTGCGGACTACCTCGATATTGCCTGAAGTCACAAGCTTTATGAGCAAAGATAGATAGGGGATAGCAGTGGAATTTAAGACACGCGTTTGATCCTGTTTGAGACTCATCAGCCGGATGTACTTGCATTTTAGAGGGGATGTTCACTCTGTGACTCGAACCCAGTACCCCTTAGATGAAGCGCTATCGCGTTATCCACTTAGCTACTGAGTCCTGATAGCCACTGCTAGCATTTATCCACCTTTGATTATAAAGCTTGTGACTTCAAGTAATATCGAGGCAGTCCGCACAGTATGCACATACGCTAAGAAGAGACTGATCAATTGCAGTCCTAAAGAACGACACCAAGTGAATATAATTTCCCCCGTTGCATAAACAGGTGGCTATCATGACTCAGTAGCTATGTGGATAACACGATGGTGTTTGAAATGAACGGTACTGAGTTCGAGTCCCAGAGTGAACATCAACTCGAAAATACAAGTACATTCAGCTGATGAGTCCCAATTAAGATCAAATGCGTGTCCTGGATTCCACTGCTAGTCACTATCTATCTTTGCTTATAAATATTGAAACTTTTTTTACAAATAAAGTGGCATCAATGAAAGCTGATATAACATTTTATCCAAATATTAAAACTCAGATATATTTTACCTACGTAATTCTAAAATAATCAAATGAGAATTGATAGATAAGTTAATTGATAGTAATTTGAAAGGGAAAATTCATCTATGACAAGCTGTATACATATATATAAAAGGATTGATGATATTACTATTTTGTAAAAGTAGTAACAATAAATGATGAGAAATTTCATTTGATGAACTCTCAATCTGTTACATACATACAAATATGGTTCATCAATATAATTTTACATGTAAAATTATAAATGATTTTTATTAACTAATGGAATAAGTAAGACTATGACGTAATCAAGTACAGGAAATATATGTAAATTGTTTTAATTATGATAGTAATTATAATAGTATAGTATTGATAATAGCGATATTACAAATAATAGACAAAGATGCTATTAGAAAATATGAATAATTGAGCTAGTTATAACAATTGTAAACTAGAAATAGAAATTTGACAAAAATGAATAGCTAGAATGTTAATGGGCTTAAATAAAGCTTACTGAAAAGATGAAGGATATTCGTGGGGGTTACTTAAATTATTTCAAGAATTAGAGAAGAAAGAACGTCAGCGCTGTATCGATTACGGTGGTAATGCCAAGTAAAGTACAAGACCCTATTGTATGCTTAGATTGAGGTTAAAACATAGAATGGCTGTTGCTTTTATGTAAGACATACATTTATCACTGTTGTTTTTATTTACTGTTCACCTCGATCTAGTGGATGATATTCACTCTCTTTATGTCTTTCTATGAAAGCTTTGAATAGTTTAAAGCCATTTTTTAACAAATCTGTTGGTATGTAGTTTTAAAATCATATAGATAATGCCCTCTTCGTTTTTATAACGTATATGCTATTGCATGTACAGGTGAATAGGCAAATAAAACGTGAGGTCAGGAAAACAGTGGAGGCTTCATGTACTTGAAATTAATGATCGCCTTGAGTTTAGGCATATGTCAACCATTAAACCTTCGATATGATGTCAAGCCAATGCATCTACTGATTGATTAGTAACAGTCAATGACGGAATTCGACTAAGAACATGATAACAGCTGTAATTAAAATATCTCAAGCTACATTTTCAATCAAACAATAAGAATATATGGTATTCATTCTCTATTTTTGCCAATTTTCTTTTTTATGAGTTAGATGTATGACATTAACAAATTTATAGTGAGAATAAGGGTTTGCGGAAATTGTAGTAATTTAATGGTTGAATTCATTAGTCGATTTAAAATAGACCACCCTGGAAAACCTGGAAGCACTGAATGGCCATTTCATCTTATTATGAGACGTCTCAGCAGTGTGCATCCATAACTCAGCACATAGAACTCAAAACCTTGAACCTTCGGTCTCATATGCGGATGCTTAACCTCTAAACCATTGAGCCAGCATCCAACGATGTTAAACCAAATTCTAGGATTAATTCTTTTCTTTTTTTAACAAGAAAATTGCACAAGTAAGTGACTATCAGGACCCAGTAGCTAAGTAGATCACGCGACGGCGCTTGAAGCGAAGGGAACTGGGTTCGAGTCCCAGAGTGAACATCAACTCTGAGATGCAGGTACATCCAGCTGACGAGTCCCAGATAAGACGAAACGCACGTCCTGGATTCCACTGCATAGCCACTATACATCTTTGCTTATAAAGCTTGTGACTTCAGGCAATATCGAGGTAGTCCGCATAGGACGCACATAGGCTAAGAAGAGACTGATCAATTGCAGTCCTAAACATCAATGGGATGATTCAAACAAACAATACTAAGTGAATTCAAACTGATATTTGCAGAAGGAGCAGTCAAGTTTGAACCAAATAATTACTAGTTTGCAAATTAACTATTTACGGTATGGTTGTCAGATTTTAGTGAGATAGTCTGTAGTTTTTGCGTAAATTCATTCGATTGTCCCCACTCGTGTTCTTCTTCGCTACAATACTAATATTATTTGTATATTTCGAAGAGGTTAAGTACTTCTTTACTGTACAATATAAAAATGTAATGAACTAAATAACTATAGATAAAGTAGTTTGTTCTGTTTCAAATTTATTTATCATCTCATATGCTATAATATGTTGAGCTATAGTACTTACTTACATCTGTTACCCCTCGTGAAGGAGCATAGGCCACCAACCAGCATTCTCCATCCAACTCTGTCCTAGGCAATCCTTTCCAGTTAACATTCATCCTTATCACATCTGCTTCTATTTCCCGGAGTAATGTGTTGTTTAGCCTTCCTTTTTTCCGCCTCCATTTCGGATTCCAAGTTAGAGCGTGCCTCATGATACAGTTTGGTGGTTTCTTTAATGTATATTCGATCCACTTCCAACGACTGGTCAATTGCAGTCCTAAACATCAATGGGAAGATTCAAACAAACAATATCAAATGAATTTGAAAAATAAAACTTATTCAAAGTGATAACATTAACTGCCGTTCGTTTTTTTATTTAAGTAATTAGATTATATTGTTTTTCTCTTTTTTTTTACTGAATAAACATAGATCAAACATAATGTTTTATTTAATATAAAACAAGGATAATAGGTTCAAATAATGAAACATGAAATAAAAGTGGAGAAAAAACAACTTTTTAAGTGTTTATAATGACTAAACCTTTATTCATCATTACCAAACTTTTGATGTTGGTAGGAATAAAATATTCAATATATAGATACCAATAAAGAATAATGACCAAGTTAGTGATTAAAGTTTCATCTCTTTTCTTTTCAAAAAATTCTCTTAAGATGAAAAAGAACTCATAGTTTCCAACTTCAAATGACTTCAACACTTTAATTTTCAAAGATAAAACATTTTATATAACCTTAACAATGAATACAAATTATACTACAAAGAACTGCTCTTTTATTGATGGTATAAATAGAATATATAGATTAAAAGATAAATAATTCCTTTTCTAGTATACAAATGATTTGGTAGCTAAAATATGTATAATTTAGAGAACTGAAGCATTAAGTAGATCATAGTAATGAAAATATTATGATGTGTGCTATAGATGTCAACAGATATAAGTAGCATATATCAACAATCGAAAGCGGAATGCCTGGAAGCAGAGCCTTAAGATGATCCAGTATTCTGAGGTTATAAATGGCGTATGAACCAATTATTGGTCACCGGCTACCATGGGACTGCATCTCTTTACGATGCTCTACTGCCTTGTGGATCAGACCTTTAGGTCTCATGTGCTGAAAACAATAGTTTGTTTATAAACAAAGATGGGTAATGGCTAGCAGTTGAATTCAGGATGTGCGTTTCGCCCTACTCGAGACTCGTCAGCTGGATGTATCTGCATCTCAGAGTTGATGTTTAGTCTGGGACTCGAACCCATTACCTTTCTCTTCAAAGTTTGTTGATTTGTTTACACTAACTGAATCAATTAAAAGTCAAAGTTTACATATAGATTTTTTAAATAAGCAATTTCATCTATCTTGGTAACAAAAAACGTTATGCAATGGGTACCATGATAATCATTTTTATTTACTCAGGAGAAGTGGTTTACATTCAGTCACAAAACTTCAGAAATGCGATTTTTTCTATTGATTGGGATATAAAAAAATATATTTATTATTAATCTTCTACCCAATACTCAATTTATTTCAGACTATCAAATCTAACCTTGGTATTGATACCCACAGATTTTCTATTCTACCTACAATTCTTACTATGCATGTGACATGAATTTACTTTTAATGGCTAGATCCATCGGATTATGTGCTCTGAGTTCTTTTTTTTTAGAATATTTGTGTAGAACGGATATCATCATATTGATTAAATATACAGCTTATAATTTTACTTAGTATCTTATTCAGTTGATAAAGATCGACTTACAGTCTTCCGTTATTTCACTTTCTTATAAGATTGTCTATTTATGGTAAATATTTCGTTAAAAACACTTTATGCTTAGTTGTCATTCAATTGGTAAATAAATCACTGATTAGGTTTATACATGTTTACTGAAATAATATATCGAAAATAATACATATTTATTATTCTGAAAATAATCAATGCAGAATCCATGCCGGTTTATTGGCATGATCAACTTGATATACGTAATAACATTAAATATGGCGAGCATAAATGTAATCTAAGATTGTTTTAAGTTTACTAGTTCAAAAATTCTTTAGGTACTACATTTATAATATTGTATTACAGCGTTGAAATATATCGGCTGGGAACTTTTAATTCTTTTTTAAGTGAATATCCTGTTGATTTATGAACGGTTCATTTAAGGTCATTTCCTGTGCTAAAACGAATTAATTATAATCATCTACAAGTAAAATGGAAATAGAGAGAAAGGAATAACAAGGCAATAATTACTAAAATATGTAAGTCAGGTTTACCATAACGATTCTGTCATATGACTCAGTGATATACTGTTCATGTCAGATATTATTCAAATTAGTTAGGGTTTCTAGGAACGAATTCAACGTAAGGTGACAGCAGGTAAGTGGTTTTACTTAGTGAATATAGTAATAAGAATGGCTAAACATTTAAAGTCCCTATAATCTCACTTGTGGAATAAGATACACTTACAGGTGCTATAAAATGTAATGAAGTTTCAGAGGAGCAGTATGCATCAATGCAGCGAACAAAGAATGGGAGTGATTTTATCCTACTGATAGATTGTGGTAGATTATTCCAGAGTCTAGATAATTTACAAGTTATTCTTAAAGAGAAATGATTTAAAATGTGTTTGTTTCACTCATGACAGAGAATTACAGATTTCGTAATTAGAAGTTTCTGCATATTGAATTACTTAACTGTAAATAAAGGATAGTTTATGAAGTATTTTGAAGAAAAAGATAAGATTTAGTTTGAGTCTCCTTTTCCATAAAGTATCGAGATCAAGTTAATTACATCTAGAATTATAAGTCAAGGTACAATCAGTTCCAAGAATATGAAGTGTAAATCATCTCTGTACCTTAATTTATTTTTTATGTTCGCACTACTAAGAATAAACGTGCAGTATTCTAGAAGGGGTCAAACACAAACTTTGCCCATCAAAATATGAGTAAATGTTCTACTAGTAAATTTGCATTACTGTTAACTTATTCACAAATATGAATTGCATTAGTTAACCGGGAAAAAAATATTTCTATCAATGATTTTACATTAATTTCAAATATCTATAATCTAAAGACATACGTCAAGTGATTAGGTGTCTTAAACTGCCTAATCATTATTATTTATGTTTTCTATCATAGGAAAATTGATCAAGTCAAATATTTGTATGTTCTAATTAAAACATTGTCTTAAAAAGATAAGATTGCCAAATACAGTTATATTGTATAAATAAGGTTGACCCTTTCAATTTACTGTACAGCGAATGTTACTATTTATATGTGGGATCTTTCCATTACATTAAAACTGGTCATTACTAACTGTTTCCATTAGGACTAAAACGAAACGGCCGTCCAATGCTTTCAGGTTTTCCACGGTGATCTAACTACAATTGACTCATGATTTCAACTATATATATAAAAACTTAAACAAAATGTTAATTATTTGTTAGTTCAAAACATAGAATGAAAAATTCAAATTTACATGAAATCAGAAGTGTATATCCTATTCCATTAAGGAAATAAAAATATTCCGTTTTAAAAACTGTTGAAATATAATTAAACACTTACTTATTATTTGTTTGCTGAATTAATAAATTACCTTATTTAACAGAACAAAATTATTCGAAATATTTTCAGTTATCATTTGGACTAATAGATTTTCAAACTGATATCATGAATGGATCAATTTTAGATCACTATTGAAAATCTGGAAACACTGGAAGACCATTTTGGCCTAAGATGAGACTCTTCAATAGTGCGTATTCAATATCCTGCGCGGGGAACTCGAACTCTGGACCTTGTCTCACATGTGAACTCTTGACCTAAAGACAACTGAGCCGATATTCAACGGTTTTAATGTTTAACTTCAACTAATCCACGATATTGTGTGACCATTCACCCATTGTTTTCAGTGCGTAATTATTTCATAACAGACATGGCTGAACTCCACTGGTCACGACTTCTCATTAGAACTCCAGGAAATCCACCTTAGGACTACTCAATAGTGAGCACATGATAATTATTAATATAGGGTTGTGGAGAATGTTGAGTTTAGATCGATATCATGAATGGATTAATCTTAGACCATTATTGTAAACGCACGCATGGGGCCGTGAGTGCGCACTGCTTCGGAGTCCCATACTTTGACGAAACGGCCGTCTAGTGCTTCCAGATTTTAAATGGTGGTCTAAAATCGGTCCACTCATGATATCAATCAAAACTCAACAACAGTATTTACAAGAATTATATTTAGTAATAGTTCTGATGATAAATGAAAGGATCCTCTTGATTGTCTTCAACATCCTAATAATAAAAGAAATATCTGTTGCTTCTTTACTCGTTTCTGAAGCTTATTTGTTAACTAAATACTAGGACGAAACTCGCGTCCTGGATTCCACTGCTAGCCACTATCCATCTTTGCTTACCATGCTTGTGAATTAAGGCTATATCGAGACAATACGCATAGTGTGCACATATGCCAATAAGAGACTGATCACTTTCAATCTTAAACATCAATGGTAAGATTCAAACAATACAATACTAAGTGAATATAAACTTCACCCCATTGCACAAGCAAGTGGCTATCAGGACTCAGTAGCTGAGTGGTTAACTTGATGGCGTTTGAAGCGAACGGTACTGGGTTTGAGTTCTAGAGTGAACATCAACTCTGAGATGCAGGTACGTCCAACTGAGGAGTCTCAAATAAGACAAAACGCGCGTCCTGGAATCCACTGCATAGCCACTATCCATCTTTGCTTATCATGTTTAAATTATTTTTTTTCATTAAATCTATATGCATTACTATTAAATCACAAGTAAAATAGTTAATTAATGAATCATCTTATTAGAACTTTACACTTATTTCACTTATTCAAGTAATTGAAATAATATTTAATTGCTTCAGTTAACAATGTGTGTGTTTTTTTCCCCGAAATTCTTCTTGACCTAAACCAAAAGAGAACACATATTGCTTATTTATGTTTAAATGAATTTTACTACTGAATATGTTTTAAAATAAATCATTTCAATAAAATGATAGTTGCTTATTAATAAGCGATTGAACATAATAAGTCATAGACTGGATTGTTTTTTTTCGGGGGGGGAGGAGGGGGATCGTTAACTGGGATATAATGAGTAATATATGTTGTTCATTTATAATTTTCCGATAACCTTTATTCAATATTTATAGTTAACTAATATCACTTGACCCATAAACTAATTGAGTTTTACGCTTAGTTTATCTATGCCTATTTATTATTAAATAGTAAAACAATATTTTAATATTACCGGTAATAAACAGTTTCTAGATGAATGAATTTCTAGTATGAAAGTGTAAAAAAGAAAAAAGAAAAATAACCCTATTTAATTAATGTTAGTGAATTATTTGATTAGAATAGATAGATGAATGAATTCAATTGTTCAATTTAATTAAATAATATAATAGACATTGTAATTTGACAAGTAGAAGACTGTTGCATTATTTCCAGTATGATGTAACAAATGGATTTTAATTAAATCTTGAAAGTTGGTCAGTTTAATTAATATTTATTCTATCCCGAATAATGATAAATAGAAAAGGGAATTTCGGGGAGATTTTAGTAATTTCATAGTTGAAATCATGGGTCAATTGTATCTAGACCAACATGAAAAACCTGGAAACACAGGACGGGCGTTTCATCTTATTGTGGGACTCCTCAGCAGTGCGTAATCACGATCCCGACTCGCGAAATTCAAACCCAGGACTTATTATTCTCGCGCGCGAACGCCTAATCTTTAGACCATGGGACTGGCATTCAGCGGTGTTAATGTCTAACTTCAACCAATCCACAATTTTGCGTCACCATCCACCATTGTCTTCAGTGGGTTAATATATCACGACAGACCCGGTGGAACTCTACTAGTCACTGCTTCATACTAGATCTTCAGGAAATACCTCTTGGAGCTAGTCACTAGTGAGCATATGATTATTATCAGGAAGGTATTTTGTGGAGATTATAGTAATAAAATAGTTGAATTCATGAGTTAATTGAAGCTAGAGCACTATATGTCCTGGGTTCGAAACCCACGGGCGAGATCATGGATTTAAATCATTTTACCTTAATGTGTAATTTTCCTTTATTTTCACGTCAGGATCTGAAAAAAAGGATCGTCTCTTGTCGAAGTAGGAGTCCCATACTAGGACGAAACGGCCGTCCAGTGATTCCACGTTTTCCATATAGGTCTAGCTTCAATTGACTCATGATTTCAACTTTAAAGTTACTAACATCTCCACAAAACCTTTTTCTGATTTTATAGTTTCAATGAATAAATGTAAAACGATTTGTATTTTCGACGATAAATTTTTAAAATTTTTTGAATTTCGACTTTTATTAAGTTGCTAAGCAAATATATGTCAACATGTTTATAAATAGGTATGAAATTCTTCTCTGTAGACGCTGTTTTATTGTTTAGCTAAATTAATTGCATCTGAATATCTTAATTGATTGTAAAAAGTAAAATTTTATAGTATCATTACCAAGTATTGATTTGTTAATTTTGAATAAATTGAGCATTAGGTAGATTATTATAAATGAATTAATGTATTTATAATATCCTAATGAGTAGAATAATTAGATTTTCTGACGTTTCATGACTCCGTGTAAGCCACTTCTTCAGAGCATAAATAACCGAATTAACATTAATTAATTATTAATTCGGTTATTTATTCTCTGAAGAAGTGGCTTACACGGAGTCACGAAACGTCAGAAAATCTAATTATTCTACTCGTTGGCATTTTACAAATATATTATTTATTTATAAAATTTTATAGGTTCAAATAAATCGTGTTAAATATACTTCATTATCTGTTATCTTTCTTTGAATATATGCAATGATAGAGAAAATTGTTTTATTTCAATCAAAGATTTGATGTAAGACTTCTTAGGGAAATGTTTTGTAATTAACATAAATTTTAAGTTATATTGTCTCAGAAACATTAAATATACTCTCTTTATGACAGCAATTATATAACAAGTCTGGTGATGATGGTATCAAGCCAATGGGTGTTAAGTATATTGCGTAGACAAGTATTTATAATTACTTGTATATTTCTGATGATGGTTGTGGTAGTTCTCCACGTTTCAGCTCCATACATTAGAACTAGCTGTCTTTACGTTCGTATTGAAGATTTTCACTATGATATCGGTTGACAGTTGTTTTGAGTTCCATATATTCTTCAACTGTAGGAATACGGTCCTTGCTTTGCCAATCCTCGCCTTCACATCCGGATTATTTCCTCCTTGTTCATCAATGATGCTTCCCAGGTACGAGAATGTTTCTACATCTTTCAGAGTTCCATCATCAAGTGTGATTGGGTTGGCGTTCTCCGTGTTGTATTTGAGAATCTTATTTTTCCCTTTGTGTATGTTGAGGCCTATTGATGTAGAGGCTGCTGCCACATTTGTTGTCTTTGTCTGTATTTGTTCATGTGTATGAGATAGGAGGTAAGAAACAATCTTTGGAGTTATATCTTTTTTACTGGCGAAATGTTTTTTCTTTTTCAAGAATTGAACTACTTACAAAGATAACTGTCACAATTATAAAGAAATCTCAAAGTTTAATTTGTATAACCATTATTAATTACAATTTACTTTCTATATCATTTATATTCAGAAACAATGAATTCGAATAGATATACATATATATAAATATCATATTACTTATAACGTCATATTAAGTAATATGAAATTTGACCAAGCGGCTTACAAAGTCAACTGTTTCAGCTTCAAACCTTTTCGTTCTATTTTTCTTTTTAAAAAAAGAGTAATTAATTTGTTTAAATAAAATAAAGTCTTATGGGCATAATGATAATGATAATTTTTGTATTGTCTATTTATTTTTTTTTAAGGAATGATTAATTGTTTCCTTTCCGCCAGGTTAATATACTTAGATACCCTATTAACGTTTAGGGTATACTGATCTTAAATGGAATTGGTATTTTATTATATTACGTAATATGATTGGTAAAACGTATTTGAGGAATATTGCTCAATAGTTCAGTGCAAAGCTTGTTGAATTCAAAGAAAAAAACTGTCTTAGTTATTTTTATTTATGAAATGGTTTTGTTTAAATAACAGAAAAAAAAATTTAATTCAATTTATACGAATATTCATCAAGATTAGAACGAATAGTTTGACTAAAGTTGGGCGCCGAGTATAGAGAAATTATTATGTGTGAAAATTATATTGGAAATGATCTGAGCGACTGAAATTTAGATAATTCCAATGTTTCGTCCATCTGACTTGTCTGGACTTCTTCAGGATAATAATCAAAATCAAAATCATCAAAGAAATATATGGTGTTTTTTATAACAATCATATCAAAATCTAAACTGCTATAAACCAATCATATTTGGATGTTGAATTCTTGTAAACAGGATAATATGAGTCAGTTCAATGAGAATCACGTGAAAAGTTGACGCTGTGAAATAAAAGACAATAAATATAATTACAGAAGCACTTTAACTTAAATAAAAAAAACAAGGAGGCTATTAATGAACTCATTAATAATGAGAATTTGATCATCATAAAACATGATAAAGGAACAGGAACTGTCCTACTTAACAAAAAAGACTACATTGACAAGATGAATGACATTTTGAATGATCATCAAAAATTTCAGAAACTAAACAAACAGAAAGATGTCATTAATAAGATAAAGAATGAACTGATCAAATCTTTGAAAAGGCTCAGAGATCAACAGATGATTCTATCAAACATACATTAAACAATTAAGCCGATAGGTTCCCGTTTACCTAAGTTATACGGACTACCGAATGTACACAAACCGGATATCCAATTGATATCAATTAAAAGTTCATATAATCGTGTTTTAATACAATAGGAAATGTCTAGGTAAATAATTTATTGAACCATTGAATAATTTAATAGATTACAAATGAAAAATTTGTTTCCATTTGTTTCTATCAACTACAATGATCAACAATTTAGTTTTAAATGTATTAACTGAAAAAGAATGATAAGCTAAGAAAAGTTGAAGAGAACTAATGAAGAAAAAAGGTGAAAATTATAAATGAATATGGTTGGAATAAATTATTACACTAAACACTATTTACTACTTATAATCTAGAAGAATTTGTTATCTGTAATCTTTATGTCACTTTTGAAAAACTGAATAAATTAGAAAGTGTAAATACTACTGAATTATTTACTATTGAGAAACCTGGAAACACTTCTTTTGTAAAATGTTTACATTGGATATTGACATCTAATCTCATAATAATACAAAAATTCAACATCTAGATATGATTGGTTCAATGAAGTATAGATTTCGCCCCCTAATGCCCTGGTACTGCCGAGAGTGGGGAGAGTCCGCTCTTCCTCTCCAAATTCTCTCATATGGCCACGCGTATGCAGCCTCTGACAGGGACGTCCTACTCACTGTCTTCTCGTGGCGAAGGTGTGGCTTGCAAAATTGAGAGGACGAAAAGAGAATTCTCGGAGCTTTAACCGGGTTGTTGGACACGGTGAGTCCACCTAGGAGAGCTGGAAAACCCTGATTCCAAACCGATGGTGCACATGGGCTCCAGTATTCTGAAGGAACAAATGGCGTATGAATCAATTGTTGGTCACCAGCTACCATGGGACTGCATCTCCTCACGATGCTCCACTGCCTTGTGGATCAGACTTTTAGGTCAAAGGCTCCGGATGTAGCCTCCTAAGAAAACCACCTGCTTCGGTTTGGGCACCTGGGCAGTATCACAGCTCTCACACAAATCAAATTAGATTTTTGTGGCGCATATATATCTGGTGCCCCCTTGTACCAATATATATATGTGCTGAAATAAAAAAATAAATAAAATTATAGATTTTGATATGATTGTTAAAAAACACACATAAATGAAATTATTTGTAAATCATAAATGCTGTTGCAAGTAATTAAGATAATTCATTACTCAGTATTAAGAGAACATTAGAATGAATCCTTAAATATTCACAATAATAGTAAGCAATAGGATAGGAGAATCAATTCGTAAAGTACAGTTTTTTTAACTGCTAGCTGCTGATACAAAATGTTTTAATAGATCAATTAGTGATGATCAATGGTAATGAATAACTGCCGATACGGAAGTAAGCATCGGAATTTTCTAATCTGTTGAGGAGTCCCATAATAGGACGAAACGGCCGTCCAGTGCTTCCAGGTTTTCCATTGTGGTCTAGCTTCAATTGACTCATGATTTCAACTATGAAAATATTATGTAATAGTTTAGGAAAGAAATTTTCAGTCAATAACTGATAACTGCTAAAACCGTTTTACAGGTTTAAACAAAATTGCCAATGAAAACGTTCACAAGATCTCTTTTTCATTTACTTAAACACAAGTTTGATTAGTTATAGTAAGTTTAAACATATAAAAATTTACAAACACAGAATTATTGACTTATTCACATTTTTTGTTAATATCATACTACTTACTTATTCACTGTTAAACACCTATTGTATCTGACGTAACGTGTCGTTAGGGTATATCATTTTTGCCCATTGACATAGTGATTCTTATGGTTTGTAGATATGATAAAGTAAACCACAAAATGTCCTTAAAAGTTTCAGTAAAATAATTGTCTCTGAAGTATCCTTATTCATCCTAGTCTTACAAAAGACAATACTTTACGGTTGAAATAAGAATGATACGATAATATTTACGAGTAGTGGTGAATGCTTTGAATTTATCATTGAACTCAGTGTGTTATAATTTGAATATATGTAAAACTTTTAGAATTTATTTATTCTAAGGAATAACAAATGACTGTTCATTCATTCCTCAACTTTTTTCTGGATTTTGGCAAACTATTCACTTTCAGTAGTACTTCAGTAATATATTATTCACATATCTGTTACTTCAATACTATTTCCATTTGTAATTATTGTAAGTGGAATAAATAATGAAATGCTATCAAAATTTTCACGAATTTCAATAGTTCAATTCCGTTCCAGTTAATTAATGTTTAAGAATGAGATGTGGTATGAATGATCTAAAACCACAGATCTAGTTTACTAAACTCTAGTAGTTTACTTTCTCGAATATAATTCAAATATCGACCAATTAGAACTCAATTACTGAATTTCATGATGATTTTGTGCAATTTCGCCCTAATTTGGAATAATTTGTTTATTATTCTGGATGTATGCTCTTCTTTGTCTTATACCACTGAATCTAACCACAGGATTAGATCATACTTCAAAGGCAGAGATGGATGGTGTCTAGCATTGGAACCCAGAACGTGCGTTTCATTCCATTCGGGACTTATCAGCTGGGTATACCTGCATCTCAGAGTCAATGTTCACTCTGGGACACGAACTCAGTACCTTTCGCTTCAAACGCCATCGCTTTATCGACTTAGTTACTAAGTCCTGATACTCACCAGTTTGTGCAATAGGTTTAAGTTATAATTCATTTTGTATTGGTTGTTTGAATCTTCTAATTGATGTTTAGGACTGCGATTGATCAGTCTCTTATTGGCATATATCCTGTGGGCATCGCCTCGATATTGCTTCAAAAGCATTTTGTGGAAATATAAAAATTCTATCGGTTAAAAGTGTCAGTTTAAGCGACTAAACAATTTTGTAATTATTCTTATAAGGATTATGAATGACTTTAAATATAGTAACATTGATAGTGAAAGTATATTAACCGGCTACACTAATAAAGTTCAAAATCGCAACTTGAATTCAGTCAGTCAGTCACAACGTAGAACTTCGTACGTACATACATCAGTTCGAGTTGCCATACCACATTAACACAGAGATGCAGTTATCGATTCAAATCCTATAGTGGTAGAAGTAGTAAGAGTATAAGCATTAATGTGAAAGATTAGGGTTTGAAGATGTTATTCAAGGAGTGTAATCAAGTGAAATAAATTTGAAAAGAGGAAAAAGATAGAGATATGAAGAATTCAGAAGATTAGAATTTGGCAGAACACAAAGAGTGAATGCACCTTCGCCATTGCAACTTGAATTACTGATTAAGAAATATACAGAACAGTTTCAACCATAGATCATTTAATGTTTAATCTAATAAATTTTTATACAAACTGTTTACGGTGGTTTGAATTGATGGGGACCAGTGATACTTGCCCAACATTATTTCCGTTTTAATTCAATAAAATAATTACTCAAAGTAGTATTTGTTTCTGTTTTCCCGTATGATATTTTATTCTGTATAACATACGATATTCTTGTATTAAATTAACATGAACTAAGCTCAGCATGACATTCAGCATAAAATTTAGTTAAAACTTTGATTATATTTCATATGTATGATTTCATCTTCTAATTAATAATCTAAACGAGTGTACAATCAATATAGAAATGAGTTTATCGTCGACTATGGTCGTTGTCTTGTTTTGGGGTTAATAAATCTTCAAGTGTACCAGCCTTGGTGTTCTTATTTTGCGTCGTGGAAATTGCAATGGTTCATCGTTTTACAAGTATAAGTGATAAGCGATTCCGACATAACAAGTTATCGACGACCAGACCTAACAATTTGTAACCCGTCGTAACAAATTGTAGCACCATTATTTCAAAATGTTACTAGATAAATACAAACACTAAAATTAAAAACACGAAGTTCAGCGAAGGGATCTCTTTTCAACGAATTTATTATCAAGCTGTACAATCGTATATATATGAAAATGTTTTGTTAAAGTACTAATTCCGTGAGGAAATGTGAACACTGACAACCAAGATGACGTAATAGAAAGATTATAATACTAGATTACGTAATGCGAGTAATACCAATAGATTTAGTGAATATAATAAGATGATTAAAATGAATAAAATGTTTTGGTTACAATAATCCAAGGTCATTAAAGGTCATAGAGGTGTAAAAATCAATAAGGTGATATGATGAGTATTCATGAGAATATAAGACTGTGGATCCGTAGGATGTTTACAGTCGATTAAGCGTTCAAGTATAGAACTCCTAACTGCTTTCCTTTCACCCTTGTTGAAAACAGTTCCCTTCGCTGAACTTCTTGTTTTTAAATACAAATACAATCAAAATGTTTGATTGTACTGATATAAATTATACCAGCAACATAAGAAATTATCCTCTTTTGTTCATTCAAGTATGTTTCTCATTCATATCACAATAATAATAATACACTTGACTAAAAGCGTTATGGATAACAATGCTCTAACGAAATTGAGTTTACGAACACATAACATTTAGATAGCTTTTGATTGGTCAATTACAAAATGTTTACAATACGTGGCATTTTAACTTTACTAGTTATAATGAGAAACAAACTATAGTTATTGACAAATGAATAAACTATTTGACTTCGTATTATACATTTGCTTTGTATTATATGTTATTAGAGAATGTAGGTATCATTACCAAGTTTTGATTTGATAATTTTGAATAAATTGAACATTGGGTAGATTGTTATAAATAAATTAATCTATTTGTAATACCCCAATGAGTAGGATGTTTCCTGTTAGAAAATTTTATGCATGGGTAACTAAATATTCTAGTCGATAATGTCTCAATTTTCATTTTAGTGACAGAACAATGTAGGTTAGTCAATAAAACATGTAAACTATATGCATGATTGCATCCTAGGGTTATCATTACTATAAAAAATCATTGATATTCGACCTAATCAATCAATTTCTGTCTACATTTTATGTAAACTAAACAGTATGATCTATAGATTAAAACAAAGATGAAAAAGGAATTTCATCGTTTTTTCTTCTGAACAATGTTTTTCTTAAATAATTGATAGTTGTTTAATCAAGACAATATTCATTTAACTGACAATCTTATAGATTCACTTAGCCCCAAATTCACGAGTCCCAAATAGGACGAAACGCGCGTCCTGGATTCCACTGCTAACCCCATCCATCTTTGCTTACAATAATAATCTTATAGTTGAAATCATGAGTTGACTGAAGCTAGACCTATATGGAAAACGTGGAAGCACTGGACGGCCGTTTCGTCCTAGTATGGGACTCCTAATCAGTGCAAATCCATGATCTCGCCCGTAGCTTTCGAACCCAGGACATATAGTGCTCTAGCTTCAATTTACTCATGAATTCAACTATTTTGTTACTATAATCTCCACAAAACCCCTTTCTGATAATAATCATATGCTCACTAGTGACTAGCTCCAAGAGGTATTTCCTGAAGATCTAGTATGAAGCAGTGACTAGTAGAGTTCCACCGGGTCTGTCGTGATATATTAACCCACTGAAGACAATGGTGGATGGTGACGCAAAATTGTGGATTGGTTGAAGTTAGACATCAACACCGTTGGATGACGGCTCAGTGGTCTAGTGGTTTCGCGTTCGCGCGCGAGACTGGTAGGTCCTGGTTTCGAAGCTCGCGAGTCGGGATCGTAATTGCGCACCGCTGAGGAGTCCCACAATAGGACGAAATGTCCGTACAGTGATTCCAGGTTTTCCATGTTGGTCCAACTTCAATTGACCCATGATTTCAACTATGAAATTACTAAAATCTCCAAAAAACTCCCTTCTGATAACTGATAATCTTTTAAATTTAATAAATGACTTAAAAGAAATTTTGACAAATTTATAAGTACAAATATTTACCAGATTCATAATAAATTAATTTCAAGTATATTTAAAAGACTAGAATTTTCAGGTGTTTTAACAGTCTATACAAGATCATAAACTTAGTTAAAATACTTTACTATCGCTACTTAGTCTTTAATGACTTAACATCTGATTCCAATTGGATCATGTGATGATCGTTATTGTTTTATACATATTGCCAATTCTTGTATATAATCATCGATTTAACTTGCATTAGTGAACAATGAGATTAAATAAGTGAAATACGAGAATGAGGTTTTGACTAAGTGTATTTCGTACATGTATCGATCGAAGAGCGAAGCAAAATAAAATGACGTGCAATGGAGAAGGTGAGTGAGCCAACTTGATTTAACCAAGCGTTGATCGATATTTATAGAAAGACAAAAATAAGTTACAGATTTGTGATGAGTAAGAACAAAAATGGACACGTATACGCTTAAATAGAAACATTTAAGGTTGATAAGCGAATAACTGACAGGATAGAAATGTAGCTTGAAAAGAATGAATAGATTGATCTGTATAGAGGCTAGGATAACCTATTTGGTCTTGACATAGCACCATTCTCTACAAGTCTTAGATCCGTTGGAATATATCGATTTATTTCATCTGAAACGTTAAACATTTAATTATTCTTCTTCTTCTTTTGAACTTTTTCAAATCAGCTTCGCAGTAATCAATTTCAACTTAACGTCATTCCATACATCGAACTATTTATTAAATATGAATCAGTAGGTCCGTTAAAGTTACATTAAGACAGGGAAATGCTGCCCGCTTTACAAGGATTTAAATTTAAAATTCGAAAGGAAATTGAGATAATGTTGATTCTAAGATCCATCTAACAAATATTTGTATAACACATTTATACTTATCAAGGTAGTCTATCAACAGAATAATAATAATATAAAATCTTCCTATCAAAACATGTACAGGCTGACAGAAAGAGAGTTTAAGGAAGCTCACACTGATTTTCATCCTGTTATTTTAGACGTAATTTCAAGTACCATAGTATTGTATCATTTGTTTAAACGACACTCACTCTATTACTATATGTTCAGTTAACCAAAACTTTCTTTGATAACAGACCTATTAGGTTTTCAGTAAAGTAGCTATCAATATTAATCATACTTCATTTCTGAAGAGTACCTCTCATCAGGCATCTATTTTCTAGCAAAAAAACCGGTTCAACTCACGAAATCACAAGTTGAATGACTATAATGACTATAATGATTATGACTATAATGTTTATGATGTCTAATAACATTTCGCGGCTACTTTCACGTAGAGTAGTCATATATTCTGTCACTCTCGTCAAGTTTTAGTCGAAACCATGTGCATTTATTACTCCTAAGTCGTCATACTGTGGAAAAACGTATTGCATGTACACGAGCAATCTTAGTCCATGTCCTTACTAGACAGTTCGTCGTACTTAATATGTCACTTAACGCTAGATAATAAGCTCTTTTACGAAACGATATCGTTATCTAAACCTAAACTTTAGTTACATTGGTGATTACCATTTTAAATAATGTTTACTAAGCGCTTTGTATTTGCTGTTATATCACACGGTAAATCATGGCTCGATTTCCTTATTGCACGAAAGTCACTTTAATTCCGTCTTCGGTTTATTTACATCCAATATGAGTTTGAAAATATCTAAACGACCTCCGAAATTCTCCACTTCTTCAGTACTATAGTCATATGCGCACTGTATATCTGTTATCTATCAGAATTAGATGAATCAGTTATCTTAGCAAACTGACTTATACCAGTTTTGAAGTAAATGATATCTTTTGAGTTATCTCATAAGTTTGATTCAGTAAAACAAGTATAATATATAATGCAAAATGAGATGCTATCAAATATTTCTACCCCTTATTTGTTTTATTCCGATCAATAATAATTTACAATGTATATAACCAATACGTATAATGCATATCTTGGACTCACTTTAGCTAAATAATCAATGAGAAAATAAAACGCACTGAAGAGCTACTTCTTATTGCTGTAAGACACCTCAGTAGCTTGCGTTATCAAATATGGGCCATAATTTTCGTTACACATTATCAAAACTTTTGTATATACTTGTTTATGTACACCAATATATTTGGGGTTTAGTATTACTGTAATGCATGATATGATCAGTGCAGAATGATGTATAGCAACTATCCTACAATCAATGTCGAATATGGTTAATTTCGGTTAAGCCTTTTTATTAACTTACTTAACAGACATCGTCATTTGGATAATAATTTGTATATTTCTTTGTACTGTTATGATCACTAGAGCACATGACACTCTAACCAAAATGTTGATTGCTAAAGTATTATTCGATGACTCATCCTCCTCCCTATATATGTATGCACGCAAATCCGGTTATTAGCTTTTGCTTTGTTTTTCTGAACCCTTATACAATTTGACTATAAATTGCCCATGTAATTGCTTGAGCTCGCTGCTCGCTGATATTTGCTCATGTGCTTATAGATTTCTGGCCTGCGTTATTTGTTAATAAAACTGTAGTTGCCGGTTCTCTTTGCCTTCTGATTTTATGCACCGTTAAGAATTGTATTATAACGGTTATTGAGGTGAACGATTAGCGAAGCACCGCACTACATATGTAACACCCAGTTATTTAAAAAGTGCTCTTCAGGTTTACATTTTATAAACGCTTACCTTGTCTATATGAGGTGAATAACCTTCGTCTTATCTGTGAGAAACAACTTGATATGACTTAAAAGTATTGATATTTTAGCAGACTAAGCTGTATCTACATATAAGATGTATGACGTTGAGACAGTTCTTTAACAAGTGGATTCCCGGTCATTGATTCTACTAATTGCGTCAAACGACATTGTTGTTAACTGAGTCTCAATGTTTTTATCAAGCGCTTTGAATGAATATCGTATAATTGAAATTAAGTACACTAAGCATATATGATCAGTGATTTATCGATCGACCAATCATGTATGTGTGATAACCTGTAATGAAAAAAAATTATTTGGATGCCTTTTCGCTACAACATCAATCTAAAACATTGTATATTGAAAGAATTAACCATGCACCAGATATTTGAATGCATTTCATAAGCACTGACTTGTAGTTGATTTCTGTCTATTCACACCCAAATGGAATAGAATATTAGATGACGTTTTTATATTGTGTATCATAAATAAGGAATTGAGAAGTAATACTTCTGTGTCAAAAATCAGTTAGTCAAAATGGACAACTGTTTACGAAGTCATAGGTCTAAATCTGTTCAAATTGCATTATTTTACTAAATAATAAGTATAAGCAAAGATAATTGATGGTTAGCAGTGCAATCCGGGACGCGCATTTCGTCTTATTTTGGACTCATCAATCGATGTACTTGGATCTCAGAATTAATGTTCACCCCGGGGTTCGAACCCAGGCCGTACACTTCAAACGTTATCATGATATCCACTTAGCAAGTACATCCAGCTGACCCGTCCCAAATAGGACAAAACACGCGTCCTGGATTCCACTGATGACCAACAACCATCTTTGCTCATAATGCTTGTGAATCAAAGCAATATCGAGGCAATTCGCATAGAATGTACATATACCAATAAAGGATTGAACAACTGCAGTCCTAAACATCAATGAGAAGATTCAAACAAACAATACCAAATAAATTTAAGTAATAATTGATTCATTTCAATAATATACATATATATACTGGTTTTTTATATTTGGCTATCTAGTTAGGCAAAATAATAACCGATTATCATTAACATCTATTATATACTGCTTATTCAATAATCACTCATTTGCCCTGAAGTTATTCTATGTACTTTTATCAACCAAAAAATAATAAATACACTGATTCTATCATGACTAGCAGTAAAAGTGAGAATGATTTATGGTTGGTTTGTATACATGAATTTATGTTTAAAGAAATGAAATATATGAAGATTAGAAGAAATTATTAAATATTAATATTAGTAGTCAGAAGCTCTACTTAGAATATCATCAGTTAAAAAGACAAAAAACAGTGCTAACAAACAGACTAGTAGCGACAGTGTAAACTTTGTACAGAATTATGTTTATCCTTGGAAGATTATTAGTTTTGTTTAGTTGATGGTAGAATCTCTATTATTAATATTCACATTGAAAAAAAAGTATACAACTGTTTATTTATTATAAAAAAGAAATGTGCTTTTGTGTTTTTATTAAAACATGAAATGAATACCACATTGACCAAACAATAAAGGCTACTGCGGTACACTAATGCGATAGTTATATCATTTGGAATGTAGAACAAAGCTTTGGGAGTAAAATACACAATTCCCAAAGCAAAACTCATTAGAAATAATCTAATGGATATTACTATGATATTCAAAATCAATATAAACTAAATTTTTTGTGAACATCAGCAACGAAATATCGGTGCTTCCAGATTACAAGTCATAAATATGTTATTCAAACCATAATATCAATGAATATAAAAGCAATTTTAATGAAAAACAGATATTAGTCTGATCTTTATAAGCAAAGATAGATAGTGGGTAGCAGTAGGATCCAGGACTCGCGTTTCGTCCTATTTGGGACTCGTGAGCTGGATGTACCTGCATCTCAGAGTTAATATTCACTCTGTGACTCGAACCCAGTACCTTTAGCTCAAAACGCCTGATTACTACTTGCTTGTGCAATTGAGTGAAGTTTGAATTCACTATCCATCTTTGCTTATAATGCTTGTGAATTAAGGTAATATCGAGGCAATACTCACAGTATGCACATATGCCAGTAAGAGACTGGCCAGTTGCAGTCCTAAACATCAATCGGAAGATTCAAACAAACAATACTAAGTGAATTTAGTCTGACCTTTGTTGTTTTTTTCTTGATATTTTAAAAGTAAATCAATATTACAATAAAAAAACCTATACAGATAATAGATTACTTAGTTCCAACTGTACCCGATTATATAATAATAAAGAGCCTCATGTTAAGACTAACTAGCCAAAGTTTATTTATGAGAGCTAAAGACTATTTGCCACTTTGAAATTTAGCAGATGTAATTTTATACTTCGTTTGTCGTAATAATTTTGTTGAGAGCGGGAACAAAAGTAGGGACAAGCGAATATATGTGAATTTAAAATTACAGAACATGTTAGTAAAATCTGAGAACCATACAGTAAATACTACATTTGCAAAATGTCAATCAATTGTCTCAAACTTGATTGTTCTTTCTGCAAAATGTCAATCAATGGTCTAAGACATCATTGTTCTTTCGTTTTTACACCGGTCATTCTCTGTTCTTGTTCTATTTCCTTCGATCTTCTTAACCTTTTGCTGCCAGACATTTCACTTTCAATTGATGATACATACTACTTGTATCTGTTGATATCAGTAACACACACCACAGTTCCATCAATTGTGAATTAATTTAATCCTTGAAATCAATGGCACAACTTTTGAAATGATTTAAAATCAGAGTTAGAGAGTATGGAATCATTACATACCATTTGTAGGAAATCATTAATAGCCCAATATTATGCATCAACAGATTTCATTATTATTAGACAAACTGTGAAATAAACTTAGACACGACTATTCATAATTTGACTGAGTTACTCATGAAACAATAAAATGAATATGATACTTTATAAGAGATTTATGTTGAAAACTAAGCCTATTAAATGTGACTATAAATGTAAATTGTTTGCTTTATATCAATCGGAATAGTTTTCTAGGGGTGTAGTAGCAGGACAACTTATGTCACCCACATGTGTTCATTAGAAGAAGAAGTAAATATTTTATTCCAGGTCCTCATCTTATCTGAAATATTCTGAAAAGCTTCAATTGACAATTTTCAGTGTTTTACTGAATCCATATGTTTTTAACTAATAGGATAAAAATTAGTCCAAGCGTGAATAGATTTATTAAAGCAGATAGAATATGGAAACAAACATCATTTAAATCCTTTGAAAATTCATTTGGAGTTCAATCACATGAGTAACTGTATTATTTCCAACAGTTTTTTTTTTAACGTAAAACAGATTTCTACCATACAAATGCCTTATGAATATTGACACAATTCAATGTGTTCTATCATTACTTCAATTTATAAATAAGAAGTTGAATATCATCGAATAGAAACCCTTGGGGCAAAATCAATGAATTGAAAGAATGTAATATGTTTTTGAAACAATGTAAAATATTACATAAATAGATTCGATAAAATCAATCTTAATGTAACGAGAAAGTTCTGACCTTATGAGAGTGTGTGCTATATTGACCTATCAGTAAAGATTCATTGGATGCTAATCTCAAACGTAGCTATGTCGGCTAGTATGTCGGTTGTTCAGTACAATCGTGGTTGATTGTTCCACCACTAGTGTTTTTGAACTCTATCATCTAAGATGATTCACTAGAATTTAGATGGTCCGTCTTGAAACCATTCACCAGCAGGCAACTATTTGATTTTCTAACAAGAAGTGATATCGTTTAGAAATTCACTGTAAATCGGAAGCAATATACAGCGGCTGTATAGATTAATAATCGAGAACAACTGGAATTGTTTTTGATCAATACAGAAATGTATTGAGTAGGTCAATTTTATAAGTCAGTGAATTTGACTACATGTAGCACACATGTAGCTTAGATCTATATGCAAAATTGAATCTGTAATAAAATTTCGATTTAAAACAAGAGAATAACCAAGAAAAATTTGAGAAACCAAAAATTCAAACTAGTACTTAAAGAAGTGGATTAAGCATAAAAAATTTTATTTTCAGTGGTAGTGTTTAAAGTCTCATTACGGATGTTGAAGTATTTTTCCTCAAAGTTTTCATCAAGAAAACTCAGTGAAAAATATCACAGCATTAAAATGCAAATACCATCTACTTGTGTACTCTGTTATAGATGATCAATATGTAGGAGTTCATTACTGTCCTATTTTTTTTGATGTGATATATGTACTTTATGGAAAACGAGTTGCCGTACCGAAAAAAACTTTCTTACGCCGATTACCCCTAATGGAGGAGTACCGACCGCGCACCAGCATTCTCCATCTAACGCTATCTTCAACAGTTCTTTGCACTTGTTTCTAGTTGCTATTCATCCTTTTCATGTCCGTTTCCAGTTCTCGGTGTAGTGTGTTCTTTGGTTTTTCTCTTTTCCGTTTAACTTCAGTATTCCAAGTTAGCGCTTGCCTCGTGATTCAGTTTGGTGATTTCCTCAATGCATGTCCTATCCACTTCCAACATCTTTTACTAATTTCCTCCTCAGCTGGAAGCTCGTTTGTCCTCCTCCACATAAGGCTGTTGATGATGGTATCCAGACAATGAATGTTGAGTATCTTGCGTAGATAAGTATTTATAATAACTTGTACGTTCTTGACGATGGTTTTGGTAGTTCACTAAGTTTCAGCTCTATAGTATAGGACGGTTTTGACGTTTGTATTGAAGATTCTTACTTTGATATTGGAATGCTACCGTCGCCTTGTCGATACTCGCCTTTACATCTGTATCGGATCCTCCTTGTTCATCGATGATGCTGCGGACCAGGTACGTGAAAAATTCCACATTTTCCAGAGTTTCACAATCAAGTGTGATTGGGTTGGTGTTCTCTGTGTTGTATTTGAGGATCTTGCATTTTCCCTTGTGTATATTGGAGCTGATTGATGAAGAGGCTGCTGCTACACTAGTTGTGTTCATCTGTATTTGTTCATATGTATGGGATAAAAGAGCCAAGTCATCTGCGAAGTTCGTACAGAAATCAAAAGGTTATCAGGATAATATTGATTTCGAGAGTTTTAAAACCAATCACACTATTGTATATCATTGTATAGTCACAATTCAATACCTATTATGAAATGTTATCATATGTTGAATACCCATCTAATAAGAATCATTATTTAAATTACAATGAATATACAATTAATTGATCATTAGCTAACTGAAAGGATTCATTCAAACTATTAATTATAGAATTGATAAAAACACAATCCATTCCTAAGTAAGAATCGTTTTTATTATCATTTAAATAGATAACAAAAGAAAGAAAACAGAGTATGCTCACCCGTTTATTTTATTTTCAACCTCATTTAATTGATTGTTTACGTATACTCTACAAAGATCTATTTTGTTTACTTACCATTGACAATGATCAAAGAAGTATTTTGTTTTTTTTCAATGAACAGATTGTTCGATACAAAAAAATAAAACAGTGTGTACAAAAAAGAAAAATCCAACAGAACAATAAGGGAAAAAAGCATGATGGATAGACGAATAAGAAGATAACGCGATGGCGTTTGGTACAAAGAGTACTGGGTTCGAGTCACAGAGTGAACATCAACTCTGAGATGCAAGTACATCCAGCTGACGAGTCCTAAATAGGATGATACACGTGTCTTGGATTCCACTGCTAGCCACTATCCATCTTTGCTTATAAAAAGAATGTTTTTTAAAAAAAATCTAGCCATTCTCATTAAAATTTTTATTTATTGTTTTATTGTATTAGATTTACTAGTGTTAATTATTGTTAACTAATATTTGTTCATTATACCTTGAAATGTTTGTTTAGTCATTAAACAGCTCAATTATTCCATAGTTTTAACAAATAGTGTAATTAAATAGATTGATTATATCAATAATACAAACTATCTTGGAATTTTTTCATTAGTTCAATAGTAATTTCAGTAGTTGAGATCATGAGTCAATTGAAGCCTGACCATCAGGGAAAACCTGGAAGTACTGGACGGCTGAGGAGTCGCACATTAGCACGAAACGGTCGTCCAATTCTTCCGGGTTTTCCATGGTAGTCTAGCTTCAATTGACTTATGATCTCAACTATTGAAATTACTATAATATCCACAACAACCTCTTCTGATAACTCAATAGTAATCAAAGAAACTTTTAATAAATAAACTACATGATAATGAAATGAATAAATGAATATTTCAATGTTTCATATGGAATAAAATTAATATAAATATTAAATAGATAATTGAAGTCATCTTCAGTTTAACATCTAAAAACCTAATTAATGCAAATGCTGTCTGAAAATAGAATAGGATAGTAAACAATTACTGAGTGATAGAACTTTTCATAATCAAATACGACATTTATATATTGATGATAATAGATACCATAAAATAAAAAAGCTAGCATGGACATCCAGTATACTCGTCTCGTTCTATTCTGGAATTGTTCACTGCTATTATTCATCAATTTATGTCATAATAACTATATCGAGGCAGTCTGCATAGGATGTTCATGCACTAAGCTAGGCTGATCAAATTTCAGTTAAAAAATAACCCAAACCATTTTAAATTGAATATTCCCTTTTGCATTATTATGAATTATTAATATTTAAACAATACTTAACTTTCATTCATTCTGTATTGTTTGTTTGAATCTTACCATTGATGTTTAAAACTGCAATTGATCAGTCTCGTATTGACATATGTATATCCTGTGCGGATCGCCATGATATTGCCTTAGGTTACAAGCTATATGAGCAGTGGGAAGATTCGAACAAACAGCACAAAATGAAATAAAACTTCGCTTTATTGCACAAGCTAGTAGCTAACTAAACTCAGTAGCTAAGTGGATAACACAATGGTGCTTGAAGCAGACGGTACTGGGTTCGAGTCACGGAGTGTACACTAACTCTGAGATGCAGGTACATTCAGCTGACGAGCCCCAAACAGGACGAAACATGTGTCCTGGATTCCACTGCTAGCCACCATCCATCTTTCCTTACAACAATAACTTTATCAGTAGCTTTTCAGATAATCATGATCAACTGAAGAATTTTAGGGTATATGAACTATTATGACTTCGAATTTTAGAACGGTATTGCATAATCATTATACAACATCTCGGCTGAGTTTATTAGGATGATATTTTTAAAGCACATTCTAGTTGATATTTTTTTATTCTCAGAAAAATAAATAAAATCACTGTTCTCAATAAAATGCAAATCAAGTGTACATTAACTTCAGTTAAAATAATCACCTGTGATTGAGTTTCTTTGGTATTAAGCTGGTGTTGTCATCATAATTATGAACAATACATTAAAATATTATGTTTGAGCAAAAGTTATAAGCAAAGTAATATATATTCCACCCAGTCATCTTTACCATAAAAAGGGGTCTCTGTTTTTTATGGTTGCTTCTCATGCCTTCTGGCTTATTTTTGTATGTTATAAACATTTTTAGTAACTTCAATCTGATTTACTGAACAACAGTTGACATGTTTTCATGAGGTTAAACTCCATTGGTAACTCATTTCTATAGTATTCCCATTTTGAACCCATCACACACAATACGATACCTGAGATGTTTGTAAAACATTGACAAGCTATAATTAGTTGTCAGTTGACTTAAGATAACTAACAGTTGTTAATGTTTCTACGCAAAATGATTAATAAATAACAGTTTCGTTAGAAAAGCTTTATCTTTAATCAAGTTATTGCTGTCAAGTTTTACCTCATGGATGTTATTTCACGGGGTTATTCAAACATATCACGAATTAAATCCAACTTCATTGTTAATAAGCGGTCATTAACAATATTACCCAACAAAATGAGACACTATTTTGTTTCTCTTACAATGTCAATTCACTTGCTGACTAAATTGATCTGTTACAGGAAATGCATATAAATTGAATTCATTAGAATTGTAAGCACAACACACATCCTCTTTCAATCTAGCCATCTTAATTATAGCATTTTTTTAAAAACCTGACATCATATTGATCTGTAATTATTATTCATTATTGTTTGCCACCTTAATTCATGTTATCTACAAAATCATTTGTATAGGACATTTTATTGATAAAATTAGTATACATGCAGTAGTTTTGGAGCACATCAAAGAAAGGGACTTAATTTCACACTGATTATTGTACTCGCTTTAATAATGTTTTATAGTTACTAATCTTACAAGACGTAAACCATATTTATATGGTTCGTGATCTACAGTTCTTCTTCATAGTTGAATTTAGATTTCATCGCACTCACTGTCTCTGATTAGCTAAAGGTGGTGAGATCAACACAATCTGCTAGATTCAAAAATAAAACTATTGTCTAAAATTATGTAATCCATTTCAGCATTCATTACGTCATTAGTATACTACACGAATTTTCGCATTACTAAATCCCATGCTAAAATATACTTTTTTTTATTCCTTATTTCTAGGTGATGTAGTGACGTATCCAAAAGGTAAAAAGACAAAGGTTTACAATTTATAAGTTCTAAATGATACATAATTAATAGAATTTGTGATGTAAACCTAAATTACACATAATTAAATAATCATAGTTTCTGTAAAAGAACGAATATCTTCCATTTATCAGTTAAACAAACATTTTCGGTTATCTATTGAATATTAATTTAACAAAAAACAAAAATGTGATCTAAAATTTTATAATTTTTTCCTTTTCACTTTTTGTAAACGGGATATAAGATTGTATTAATGGATGTTCCATGCACGATTGCGCTGGTGATTGCTGATTGGATAATTCTCATCCAATCAGTGCTAGTCGATACTTAGAGAAGACTTTAGAATGTTCTCATGTAAAAACGATAAATATACTAAAGCACTTCTTATTTGCTTGTTACTTCATCTACACCTTGTTATTCGGAGTATAATTTCTTTCCTATTCAACAGTGTTCTGATTTAGGGACTTGTCGAGTGAATTGGTGTCTAAGACTACTAAACAACAGGAATAGCTGAGTTGTATTAAGAGAAATTATAACACTTTTTCCCAAACGATATAAGATTTAAATGTTTATTCAAACAATTGATTGTTGAATGCTGATTTACTAATTCAGCTATTATAATTTTCTAGAAATATCGATGATAACTATTTTGTTTAATTTACTTTGTCTTTTGTATAGTTACTTACTTACGCATGTTACTTCCAATGGAGCATAGGCTGCCGACCAGCATTCTCCAACTTACTCTGTCCTCGGCATTCCTTTCTAGTTCTATTCAACTTTTGTTCATTATTCCCATGTCTGTCTCCATTTCACGGCGTAATGTGTTCTTTTATCTTCCTATTCTTCGTTTACTTTCAGGATTCCATGTTAGGGTTTGCCTTGTGACGCGATTGGGTGCTTTCCTCAATGTGTGTCCTATCCACTTTCAGCACTTATTCCTGACTTTAACCTCCACTGGAATCTGGTTTGTTCTCTCTTTTGTACAGTAATTACTTTAAAACTCTTCGCATTCATATTCATGTCTCAAGTACTTTTTTTTAAAAAAAAAAGAAAGAAAAGCGGGTAATTTGTTTTTACCTTCTGTTTATCTCACACAATGGAATATAAGGTTAATTAGTAAATATACTTTATTTTAACTTTCATTATGTTTAACTTAATTCTATCCCATTTTCTTTTTTTGTTTGTTTGTTTGTTTTCATAACATGTAAAAATGAGAAAAAAAAATTTTGTTTTCTGTCATTTTTGTCAAAACAAAAAATAAAAAAAATAAAGAAAACATTTTTTTTGTTAATTTTCTTGTATAAACACTTCGATTGTCTTTTAAGGTTAAATTAACTATGAACTAGTTAAATAAAGTAAATATGACAAATTTGTTTAAGTTAATGATCTTTTGTTAAAATGACCTAAAATAAATTACTTCAACTAAAAATCATTTCATAGGCTAATTTATACAGAACACATATGTATAAGTATAGTATTAGAAACCTTAGTAACATGTTTAGGTCAAAAGTACATGTTATCCACTTATTTAGTTGTTTTTTTTATCAATATAAACATTTTTTTGGTGGTTGGTATTCAATATAATCCTTAAACTTCGTATACACTTCGTCATGATAATCGTCAGTAGATAACGCCATAATAGTGTATTAATCAGAAGGAGAAATACGAGGTGTTGATTATGTTTATTATTGTACTACGCACAGATCACAAAAAGTACAGATACGCTAAGTAAACATGATAGAGTAGTGCTGAAAAGCAAGCGGACAGTCGAGTGAGCATGCGAGTGAAATGAGAGAGTTAGCGAGTGAGTGAACAGGATTGAAATGCACATATATATTCATTTGGAAATGAATGAATCATCGAATCAATTAAGCGACTAATAGTAAAGCTAGCAGAATGAATATATGCGTAGGCAGTAAGCAATGCTCAAGCATACATATTCACACAAGTGCAATAACAATTAAGGTACGGTGATATAGGCAAGTTATTATTGTACGAATGACTCTATCCGTTAAACAAGTTAACGAAAGGGCTTAACCAAATTAAATGTGAACAAACTCAGTTGCACGTGAGCTTCTATAATATCTTCAATAGTAAGTAGATGTATCACGATTATGCACTTATTTTTTCTGGTTAGCCTTTTTTAGTGAGTCGGTTTTCTATGGGATGCGGCCGCCAGCCCCTTGCCCAACCTTCCTCTATTATCCGTGCTTGGGACCGGCAGTAGCCCCTGGAGGAGCTACAGGCTGAACTATCACGATTATGTAGGATCCATAAATGTTTATGTATCTATTTTTCTCAAAAATTTCAATTTCAAAAACTGTTCTTGTAATAATTTCGTTAGAAAATATATAAGAATGCAGAGTAATTAATCATCATGAAAAGTAGACGACAGTTTTTGATACTTTTCTTTAAATTTCATGTAACTGTATACAGCTATTTTACAAAACTTAAAAAATTTTTAATTTTGTGTAAATTGACTGATATTCACTTTTATATCTAACTTCTTAGTTTGTAATGTAACTCGAGATCATGATGGAATATCATCACTGAATTACCGCCTTATTTCTAACTGATTTGTGTTTAACTATTTTAAAAGAATTGAGACTGTTTTATACATTTGTAGACATCTGAAGTATGTTGAAATTAATAGTAGTCGATGTATATAAGTTTTATGTGAATATTATTACTTGAATTGAATTGAAATGTATCATGAACAGATTATCCAGATACTTATGGAAGACTCAAGTACTTGCTTGATGTTATCTCTCTTCTTTCCTACTGAATCATAAACAGCAACAATGTTACATATTTGACAATATTGATTCAGATAGTTTCAAATATGTTCATCACTTTATTTAACTTAAAAATATGAAATATATCTATGCGATTTTCCAAATTTCTCATTTAGATAAGGCAATTTAATTACTTTTGATAGTATTTGGTCAATATTTCCTTCTTAAGACTAGATGTTTACTGGAATCAACTCCATAGTGATAAATACACTACAAAACAATACTTTAAACTATAATAACTTGTCACTAAAGTATGATTTAGGAAATCAATTTATGATTACTTTTTTGGAAAATAATCTGTTAGAAGTGTTGACAATCCCTATAAAGATTTAATTATTAGAACAGTAAAATAGCATTGAAAAAAAGTATTTCTAACTTGGGATCCGGAAGGGAAGCGGAAAAGAGGAAGGCCAAAGAACACATTACGCCGATAAATAGAAGCAGATATGAAAAGGATGAATGTTAACTGGAAAGAACTGGAAAGGATTGCCCATGACAGAGTTGGATGGAGAATGCTGGTGGGTGGCCTATTCTCCTCGACGAGAGGTAACAGGTGTAAGTAAGTATCGGCTAATTTATAAAATCTCTTCAATATAGATTTTTGTATTGAATTTAACTTATTCGAAAATTTTGTCAGTCAATGATCAGTGCAGATAAAGCTCAAATAATAACCAAGAAATTCATAGGGAGAGTGTACACGCTATTTAAAAATTTACTAATAGACGATCTTGTCATTGTGTATCAAATAATGAAAGCTAATATCCAATATTAGTCGATGATCAAATAAATGTTCAAATGTTTGTCTTTTAACTTCTTTTTTTCACTTGCCGGGCTGGTTTTTGTAAAGTAATGGTTGTCCGTTGCGTGATTCACTGATTCTGTCACTATGGTATTTTAAAATATTTCTAAACTTAACGAAAATAAAAGATTTTTTAATAGTTAGATACAAAGTTTAATACTCAGTGGAAACAGTGATTGTTTCAGGGTTCTGTAAAATAATCCGTTTAAGATTAATTTTTACCTGTAGTGAGAATATTACCAGTGTATTTGTTTGTAGTAATCTTTACGTTACTTCTTGATTAGATTTCTTGAGTCAGTCAATTGAAAGAAGGAAGCAATTATAGTAATTCGATGTGTATTTAAGAACACAAAGAAAAAACTACAGAAGCACAGTAGTGTTTTTTCAGTGGACTAATGAAGCATATTCACTATCAGTTATCATCAATCTTAATTTGAAAAAATGTTTATGAACTTACTTCATATGTAAAACTTTTGGTTATTTGTAGAATTATTTGTTTTTTGTTATAGATCCTGGAATCCCCTTCTATTATTATCATTACAATTATTATTACCTTTATTCAGTATTATATTTTTGGTACAATATAGAATTCTCAGCACAAATTATTTCAACAAGTTTCTGTTTTTCACTTCTTGGTCGATCCTGACGATAAATATTGAGTGATCGCCAGATAGAAGTTAGCAGACCAGTCAATCGACATCTGAATAATGTACATTCTTTTCGCTGCATACATATTACCAGCAACCACGATACCTCTGATTGAGCCTTTTGTGACTTGTACAACGAAAGGTTGTACACTTTTTAGAAACGCACCTCAATAGGTTATGCGATTAACAGCCGTAATGATGTAATAAAACAAACAAAATTAAATAACTTGTTGAAGTATCTATATGGAAGGAACAGGTAGCCCAGAAATTCAAGCAGGCCGTCGTTAACTCATTGGTTAGTGACAATATAAATAGAAAAACTAGATTTTCAACAAAAAACTGCCCTAGACTAGCACCCATTGATTTCATACTTTTATTACAAATATGTAAATTTACTATTTCTTCAAAATTAACTAGATATATTATTACATGATGTTTTAGAGTCTTATCCTGTCAATTATCCAGCCTCTTTTGAAAAACATTCTAGTTACTTCATGGCAGCCGTAAGTTGTTTACTATAGCCAACAATTTGAAATCGAGAGAAGTTTCTTAACCCTCTATTTTTTATGGGATGTTCCATGATGAATTATTGATAAGATTAATTGCAGTTCTCAAAAAGAGATTTCAAAAAGTCACTAAGATACTTTAACAGATCTGGGTCAACTTAATAAAAAACGTTTCATCTTGTTTCTGATTACGTTAGTAAGACGTTTACAATCTCCTTGAAATTTTATCTTATCTAATTGTATTAGAGGTAACTCCAATGGTAATTCAGGTGTAGAGATACGAGCTGTTTAACAGTTTACAAAATGTTCATTTGCTGAATGTATTTCTACATTTGAATATGAGTTTAGTTATGCATAGCCTTCTTTTAACTAGACAACCTAATCAATTTTGTGTAAGGATGGTTCGTTGGTATACTCAAGGAAGCCTCAAGAAGCCCAGAAAGAGTTGAAGACATTCCATCTAATCACCGCTAGGGGAACGTTCTAGAATGTCGACGTGTAACTTTCCTATTGTATGAATAAGAGGGACCCCATATGTGTCCATTGGCTATCCGAAATGATGATTTACTTTCAGCCAAAAAACTATAAATACATGAGATTTTTGTACTATATTTGACACTGTTTGGGGAATAAAATTCCTACTTACTAGTCTTCTGTCTTCTCACTTGCAACGTTGCGGATTCGATCGTTCAAGTAGTCTGGTAGTACACGGCAAAGCAAGAGTTAAAGCTCTAGATATAACATTTTGTCACTCATTAAATTACTTTTCAGCTTACTATGATCAAATTGCTGTTCATCAGCTAAATATCAACTACATTTGTACTGCACTTATTACAATTGAAATTGTATTACCTATGTTTATTATAGTTGAAAGCATGAATCAATTGAAGCTAGACCACCAAGGAAAACCTGGAAGCATTGGTCGGCCATTTCGTCTTATTGTAGGGCTCCTCAGCAGTGCGCATCCACGACCTCGCCTCGCAAGGTTCGAACCCAGGACCTACCAGTCTCGCGCCATAGTACTTGACCGATAGACCACTGAGCCGACATCTGATAGTGCTAATATCTAACTTCAACCAATCCACGAAGTTGAGCAACCGTTCACCAATTGTCTTCAGTGAGTTCCTATCTCACAACAGCAGTGACGTGGTTTGAACTCCACTGGTCACTGCTTCTCACTAGAACTCCAGGAAATACCTCTTGAAGTCAGTCACTAGTGAGTATATGATCTATGTTTATGTCAATGTCGATGATTTTAAATAGTGTTTATGGTTAGAAGATAAACGTTGATTTTTCTAATAAAAACACTTCCATTTTTACATTGTTTTTTTAAAAAGAAAAATTATTTCAGAAGAATTTATGATCATATTTTGACAGAATAATTCCAATAAAGATATGCTCATGTATTGATGGACTTAATTCATATTGTACACCACGATGATTATCATATTTTTTGAAATAAATGGTTTCAGGGAAAAATCTTAGAGAAAGAAAAACAACTTGTTGATTATAAAAGAATGAAATGATAAGCAAAATATGCAAATTTTTCTCAATTACTCGATTCGACTGAGATCAAGTGGTCACAACTTATATATATATATATATATATATATATAGAGAGAGAGAGAGAGAGAGAGAGGGAGGGAGGGAGGGAGAGGGAGAGGGAAAGAGAGACTGTGGGGTTGAATAAAGTATGATTTGAATCAAATAAGAAGACAAGAATTAGGAGAAAAGAGACCATGAATACAATAAACAACAGTGACTGATGTCAAAACAGCATACAAAAAATGAATAACGTTCAGTTGAGGATTTCGATATATGAATTCATGCATCGTTTTTAGAAGCACTTTAATCCTCATTTGATTTTTTTCCCATAGTTTTTCTTTTTCTGATTACTGATGATAAATTGGATAAAAGTAGTATAGGAAAGAAAAGGAGATATTTTCTGGTTGACTTATTTCTTTACAATATCATTTATCTAATTGAACATTTAATAACAATTAAACAGTTGGCAAAAGCAATTTTCATTCTTTTAATTTTTGTCAAAAAAATTTAAGAAAGAAATTTGTGTCATCTTTTTGTTATTTGACAAATAAGAAAAATATGATAAAACTTATGGTAATTATGAATAAATTAATTATCACTGAAAATGTCTTCACTTGTTGAATTAAAGTAATACATAATCATTTTTGAAATAATTTTATTTAGACAATTTGAATCTCAATAAAACATTGATGTAATCAGAAGGGGTTTTGTGGAGATTTCAGTATTTTTCATAGTTGAAATCATGAGTCAATTGAAGCGAGACCACCATGGAAAACCTGGAAGCACTAGGCGGCCTGCTAGACAGACTGGTAGGTCCTGGGTTCGAGTCTCGTGCGTGCGAGATCGTGGATGCGCACTGCTAAGGAGTCCTATAATAAGACGAAACGACCGTCCAGTGCTTCCAGGTTTTCCATGGTGGTCTAGCTTCAATTGACTCATGATTTCAACTATGAAAAACAATGATGTTACTTATGAGAAAAGATGGTAGTGGCTAGCAGTGGAATCCATGATTCGCGTTTCATCCTATTTGGGACTAGTCATCTGGATTTACCTGCATCTCGGAATTGATGTTCACTCTGGGACTCGAACTCGGTACCGTTCGCTTCAAACGCCATCACGTTATCCACTCAGTTGCTGAGTCCTGGGTTCGAGTCCCAGAGTGAATAACAATATTAGGTGCAGGTACATTCAGCTGATGAGTAGCAAGTAGGACGAAACGCGAGTCCAGAATTCAACTGCTAGCCACTATCCATCTTTGCCTATAATGCTTGTGAATTAAAGCTTTATCAAGGCAACATGCATAGTATGCACATATGACAATAAGAGACTGATCAAGTGCAATCTTAAACATCAATGGTAAGATTCAAACAAACAATAGCAAATGAATGATATTGTAGTGAACAAAACACTGATTGGGGACAATCGAATGTATTTAAGCAAAGATTACAGACTATCTCAAGAAATTCTGATTACCAAACAATGAACAGTCAATTTGCAAATTAACAACCAATTGTTTCAATCTTCACTGTTTCTTCTCTTATTCCATTGCTCATGCATTTTCCAGACGTTTGCGTTTCATTTCAGTTCTTTCCTCATCGGTCTTCTGCCAAAATACATTCTATGTCTGACCCACACCATATACTACTTATATGGATATAAGTAGACCACACCACAATATAACTATTTTGATACTTATTATTAGAATCAGGATTTGTAGTGATTATAGTAGTGATTTTTTTAATAGTTGAATTCATGGAACGATTTATGCTAGACCATTATTGAAAACCTGAAAGTATTGAACGGCCGTTTCATACTAGTATGGGACTTTTCGAAATTATTTATCCATGATTTGGATACTGGTTTTTACGTGTTTAAAATTATTTTAAGTTCAACAAGTTGGTATAGCTTTCTATTTCTTATAAAATATAATTCTTTATGTTATTTGTATATTTTGATTCCTATTTTGAAACATCTTGATACGTATATGACAGAACAATCTTTCTAAAGAAGTTTTGTGATTTATTTCAAGTTGATCTTGTGTCTCATATTTATGAAATTTAGTGTTTTGATTAGAGATCATATGGATATATACTCTTTGAATGAAAAGTGAAATGATCTGCTTTCAATCATTAAGGTGAAATATATGTTTAATGTTATCTATTTACTCGATATCCGATTGTTGTAAGATTTACTGCTCATTTCACGACTAAAATTCGTTTAGATCGATTTACTGTTTTTCCTCAATTCTTTTGTCATATTGACAAAATATCATGTTCTGATCTAATTACTTTGTCAATGGAATGATTCAACATAGTGATGTTAAATTTGATATTAGTACTCATAAAATCTTTACGACAAAATTCATACTAATACTGAAACACACTATTGATTTTAAATGAAGACAAAGATTTATGTGATAATTTTCCTTTCACCAATATCATTTACTTAAGCTATACAATAGTATTCATGATTACGATTGTACCGCTTGACCAAATGGCATCATTTGAAAAGAGAATTTTTTCATTGAACTACTTTTTATTCTTTTTCAGTGACACTATGGTTTAATTTTACTATCTATGGGATAATTTAAAGTTTTAATACCAGTTAAACAATGCATTACTATCATCAAAATTGAAGCCGCTATAGCAATTATTTTGGACTTTGAGTTTTTCAGTGTTTTCTGCATAAAAGAGCTTATAATAATCCCTTGATTATGGATATTGGGCATCTCACTGTTAGATGTTACTTCGGTTAATGACAACAATATTATAGAGCCTAATTTTAAAGTGAAAATGTACTTGTTCCTATGTTTAACGTTTTATCACTAATTTCTTAAAACATACTTGACATATCTTTTTGTTCAAATAATGCTGGAATGATTACATTTCTATAATTCAAGTTTGTTGAACTATGCTCTATATTTGTTATAAATATACACTACATGCCTGTCAGCTGAAATAATTGTCCCTTCAGAACTTTCATTTTATTTGTCCTTAAGATACATCATAATTAAAAGAACGAATAAAACATTTCATGGTAGTGATGAACTTTGCTTTTTTTTACACGAAATACTATTTTCAGCTTGCTTTTTTTGTTACCTAAACTGATGAAAATCATACGAAATATCAATATATTCACTT
>NC_031497.1:18030624-18121384 GCF_000237925.1 Schistosoma mansoni
AGTGATTGTTCATTTTCAGTTTATGAATAATATGAATAAATTAATAAACAAATAAACTTCTTTTTATGATCATTTGAATCCAATTAAGCAGATCACATCATTGGTTATTTGTGTTTACTAATAATAAAAATAACAATAATAATAACAGTATCCAGTTCCTGGAAAATATTTCCTTTAATGTTTTTTAATAACAAAAATATTTAAAAATGAATAAACTTTATGAACTAATAATTCACTTCATTTGTATTCTAGTGTAAACTCAAGGTTTCCCATGGGGGTCTATCTTCAATGAACTCATAATCTCGATGAAGTTTTGTTCTCTGAGCTGGATAGTTTGGTCGTGGAGCTTTTATCGTCCTTCTGAACGACATCATCAGCACAAACTTCGGGTAGAATTGAAGTGTTTGAATTTCTCCATATGTGGTTCACAGCTTGTCTTGTGCACCTCGATGTTGATTGGTTCTTGTTGACCAAAATCTGTCATTGTTTATTTCTTTGTTATGGTTGTATCTCTCATTGGTTTGATTTTTGTTCATGATCTCAACTATTGAAATAAACTTAAAGTGTTATTCTATTACAATTCTATTACAATTATCCTGAATATTCTACGTATGTCTTTTATTTCTTGAATAGAAAATATTACATTTTGACAGATTTTTACTTAATGTTTTATTCAAGTTGTCAGTCTTTATGAAAATTTGTAACAATGAATATGTTCTCAGTTATGTGTACAGTAATTTTTGTTTAATAAAGAACTTTATAGAGTCGAGTTCATGAGTCAATTGAAGGTAGACCACAATGAAAAACCTGAAAGCACTGGACGGCCGTTTCGCCCTATTGTGGGACTCCTCAGTAGTGCACATCCATGATCCCGCACTCACGAGATTCGAACCCATGACCGATCAGTCTCGCGCGCGAGCACTTAACCGATAGACCACCGAGCTGGCCGGCATCCAACGGTGTTGATGTCTAACTTCAACCGATCCATCAAATTGAGCAACCACTCACCAATGTCTTCAGTGAGTTGTTTTCTCCCAACAGACCTGGTTGAACTCCATTGGTTATTGCTTCTCACTAGAACTCCAAGAAATACCTCATGTAGCCGGCTCAGTGGTTCCAGGTTTTCCATGGTGGTCTAGCTTCAACTGACTCATGATCTCAAGTATATAAAATTACTAAAATCTCCACAAAACCCCTTTCTGATTAATAAAGAATTTGTCTGTTGGTTTACTTATCGATGATTCATTCGTTAAAATTCTCATCACTTTGGAATAAACTAACTGGTTGTTTTGCTCTATCAATGCATGTCAAAATGTAATAAGTCTTAATTTTACATGATGTATATAGATTAGTGAAAACAGTTATTTGATGCGGTGGAGAAGATTTGTGGCTCAGGTGGATGATTTTGATGTGTTTTTAAAGAAACTTTACTAGAATAAACAAATTATGACCTATTTTTGTATTAGTCAATTCATACTCGATAGGGATTACATTTATTTGTCATAGTTTATCTCATGAATAAATCTGTTATAAAAAATGTGTCAAATTTTTTAATGCATTTTTTCTCCTATTTAAGGTTGGAAAAAGTTTTGAATAATCCCACATTAGGACGAAACGGCCGTCCAGTGCTTCCAGGTTTTCCATGGTGGTCTAGCTTCAATTGACTCATAATCTCAATCATATAAAAAAAATTTTATCAGATTGTTTATAAACTGCTACATTGGATAAATCTATTCTACAGTTTAAGAGTGATTTCATTATGTTTGTCACAAATTTCTTATATCATTCATTGATTGTTTTATTAAGAACCACATATTGCATCACAGATAAATCTAATGTCAATTTAAGTTGACAGGTTTGCAGTTGTCTTATTAGTTTCATCCATTTACATACAAAAATGAATATATACCATAAATGTTTTGTGGTTATAAAATGATATCCTGAGAATAGAAATGATAAATTGTTTGGAGTAAACCGAAGTGATTTGTTCGAATACCATTCTCACGAGTTTCTTACCAATAAATATAGGTAGTCCATGAGTCATATATAACGCTCTACATACACAAGCCATTTCAACGTTTGATGTACTTTATCATTGGTGGGTTCACAAAATTGGATTCCCAGTCTCTCAAATTGTCCATACATTTAATTTACTTGTATAAATTGTTACTCTGGTTGTTAGAAGGGGTATCGGCCTCGTGACTTCCGAAGAATCTCGACTTTCACCATGAGTCAATTTTTCTAAATGAAGATCCTTCAACTCGAAGGAGAGAGGATGATGAATGTTTATCCTCTACTCTTATTGGGTCATTCAACTCTATTTGTTTTTGCAACCATTTTGGTACATGTTCACACACCCTGATTTTAAGATCACGATTGCTCCTCCCTATGTATGTGTGACCACACACATTTATATTGGTAAACGCAGTGGGATGTGACACAATCGTTTTCATGTCGTCTAGATTTTGAATGAAGCATGGACCTCGTTCTTTCCTTAATTATGACCTTCGCAGCACAATACGTTTTGTTGATGACAGATTTAGGCCTTTGTTTCAATAAAAGGCTATTTGAATCACCTCTAAATGGTAAGGTGATGTAGACAGCCTTTTTCTCTACCAAGGCTACAGTAGGTCTCGCTGTGCCCTGAACTTTCCATCTATTGATAAATTTAGGTGGATAGCCATTCCCGATTAATGTCTTGGTTAACAACTTAACTTATACTGAAGATAAATTCAGCATGTTACATCATCAGTATGTTTTCAAAATTTGTACATTTATATAGTTTTTTTGCTGTTTAATTTCATCATAAAAATGTAAGATATTTACCTTGGTACTTATTACAAGTATGTGTATAATATTAATCAAGAGTTTCAATAGAAGACTTAGCTGCTGTCTAGTACTGTAATGGTGGTTGGGAGTATTCGACACGAAACCATGAACTGAAATTTCTTGATATTTGGCACTCAACAGAAAGATGTACCAGTAATCTTGACGGAACTTATGCTCCCTGATCCATTCGATCCCGTGTCCCTAGCTTCACAGTCAGAGACGTTACGATTGATCTGTCTAGGCTGTAACTGACCTCCTGTAGTATATAATTACAATTCATTGATCACTAAGTAGTGATCAATGTCAGGTGTATCATGTCCTCCTTCATACTGTCCAGTGTTACTTGGTTCACATTTATTTAATATGATTATAATCTATTAATCAGAGAAAATAAAAATCAGTCTTTACTTTTTACTTATTACAGGTTACAAAATCCATTAAAATAGTAGTTTATTATTTAAACTAAACACGATTTTATAATTTATCTGTCAATAACAACAATTTACAGATTAAAACATTCAATCTTATACAAACACTTATAATAAGAGTTAAATCTTGATTTTAGTGTAAATAAGGGTACAGTACAGTAGTACAATGCATGTAACACATTATGACCAGTTATATGGTTCATAAAAAATGAATTAATTCAAAATGTTTCAATTACGATTTAAGAAGAAAAATTTTTTTATGATGAACTGAATTTAGACCAATTGAAAACTTCAGGCAATATCGAGGTAGTCCGCACAGGATACACATACACCAACAAGAGACTGATCAGTTGCAGTCCTAAATAACCATGTTAAGATACAAGTAAACAACACCAAGTGAATACACGAATCCAATGTGATTGAACTCCAATGGTCGTCAATCCTCATTCGAAGTTGACATTGTCCATTTTCTAATGATATTGCATGGATTTATATCCTAAAGGATATATATATATCGTTTAGGTCTGAAGTTGACCAGTATCTTTTTGGTATATTTGCATTCTGTAGGTATTTCATCGATTTTGCTTTAAATCACCAGGATTATAAGCAAAGATGGATTGTGTGTAACACTGGAATCCAGGGTGTGCGTTTCATTTAGTTTCGAACTCATCGGCTGAATTTACTTGCATCCCTTAGTTGGAGTACAAGAGATTGCACAAGCCATTAGCTCTATGGACTCAGTAGCTAAGTGAATAACTCAATAGCGCTTAGAGTGGATGGTGCTGCGTTCGACTACATGACTGAACATCAGCTTTGAGATGCAGGTATATCCAGTTCACAAGTCACAAATAAGACGGAAATTGAATCCTGGATTACACATCCATCCACTATCCATCTCTATTTAAGATATATATTTTGAAAGTCTTAATGTGTGAAATTAATCTTCGTTTGTCTTAACTATTTTGTAGATAAGACGATGGTTAATAAAATGAGTTGTTCTTGATCAAATTCTGCAACTTATAATGTCTTAAAGTAGTCAAAAAATTGTGGCTCAGTCGATGATGGAGTGATTGGGTCGATAAATACAGTAATAATAATATGACAAAAAACAAATCAAAACAAAAGTTTCTCTAAAAAATATATATATATTTCTAGATAAGAGCTGTGGCAATAAACAATTGGGTGAATAGCTGTTGTAGATAATGGATAGAACTAGAAAAAAAGGCCCAGGACAAAGTGGGTTGGAGAATGCTGGGCGGCGGCCTATGCTCCATTGGGAGTAACAGGCGTAAGTAAGTAAAATTGCCAGACGAAACGTTGGATTTACTTCAAATTCATTTGCTAAGATTTTACAAATATATTATTCCTATTTAATGTCTTATATCAACTTGGGGCCCGAATACTGTTCGCTCTAATTTAGACGAAAGTTCTTATATATTTATACCTATTTGATATACATGTTCTTGAATATTAAATTTTGAAAGTAAAATTTTTAAACTAAACAGAAGTGAATTTCGTTTCAATATTTTCTATTTCTTGTTTTACTTTTTATACTTTCATTAATAATATTCATGAAGAAGATGAAATTCTTTTTGTTTCTCTGAAAAAATATTCATAAATTTCCATGTTCTTTAAAATAACTTTCAATATGATTTATTTTCAGATCTTTAAAAAAAGAAACAAAAAAGAAAAAAATCAACACAATGAATACATCATGTCAACTAATGGAAGACATTTTATTTGTTATTATTATTGATAATCTTTTCTTAAATTTAACTCACTTCTTTACTGACTTACGCCTGTTACTCTCAATGGAGCATAGGCCAACGACCAGCATTCTCCAACTCACTCTGTTCCCAGCCTTCCTTTCTAGTTCTATCCAACTTTTGTTCATTCTTCTCATGTCTGTCTCCATTTCTCGGAGTAATGTGTTCTTTGATTTTCTTCTTCTTCTCATTTGGCCTCAAGAATTTCATGTAACGCAGTTCAGTGCTTTCCTCAATCTCTGTCCTATCCACTTCCAGCTCTTCTTCCTCGTTTCTTCCTCCGCCGGATGGAATCTGGTTTGTTCTCTCCCACAGTAACTTGTTGCTGATAGTGTCTGACCAACGGATCTGAAGTATTATACGTAGATAACTGTTAATAAACACTTGTATCTTCTGGATGATGACCTTCGTAGTTCTTCAAGTTTCCACCCCATACAGTAGAACTGTCTTGACATTTGTATAGAAAATTCTGACTTTGATGTTGATTGACAATTGTTTTGAGTTCCGTCTTAAATTTTAAGACTATTTTAATTGTTGTCACAAACAACCTTGTTATTTCTGTTTCGTTTTTTTAATGTATAGAACTGTAATCTTGTTTCAATGAAAAAAAAACTGATGTTTCTAATGCTTAGTAGGTTTTTGTCAGTTACTTCTTTTCGAAAAGAAAATACACATATTCTTTTAATAGAATAAGCACTATTATGTAAAATTACATCAAAGAGAGGGATTGTCTAATTATAAAGTTCATAACATACCTACCATGAATAGTGGCCTGACGATTTTTGATAAATTTTCACTATACTAACTTTAAATTGAGTCCTAATTTAATTATTGTAGTTTTCATTATCAGAAATTTTCATTAATTCATATGAACGTCGATAAGTTTTATCCAGAGCATAGTAATACAACATATATTTATCTCATCTTCATTGTACCCATTTATATGTTCGTTGAAGATGTGCATTTCCTTCAGATGATAATATGGTTTGAATTTATACGTACCTATAGGTTCTTAATAATACATATTGTTATAATTTGTGGCCGAGTGGATGCCTTGATAACGCATGACGTGATAAGACCGCCAATCAGAGAGCAGCGATTTATCGACCTGACCAATGATACACGAAACCCGTACGAGTATTCTAGAGTACTTGTCGGTCCAGCTTCTGCCTAGTTCAGCCAGTTAAGTCCAGAACAGCCTCTAAGGTATGAATCATTACATTGCAAACATACTGAGTTTATGTGCCAATCAAACAGATCACATCGTACCATGAAATGTGAAAATAATATTTGTACAAGATTCAGCCAAATGTGGTTGTAAATAAGGAAGATAGTAAATAATAGACAGGGCATAATCCAAGAATTGTAAATCCTATAACAATAGTTTATAGTAGAGTATAGACACATTGTGCTAATGTCTTATAGACTAGATGATTTTCGTCTCTTAATTTATACTACTAGCTACTACTCATAATATAGTCAGTACATTGGAATATTTCCTATATTTAAACTGAACAAGGATTTTATCATTAGTTCAGAAGGTATAATATAATCTTAAATGTAACCAATTAAGATACCTCAAAGTATATCTAAAAATAGTATTATTTTCTTTTGTTTCTCGAGAAAAACGTCACATGTCAAAAAAGTCATTTCTTATTATTTTGATTTTCTGTAAAATAGAATCATCGACAGTTGAATCCCTACTGAGCAGAAGATAAGTTACTTAGCTTAAATATATACATATAATGGAAGTACAAGCGATATTTTGAAATGGATCAATCTATAAAGTACTTTTCAATGTATGTTATTGTTTTTTGATTATTTATATCGATAAAGCATTACTTGGTTCACCATATATATTTAGAAATAATTGAATAACAATTAGAGGATGCACATATTTAAACTGTTCAGTGTTCATTTTGAGAACGATATGGTTCACAATTGAACTATCTACCCTAGAGGTTGTATTCATTTAAGATTTCATATTCTTTTCGATGAAATGTTCTTGGTTTTACTTTTCGTATGATAAGTAAGTTTAAACAACGTTATTGAGATGTTCTTGAATGAAAAAAAATATAAATCATTCATCAGTTAGTTATGCAATGAAAATATCATTCATAGTTTTGTGTTAATCATATTTCAGAGGGGGTTTTGTGGAGAATTTAGTATTTTCACAGTTGAAATCATGAGTCAATTGAAGCTAGACCACCATGGAAAACCTGCAAGCACTGGACGGCCTTTTCGTCCTATTATGGGACTCCTCAGCAGTGCGCATCCACGATCCTGCACTCGCTCATATTTGTGAAGTCCATAAAGCGTTTAAAAGTAAATAACTACAGGAGAGAGTTATATGGAATTCAAATACCTCTGTTATCTTATTAAACTTCGTAATTATTATCTTATCAATAGTCAAGGACTTAAAGAAATAACATACGTTTAATAGGATGATGCAAGTGTTTGGTTAGAAGACTACATACTTTAAAGCAAAACAGAATGTTACGAAATTCAATTTTTAAATAGTCTAAATAATCCCGTTTGTTGATGTTTATGATCAGTCTCTTTTTGTCAAAAGTGCATCCTGTGCAGATTGCCTCGATATAACCAATTATAAAAGAAACTGATATGCAATAGATGGAATATGACTAGCAACAGAATCGGAAACGTGCATGAACGAAATAGACATGTATGTCTTAGAATATTGTAAAATATGTATATCGGTATTCACACCATATCATACTTTCATTACCAAAAGTTAAAGTACGTCACAGATATTGCATAAAATATTGCAAAATTTCCCCAACCAAATGTAGTGAGCATCAAGACTAATGAAAAGTATTGAAATAAATATATGTGAATAAAATTATGTAAAATGAAGTTATTTGTCCAGCAGAATTAAAAACTTGAAAATACAACTCCACAGACTGATTTCAGTTTACAAATCAATTGAAGACTTAGAAATAAAAACTATTTAATATGTTAACAGTCATACTGTTGTGTAATCAAACAGAAAATTTATTGTAGAAAACAAATGAATTTATATTTCAAATTACTATGTAAGTATCATTTCCAAGGTTTGACTTGATAAGGTGCACTGCTGAGGAGTCCCACACCAGGACGAAACGCATGTCTAGTGCTTTCAGGTTTTCTATGATGGTCTAGCTTCAACCAACTCATGATTTCAACTATAAAATTAGTTAAATCCCAACAAACCCCCTTCTGATATTTGTATTATCTCAATAAGTAAAAAAATTAGATTTTTTTGGCGTTTCGTGACTGAGTGTAAGCTACTTCTTCAGAGAATAAATAACCAAATTAAAATTAATCCAATTTGAAAATAATATTTATTTTAAATTATTTCTTTAAATTAAACTCTTTTTCAAACCAACTGAATAATCTAATTGGATCGAAATAAATAAACAAAGCACCGATACAATGTGGAAACGAAATATTATTATCTAATTTTTTTTTGAATGTTCAAATCTTGTTCTTTCACAAACGTAACTGCTATTCCCGAAATGTTTATGAGATGTGATTGCAAAATATATCTTTATAGTCGATAAGTTTACTTTCATTGAGATATATGACTAAAAACTAGTAGATCTTTTAGACGAATTTCTCATAGTTTTGGTCTTAATCATTAAATGAAATGACAGGTTGAAGTTTCTTTGTCTGGTGAATTATAATTAAATATACAACAGGCATTTGAATTTATAGATGTTATTCAGAGTTGTTTAGAATGTATTTATTTATTGACTGTATATTACGAATCTTCTATGAAATGATTAGTAAATTTTGAAGAAATTGTACTAACCAACCGACAGATTTTTATTATTATAGTTAAACAGAAAGTTGAACAGTTCAGACTGAGACTTATATTACAATCGATATGTTTTATATAGGTAATCACTATACGTTATAAACTTTTAATTCTTAATCATTCCGGCCAATTTCAAACAACTATTATACTCCGATATCTCTACATTGAAGTAAAAACTTTATTTAACTGTATTATTTACAAACCTAATATTAAATATACATTTAAAAGTTATCATTTCAACTGTCGTATTATAAAGTATAATGAAGGAATGTTCATTTGACGAAAATGGCTGTAAGTGTAACACTACATGTTCATCAAATGCATTTAACTCGTAATTCTATCAACTATGATCCAGTTATATTCATTTTCAATGTCTTTAATTATACGACAACTGATTAGATTTTACTCAAAACATATACTCAACTAATATTATTTTCGTTATTGAGGTAGTTTTAACTTACAATGTGGATGACACATTTGACTTGTTAAATTGTGATAAACTATTAACCACTAGAATGCAAATCAACGATATAGAGCTAACTCAATGGATGCAAATCTTGTGACTCTTCGATTCAGTTGTGTTCAGGATAGTATGTAGACACTAATAAGAAGATATTTACAAATAAAAAAGGCGATTCAATCATTCCTAGTTTTAATGGTTGTCCAGTCACACAGTACAGGATGAAAACTAATATCAAATTAGTTGTCGTTTCAATGTTTCCGAAACCTAATCAAGATTATTTTTTAAATAAAATCCTTGTAACAGATTGTAAGGTTTCCTAGATTTATTACCTAGACGATACTTCTTCAATGTACGCAAGTTATTAACAGTTGTTGCGTTTATGAATGAGACATATTTTACACAAAATACCCAACTCATAAACGAGAAATAGTATTGTGGTGTGGTCTACTTATATCCATATAAGTAGTATATGTTGATGCTCAAACATAGAATGTATTTTGGCAGAAGATCGGTAAAGAAAGAACAGAAATGAAGCGCAATCGGTACGAAAATGCATGAGAAGAAGACGGACTGATATTTGCAGAAGGGACAGTTAATATTGAGACAATTGATTGTTATTTTGCAAATTGACTGTTTACTGAATGGTTATCAGATTTTAGTGAGATAGTCTGTAATTTGTGCTTAAATACATTCGATTTTCCCATCTAGTGTTCTGTTCACCACAGTATTTTTCAATATAGATAACCACAAATGTCTACTAAACACTAAAGTGTAATAGTACCTCTTCAAACTCCTAACTCATATTAAAACAATGGATTTATTAATAAAAATAATATATTTGTAATATCATAATGGGTAGAAAAATTAAGTTTTTTAAATTTTCTCACGTTTCGTATCTGATTGTGAGCCACTTCTTCAAAGAAGAATAACAATCTACCTAATGCTCAAATTATTTGAAATTATCAAGTCAAACTTTGATAGTGACACCTACAAAATGAATTTATGTTTATCTTTCATAGATTTTAACTGTACACATTTATGTTATCCGAACTTTCTTTATAAAAAACAAAATCAAAGTAAATATCTAGTTGACAATCCAAAGATTATTGTCAGTATATGAATGTTGGATAAGAAACTATTCGAATAAAAAGGTCAACTTCTGGAAATTAAGAGCAGTAAAATATTTTAACATGACATTCAGAGGATGACCGTTCATATTAGCTTTAAGAAACCTTGTTTCATTTATAATCACTTCAAACAACGTATCAGATCGCATTCATTGTATAAAAACAGTCAAACGAAACCACGGGTATTTTAAAAACGTCGGAAAGAAATCTCACTAGCATTAAAGAACAAACCAAACTGTTGAGCGGTAAATTGAACAGTTCTACAATTCTAAACGATCTACCAAAATAAAAACACCAGTATACAACTTCTTTCTTCATATATTTTACAAACAGAAAATAATAAAAGTGTGAAAAAAATTACAAACATTATGAGGGTTTGGAAATCGATTTCTTATGACTTTCAAACAGTTCTCATGCAGGAAAAAGTTGGAGATGAAGACTTTTTACAGGAGAAAATCATGCTCATTTAAGAATTGCAAAAAACTCATCAACATCTTTGAATAGGTCAAGATATTTTAAGTAGTTTTATAATCTATAAATCCATATTTTATAGAACCAACACTAGTGGCTAGCTTCAAGATGAATTTCCTGGAGTTCCAGTGAGAATCTGCGGCCAGCGGCGTCCAGTCTGTATCGGTTGTAAGATAGTTATTCACCTCGGATGAAGAGTTATACAAGATCATGGATCAATCTAAGCTGGGCATTAATACTGTTGGATACCGGCTTAGTGGTCCAGAGTAAAGTGTTCGTGCGCGAGACTGAAGGTCCGGGTTCGAGTCCCATGTGTTGGATCGTGGATGCGCACTGCTGAGGAGTCCCATACTAGAATGCAAAGGCCGTCCAGTGCTTCCAGGTTTCTAATGGTAGTTCAGCTTAGATCGACTCGTGAATTCAACTGTGAACTTACGATAATATCTACAAATCTCATGCTAATAAAACCATTATAAAAAAGTTGGTGTATTTTTTGAGTCCATATGTTCTGCTTGGACAAAATTAGAAAATAATTAAGTATTAGCAATATGAGATTATCTTATGAAATACTTGTGATAGTAAATAACGTATCGTGTAATAATAGATGATGAACTGCTTTATTAAGCTTCATGAGTAACCTTTATAATTTATTACGTTTGATACATTCATAATATTATTTAAGACTTTGGGAAGTATCGCTTCCTGTTAGAAGATACTACAGAGTGCTTTGGACCACATCTTTCCTACAACTTTGTATTTTGCAGTAATCTTCAATTGTTATGATCGTTTATTTACAGAGAATAGTTGTAATTCAGGAGGATAATTTCTGTGTTATATTCTCTGGATTAGATGTTTTAGTCATAATTATTTCATTACCTTTCTAGTCAAGACTATTAGCACGTACCTCATTTTGGCAGATTTAAGATTAGACCATGGGACATCAGCGTTACAGTACGATTTCTTGACCTTTGAAATCAAGTGTTAGTTAATTACAGATAGGATTAGTTAAGGATCGTGGTACGTCAAAGTTTGACGTTCGCTAATTAATATGGATCTATGAACTGGAATAAGGTAGCTCATCAGTATTATTATCATCCTTCATTATGAGGGTACCAAATTGATTATTTCATGCGGTTCTGGATAATAATAGGCTAAAAAGTATTCATAAATTAAAACACGAGAGACAACTTGTTAGGATTATATTGATTGAGGATGAATGACATAATACATGTGCAATATTCAAAGCGCTTACATTCATTTGATGTAGGAATTGATGATTTTGTTCAGAAAGGCGACAGAAGCTCCTCAATCAAACAAATTAGCCAAGAAAACGCAACGCTACCAAAAGCAATCACCTGATCTATTGGTCCACTCCATTACTTCGAAATTATCTTTGCTAAATACTCTGATAATAATAGAAATTCCAAGTCCATAATGAATCGTTTAATGATTTTCTAACCATTAATATCAATATGAGTTTGAAACGATCTCAGGAGGTAAATACTGATTTCATATGACCAAAGACACCTCTTTAACTGCAAAGGTAAACTGCTGTCATCTTTCAAATGAGGTATTAAATGATTTCCAATATTTATTGTTGACACATTTTAGCAGAATTCCGATTTGATTTTTTCTCTTAAGTTGACTTTCAACATTAAAAGACAACTGGGATTTTATACAATTACTCCGAAACACAAACCCTTAAGTTCACTTTCATCAATAATGTTAACAAGATTGTTTTATAATTATGTTATATCATTGAACGGCATTTGACAAGGATGAAGTTTTGACAAACTAATTATTGTAAATTAAGGGGAGTGGAGATATTTGAGTTTCATTGAATTCATTAACCGATCAGTATTGAGAAAATACTCAAAACCTCAAAGTACTTGACATCCGTTTCGTTCTACTATAACACTCCTCAGAATTGTGAATTCACGACCACACACATAAGAATCCAACACAAGACCTTCGGTCTCACATGACAACATTCAACTTCTACATCATAGAGCTAGCTTCCAATGGTGTATCGATGTAACTAATAATTGTTGGTGAAAGCAGAATTTTCTCTTGATCTAAATAATTGTTAATTTAGTTTTTTTAATTATTCGAGAATGCAAAATGTCTAAAAATTTAATTTTCAAACTATTTTATCAAATATCTAAGGACCTCTATGATGATTATACCATTTTTGAGATTACATTTCAGTGATCAATGTTCTTGAGAGTATACTCAAATAGTTGAGACTAGAATATTTAGATTATAAAGATGGACAATGAGTCTTTAAATTCAACCCATTTCACAAGCAAGTGGCTATCAGCACTCAGTAGCTGAGTGGATAACGAGATGGCCTTTGAAGCGAACACTACTAGGTTTGAGTCCCAGAGTAAACATCAACTCTGCGATGCAGGTATATCCAGCTGACGAGTCCCAAATAAGACGAAACGTGCGTCCTGGATTCTACTGCTAGCCACTATCCATCTTTGCTTATAATGAAATCTTTAGTTCCATCTATCCATTAGATCAATAATGACATGATAGTTCGAAATAATTAAACATCGTCAGATACAACACTAGACGGTAAATGAAACTCTAACTAAATGTATCATACTATATATTAATTCGTATGAAAAAGAAAAGATTATTTCTGTAATCCGATTTTATTAGTACAACAAAACGTACTATTAATGTTTCACAAATATGTTTCATTTAAATAAACCTTCTAAACTCTATTTCTGCAATCAGTCAAATTATGTTTATAATATACAAGTGAATGTTAACTGATCCAAACAGAAATTTTTTTTATTTTACATATAGTTTCTTTTGTTAATTTGATAAACAGAAAGGAACATTGTTTGAATGGTTTATTGATTTGATCAAGATTTTTCAGTATATCGATTCTTTAATTATTGAACGTTGGAAAACCTGAAAAAAAAAATAAAACCATAGTTATAGTTTATTGAATCTAGATACATATGTATTAATTTAGATATTTATTTATTTATTTAAACACATAAATATTGGTACAAACTGGCACCGAATACACATACGCCACATAAATCTCATTTGATTTGTGTGAGGCTGTGATACTGCCCAGGTGCCCAAACTGAAGCAGGTGGTTTTCTTAGGGGGCCACACCCGGAGCCTTTGACCTAGAGATCTGATCCACAAGGCAGTGGAGCATCGTGAGGAGATGCAGTCCCATGGTAGCCGGTGACCAACGATTGATTCTTACGCCATTTGTTCCCTCAGGATATTGGAGCCCATGTGGACCATTGGTTTGGAATCAGGGTTGTCCAACTCCCCTAGGTGAACTTTCCATGTCCACCAACTCGGTTAAAGCGCCAGACATTCGCTTTTCGTCCTCTCACTTTCGTTAACAACAGTAATGCCACGAGAAGGCAGTGAATAGGACTTCCCTGACAGAGGCCATATACGCGTGGCCATGTGAGAGCATTTGCAGAGGGAGAGCGGACTATCTCCACTCTCGGCCGTACCAAGATATTTGGGGGCTAATTCAGATAGAATAATAATCAGTCTATAAAAACCTAAAGTTATCAGATCATTTTATTTATAAACTTGAAATCCATCATGAAACCAACATTCTAAAAATAGTCCGAGATTTTCATAATTATATCACAGACTAAAGTTTGTTGATTACTATTCATAAAAATTAGATATCCGTAAAACAGACAATAGCATAGTTACAATGAAAAAGAAAATAGAATTCTCAGATACATGTAACTAATTTCTTCTAAGTATAAAGTATGCAATGATTAAAAAATACAATAGATATCATTATCATAGTTTGATTGTGACATTTTAAGAAAACGTTAAGTTATTCTAAGAATAGTTAAGGAAACTTGAATGTAAACTACTAAATATAGTGAGCTTATGCTCAAATAAAAAAAAGGTAACAGGATTTCCTTAAAGCGGTTTAAATCAAACTTTTGTTTAAACAACAAAATTAGTTTTTTCAACATTCTACCTAACTAGATTATTTAGATGGTTGTTTTGTACTAAATGCATTGAATTATACTGCTAAAAGAATTCTTTCGGGAAACTATATATTTTGTATAGTTCCAAATGTTTAAATCTCTCAATGATTATTTGAAAACTATTTACTAGAATTGCTTAGCACGTTTTTTCGTTGGCTGAACTAGTGTTTTAGTTACTCGAGTGTATTAAAAATAGAGATATTATTCGTAAACTTCTAGCAGATATTAAGTGGAGTAATCAGGTTTGTTGTCAATTATGTAATCAGAGACGTCTAAACACTTATGTTAAGTGGTTAGAAATAGTTGGAAAAAAGCCTTAAACATACGTTTTGTATTAATTAGCTCACTTCACTGAAAAATACCTGAAACCTTGAGGAAAGTGTTTCTTAATTTGAGATTTGAATCCTCATCATATAGCTTCATGGTCTTATATGTTACTAAAAAGGTATTCAAGCAACATTTAATCTGCTATAGGATTAAGATACTGAACTCAAAGTTATGACTGATGATGAGCCACCTGAACTGAATAAAGTATTGTAAAGTAATATCTGTATTATCAAACAAATATTCGTCACTGGACAAGTTTTAATTAAATATTCTTCGAAAAACTTAATCCCTACACTTTAAATCCGCTGAACTATGAGGATAATTCAATCACATCCCTTATTATAGTTAGTCTCTTATTTACAACCTATTTAATTAAACGAACATTTAAAGATATCCAGTGAACAGATTGTTATGATTATTGAATAAGCTTATGCAACCAGTTACTATAAACTGTAAAACGACAAATCAAATATTAAAAATAATGTAAGTTGGTTAATACTACATAAAATATTCATTAGGTTGATTTATATGCCGTTTATTTATGATTAATTCAGTAGGATTTCGATAAGTTACAGATTCTCAACCTATTGATTCATACCTACTTTTGGTCCGTTCAAAGAACAATCATTGTGCGCGGATTTATGAATAAAAAGCAGAAAAATGATGAAGCATGAAATATTGTAGATCATATTATACAAAAACTAATTTGCTTATTTTTCATTAGCATCTTTTTAGACAAGTTATTTTCTAAAGGATGAAGTTACTGACCCCATGCACAACCCTTCTCCTTTATCCAGGCTTCGGACCAACAGTAACCCCAGTAGAGCTAGAGATGGAACATACGAAACTCAAAACAACTCTCAGACAACATCAAAGTCAGAATCTTCAATACAAACGTCAAAACAGTTCTGTTTCATGGAGCTGAAACTTGAAGAACTACTACAACTATTATCAAAAAGGTACAAGCATTTATAATCAATTGTCTATGCAAGATGCTCAATGTTTGTTGGCTGGATACCATCAGCAGCAACCTACTGTGGGAGAGAACAAAACAACTTCCAGAGGAATAGAAAATCAGGAAAGGCCTCTGAAGGTGAGTTGGACATACATTGGGGAAACCATCAAACTGAATCACGAGGCAAGCACTAACTTGGAATCCCGATGACAAAAGGAAAAGAGGAAGACCAGAGAACATATTGCGTCAGGAATTAGGGGTAGACATCAAAAGAATGAATAGTAACTGGAAAAGATTTTCCAGGGTAGAGTTCGATGGAGAATGCTTACATGTGTTCTATGCTCCCCAACAAGAGGTAATAGGTGTAAGTAAATAAGTATATAAGCAATTTGCTTGTTGAAGATTGACTATACACTAATCATTCCACTTTTCTACAATTTTCTTTTAATCTACCTCGGTCGCTCTATCAGTTATGCTAGGTTTAGTACTTCACTTACTTCACAGTATATCCATACATATTAATCAGGATAAAACAGTAGCCATAAAATTATTATATCCGCATCTCTGATTACTAATACTTAAAACAAGGAACTACCGAAATTCTTACGAAGTGAAAATAAGAACATGGAAGACTGGTACAAGTGAAGATTTATTACCCTAAAATACAACGACCACTAGTGGAAAATGAACTATCTTTTATATCATTAATTAGTAAAAGGTCACATTTATGAAATTATAGTAAAATCTCACGCTGCATGTCATGCTGAACATAGTTTACGTTAATTTAATACAAGAATATCATATATTGAATAACCATCATATTGAACTATATCAATATTATACTAAGAATAAAGTGTTACATCGAAAAATAAGATAAATATTATACTGAATAATCACCATATTGAATTAAAAAAGGAAGTAATGTTGGACAAGAATCACAATGAGTTAAAAGTATGAATATGCTTTTTTTATCCTGTCTTATCAAGAATGAACACGAAATGTTTCAATAAAGGATAATCGAAGTCAATTACTAAAAATTTCTATTCACTTATGAAATCAAACGATAGACAGAAGCAATAGAAAGACATAAATGAAGACTACTGTCTTGATTTATTGAAAAATTTTGTTTAAAATAATTGCTGAATGGAGAATGCAAGTGAACTAGGAACTTTTCAGCGGTATTTTCGAATGACTTTTAAATTATGACTTCTTGGAACTAGTGAGAAAATTTTGACGAGATTATAATTTATGAACGGCCAATCATAAGCATTTGAACGATTTCAAGGTCATGGCGCCAATTTCAGTATCTGATGCTCATATACGATCGGTTCACTGAGTATTTTAGAAAAGACGTGACCATTAAGCGGCTACAATAAATGGGATTACTGAGAAGTTCCTTCATTTCTAATTGCGGTAATCAAATGACTTGTAGACTTCATGCAGACTGTATAACAAAAGCACCAGTAACATTGGCTGCAATTTTCGCAGATGTTACTGAAGCTTCGGCTGTTCAGTAGTATGAGTATTGTAGGGATATATACGTAATAAAAATGACAAGCTTACACAACCGGAGTACACACAAACGATATCGAAGCCATATGGTCGAGGCTGAGAGAGTTTTTGTGACCTCATCATGGCTCCAGAGACCGACTATTATGGAGTCATATGGATGGTTTCCTCTACCGTACGCATTACAATTGTAGAACCTTTGAACCTCTTTGTAACCTTGACAAGTTCTTGGGCCGTGTAAAAGAAGTGTACCCACTTTACTTCTTTGATTTTGTATAATATATTTTTACTCCATACTGACTGTTTACTGATTGACTAATATTTCTCAAGGTCACATAAGATTCGTTCAAAGCTAGTCCATAAATTATAGTCTCGCCAAAATTTACAGCGAGATAATTTCACCTTATTCTAGAAATAGGTTTTTTACACATCGTTTGAGATTGTCCATGAGAACTACCCATTATTCATTTGTTTTTCAGACGTTCATCTGAGATATGAGAGTTGTAAAGTTAGAAATATCGTTCACTAATAAACTATGTAATAATATAATTGCTTCCGAATCTAGCCAATGACTGTATTATACCTCTCACTTATGCGATAACCTAATTTGATGCCATTATCAATGACATACTTTATCCACTTGAACACAATATTGAATTTTATAAGGAATGGTGAAATTGTAGTAATAAACTGTATTATATGAACAGCTATGGATTCATATCTGCAATAAGAAATGCTTTCAGATAGAATATTTTTGAGTTTCATTGAATTCATTAACCGATCAGTATTGAGAAAATACTCAAAACCTCAAAGTACTTGACATCCGTTTCGTTCTACTATAACACTCCTCAGAATTGTGAATTCACGACCACACACATAAGAATCCAACACAAGACCTTCGGTCTCACATGACAACATTCAACTTCTACATCATAGAGCTAGCTTCCAATGGTGTATCGATGTAACTAATAATTGTTGGTGAAAGCAGAATTTTCTCTTGATCTAAATAATTGTTTATTTAGTTTATTTTATTATTGATGAATGTAAAAAATATGAAAATTCCATTCGCGGACTAACCTATCGACAACATAGGTGGCATCTGACAGTATCAATGTCTATCCTCAATCAGTCCATGAGATTACCTTTCTATCGTCCATCGTGTTTAGTGGATAACTGCTTCAAATGTGACTCCATTGTTCACATCTTCCCACTATAACTCCGAGATTTACCTGTCACAGCTAGTTACTAGCTATCACCGCTAGATGCCGACTCAGTGGTTCAGAGGTTAAACGTTCTCGTAATGGTCAGAATGTCCTAGATTCGATTCTTGTGCACACGGTCGTAGATATGCAACGCTGAGAAGTCCTATACTTTTATGTAAGAATCTGTTTGAACTTAATTTAGACTTTACTATTCTATAATCAATCACTGCAATAAAATTTTATTTATCCTATCTATATTTTATTCATTCATTCGAAAACCGAATTATTACAAATTCCTGAACCAATAATCAATAAATCCATTAAAATATATCAACAATTATCATATTTCTCTTTATCTGATATGAAATGAACACTTTCTGATGTATTTCCATAACAGGTCACTGGTTGATAGAATATTAAGTTAACCATTTATACATGTACACATACTTCTTTCCATCTAACCCTGAAGCATATAAATCGAATAAGTCATAATTCTATTAAAAGCAAATGAATACTATTATAATTATAATAACGACATTAAATAAAAGACAATTTGGCATCAACACATAGTCTTATTTTTCTTACTATCTTAGAGATAACTATTAACTAAAACCAATTATACTACTACTAATACTGCCGCTATAAATAGTGATAGCAACAACAGTAGTATTAATGATAATAATAAAACTTTTTTTAGTATTTAATCGAATAAAATTAATTTAATCTAAGTAAAAAACTAAATTGAATTTACATATGAATCATTATTTTCATGATTACTCTCCTTGTATTTTGGGATTTTACTTTTCAACAAAGGGAAAATAACAACAACACAAAACAAAACAACAAACAAACAAACAACTACTTATATTTGGAATGTTATATGTGCATGTATCTATGATAGTAGTATGTTTTTTGTTTTCCTGTAGAATAATTTAATTGTTTATACGAGTAAAGCCGAAAGTGTTTTCTACTGTATTAATTGATTGTCTATTGTTTATTGATTGGAGTTGATTTTTGTCTATTTGCTTAGTTGAATAATTTTTTATTTTAACACAAGAATATTCAAGTAAAAAGATGTTGAGTATGTAAATTGTGTTTAATAAAAGAATGCTTCAGTATAGGGTTGTAGAGATTCTTATGGTTTTGAATGAGATCATGGGCTAGTTGATGTTAGACCACTATGGAAAGCTTGGAAGCACTGAACGGCCTTTTCGTCCTATTGTGAGACTCCTCAACAGTGCGCATCCACGATTTCGCTCCCGGGGTTTGGACCCAGAACCTTCGGTCTCACGCGCGAAGGCTTAACCTCTAGACCACTGAGCCGGAATCGAACGGTGTTAATGTCTAACTTCAACTAATCCATGAAATCGCGCAACCATATTCCATTGTACTGAGGTAGATAAATGTTTCTACCTGAGGTGGATTAGCTACACTAGTCACGGCTTTTCACTAGAACTCCGAGAATTCCCTCACGAAGCTAGTCACTAATGAGCACATGGTAATTATTAGGGTTGTGAAGATTTTTTTGATTGTGGTTGAGGTTAGACATTAACACCGTTGGATGCCAGCTCAGTGATCTAGAGGTTAAGTGTTCGCGCGTGAAACCGAAGGTTCTGGGTTAGAATCCCGCGAGCGGGATCGTGAATGTGCACTTCTGAGCAATCCCACAATAGGACGAAACGGCCTTCTATTGCTCCCAGGTTTGGCCCTAGATGTGACTGAAATCAGAAATGTCATTTTTTGTGTCAAGCATGATCAAGTTAGAATGCAACTATCTGTACTTCTCATACTGCCATCACGTTTTTCCCATTCAAACATTATATAAAAGTATGTTGGTCATCACAAAACTTGATTCTTGGTTTGAGAACGTGTGTAGCCATATGTCTGCATCAATAAAGAACTTCAAACAAAATAATAAACCCTGCTTTTATTTGTTGGGTACTCAGTTGATAAAACAATTTATAACATGATATAAAATCTAACTAATTTATCTGATAAACATTTTTTTAAATTGGGATCATGAATCGGTTGACGTTAGAGGAGTTATTTTCCAGGTAATATCGGTTCGAAATATAACAGAACTTGAAAATACTGCGCTAATAAATAGGCATATTTTTAGTCCCAATAATACGGACGGGTACTTCTTACAGGACTTCCAAGATAGAGTTATTTACTTCTATAGTAAAATGTGGTTATGATCAATATAAATGGTTTCCGTTTAACACAAAGATTTGTTTAATTAATATAATGGAATTTCAATGTATTGATTATATAAATGTTTCTAGTTGATAATCTGTGATGTTAAATAGTTTACTCTTTCTGCATATTCTTTTGAACAGTGTACAACCCAATAACTGAATTTAAAATGAAATACATTTAGGTCAACTGATACATCGAATGATTTTAAGTAGAGAAATTTCATATGTTTTATCCTGTGTAGTTACAGTCTATGTTTTATGAATATTTCAGTGTAAGTTTGTCTAATTATTCAGGACTATAACTGTGGTGTATGCTAGTTACGCTGATAAACATAGGTAGTATGTAACACTGGTTAGAAGTAGAATGTCTTTCAAAAGAAGATTGAGAAGATTAAACTAAAGAAAACAGAAAAGAATTGAGAACTAGAAGATCGATAGCATTCGATCAGCACTAAGAAGGACTTGACACGCCTGACACTGATCATCGCCCAGTGATCAATCAATTGTGGTTGGATTTCATTTAGGTCAGTTACAATTTAATCGAATCATCTTAAGGTTTGAAGTTACTGTGCATTATTTCTACTGAACATCAACTAACCAACTTATTCAGTTAGTGAATGAGTAATTTTTATTTCATTAAAAGTTAAATAAATAATCATTTAGAAATATCTAAAATCTCTATTTTGGTCAGTAAACTAGATTGTAAATATAATAAATAATTGATACCCAATTCTGAAAACATTTAAGTTTACTTTTTTTCTTAGAATTTAATTAAAGTAGGAATCAACAAAGCATTAATAGCTTGTGACTCATTCAAGGAAATTTCGTTTTCCTATTTGAAGATGATCTAGAACAATCAGCTTACATAAATTGTTGGATAACAGGGTGATTGAAGAGATGTGTTACATTTTACCTCTGTTTGTAGGTTTTTAATTAATTTCTTAGGAAAATGTGTTGATTGGATGAAGCATCAGATGGAATACTGGGCGAGAAATGAGATAGGTGAAACAATTCAACTGTCTTAATTGAATCAATGAGAAGATATTATTAGTGGTGTTAACTTAATCTAAGTTAACTGTTAGGTACGAATGATTTACTACCACGTTATCTTGTATTCCATCACGTTTAGATGTGATGTATATCTATATACAAACACACTCTTTGCAAAGTAAAACTTTTGTAGAATATCAATGTCTTCTAAATATTCTCTAAAATCATCTAATGACTGATATATTCGGCACTTATCCTATCCCAATCATGAACACGAACGTGTTTTTCAAGGATAGGTTCAAATGGTTTCTTTTTTCAAGATTTTGTATGGTTGGAGATATTCAGTCTTTCAGATATCATAACAGCCAGAGGTGTTATTTGATACCACGCATTTTCTAACAATATAAAATGGGGGAAACCAATGTTGACATTAAAACAAATTTGCACTTACAAATTTTGATGCTACATTTCAGCAAATAGTCAAAGAGTTCGTATAAATCAAAATTATTTCTCTAGGGAAGTAACAAAATCTTTAAAACTCATATTTTTTTACGAAGATTTTTAGTCTTTTAAGGCTTATTATCAGCTTTTGAACTTAATATTTTAGAAAGAATGGTGCATAATCTCATTTATTAGAGTGTGAATAGATTCTCACTAAAGATTTATCCATGAGTTTTTCTCATAAATATGAATATTTTTATTGCGAATTCACAATGATCTACAAAATTATTATTCACGAATTCCTTGCTGAGGTAGCTAGATGGAATTTCAACTTAATATGTAAAACTTATGGATAGAAATCATTATCTATATTGACATTTATACTTAACCAGTACATTTTTCACTCAATATAACGATTTATTTGACATGTTACTTCAAAAAAAAACTCAAGTAACACACTTATTTTAATTGTTTAAGGATGAGATGCGAGATTATAATTTATGGACGAACCAATCAGATTTAAGTTTAAAAGTCTTGGATTTTAGCGCGAAATTCATCCGCTCATTTGGTTAGATACTATTTTGGCATTATAGCTGATGTCATTTCGTGATGAAAACCTTAAATCTAATTCCTAACACTAACCATCAACTGCAAATCGTAATTCTTATTCCTCACACTGGTTTATAACCATCATTTAGTTCTAGTTAGTAGACGGACATTTTCAAGGTCATTTTAGCGTCGGCCAAAAGGTCGTCCATAAATTATAATCTCGCCAGATGCGAAAACTATCAATATTAAAAGCCTAGATCATATTATTTAAAATAAACAATTTTCAACTTCAAAAGTTTGGATTTCTGTTTCTCCATTTTGGTTGACTAATTCTTATATAATAGTTACATTAAATATAAATTTACACGCAAATAATATAAAAACAATTAAGTCAAAATAAAAAATGGTTAAACATCAATATATGAGGTTACGATAAGATAGTGCAAATGTCTTAGTAAATCGCTGATCCTTTTTCGACAAACAAAATTCACTTAATATGAACATATAGGCGGCCTGCTTGAATATTTAGGCTACCTGTTCCTGTCATCTAGATATTTTAGCAAGTTATCAGTCTTTTGTTTGTTTCAATAGATCATTATGCCAATTAATTGCATAACCTATCGAGGTGTATTTGTGAGCAGTTCAAAACATTTCATTGTACAACTTAGGAAATGACACAATCAAAGACGTTGTGGTTGCTCGCAATTTACATGGAAAAGAATGTACACTATTCAGATGTCTTTTCCTAAACTGCTAACATCTAACTGGTGATCATTCAATATTTACCGTCAGGATGGATCAAGAGATAAGAAACGGAAACTTATTGAAATAGTTCGCGTAGAGAGTTTTATATTGTACCGAAAATACAATATTGAATAAAGCTAATAATAATAATAACGTCAACTTTAAAGATCTTAAACAACAAAAATCCAAAGTAGGAGAAACTTAAATTCTACTATGAATATTTCACCGCATTAAGATTGAGATTGATGTTCTCCATTAAACTGATTTCCCTATTATCATGAAAGACAAATGTCTATCAGTTTCCCTGATCTTCAATCATGGTAGTCATGTAAATTTTTTAAAGAATCATCTTAATTTGTGTCGAGATTTCTGTCTCAATACAATTAATTCCTAGTTGTATGTTTTTTTTTAATTATAGTTTATTTTCATTTTCATCTTTGATTAATTGTCGACGCTGAAAATGAACAAAAATGTTGTTAGATTATTTTATGAATCAGTAATTATTTTGTAAATAAAGATTCAGATACTTATCTTTATGTAAATTTAGTTTCTGACTTGATTGTACATGACTTTATGAAAAGGGAATATATAACCAGTTTAAATTGATAATTAGAAAGAAATACAAAGGTTTACTTTCATATAAGGCTTAGAAAAGACTTTAACAAATGGTTTACAAATAAAAGTTTAAAGAAATATTTGAAATGAATATATACATACAGAAATTTATCTTTCATACAGACTGTTGTATCCTGAATAGAATTATGAATAGTAACTTTTGAGAACCATTTATGAATTAATATTATGCATATATTTTTTATCGTATGATCGCTTAATAACTAAACTATTCATATTCGTGTCCTTCTTATTATAAGCTTTATTTTGAACCATAAACTATTGTTATATGATTTACCATTCCTGAATTATGCCCTGTCTCTTATTTACTATCTCCCTATTCACAGCCACATTTGACTGAATCTTGTACAAATGTTATTTTCCATTTTATGGTACGATGTGGTCAGTTTGATTGGTGTATCAACTCAGTATGTCTGAAATATAATGATTCATACCGTAGAGGCTGTTCTGAACTTAACTGGCTGAGCTAGGCAGAAGCAGGACCGACAAGTACTATAGACTACTCGTACAGTTTTCATGTATCATTGGTCGGGTCGATAATTCTCTGCTCTCTGATTGGCGTTCTTATCACGTCATTCGTTAACATGGCATCCACTCGGCCACAAGTTATAACAGAAACGTATATCAGTAAGCAAATATTGTGAAGTATAGATGATTGTCTTTAATAAAACTCTACATATAAACATTCAGGACATAAATATTAATGTATATGACACTATTTTTATGATCAAATTAAAAGTCTGTTGAGTAAAAATTCATCTATACTTAGGAGTAAAAAAAGGATCAACCTTGAAAAAGTTTATAATATCAAATAAATTTATCATTTTCAAGAAATTAGTTCAATTCACATTAGTGCAGATAGTGTTTAGAAAAGTATAACTATTATACCAATAAATTAGTAAAGAAAAGAAACGATACCCTTTGGATATTGGATGACTAAGGAACTGATACAACGTTTAATGTCTATCATTAGAAATAACTTGTATATTATATTCTAAAACTCTACAATATAATGTGAGTAGATTTTATGGTGTAAATATGTAGTATCAGTTTATATGTTAAGCCCATATACTTTATTCTAGCTACTGGCCAAGCCAATTCACCTGTACATTGAGTCATCTTTTGATCTTGTTAATCATTTGCTTATTAACCTTGAGTACTTTTTATATGAGCGTATATGTGTGCACACTTCGTATCTTATTCATCATATGTCTGTCACTCATTTTTGTCCGACTATAAGTGTTGATTAACGCTTGCTTAAATCGAGTTGGCTTCCCCGCCATCTCCAATACGCATTATCTTTCGCTTCGCTCTCGAGTTGGCTTCCCCGCCATCTCCAATACGCATTATCTTTCGCTTCGCTCTCGAGTTGGCTTCCCCGCCATCTCCAATACGCATTATCTTTCGCTTCGCTCTCGAGTTGGCTTCCCAGCCATCTCCACTGCATGTCATTTCCGCCTCGTTCGCTTCCTTCGCTTATTCGCCTGTTCACTCGCTCGTTATTATTCGCTCAGGTGTTGTTAACTTTCTGACCTGAGTTATTCGACAATAAACTGTAGTTGCTGCTATCCTTTGTCTTCTGATTTTACGCGCCGTTAAGATTAGAATTATATCGGTTATCGAAACGAACGATTAACGAATCGCGGCACTACAAATATCTTGTCTACTTTAATATTCCAGATAAAGTTCAAGTGAAATAATCTCTAAATTGGTAGCATTGAAATAGATATAACAACTAGTACTTATATGAATTGTTTGGTGACAGGTTTTAGCGATTGTTAGTACCGCTTTCAATTTCATGACTTCTATAAAGCATCGGCAGATACCCTAGCATATTGTCTTTGAAGTGCATCAAATAGTCTTGTATAAGGTTCTTTTATTTGACTTTAATTTGGTTGCAAATGAAATTTATAGGAAGGTTTTGTGTAATTATTTCATAATGAATCTTCAATTGTCATCCTATTTTCTGGAGGTTGAATAAAATCTTATAGGATCAGTCTAGTTTTCCTTTTTCTTGTTGTACGAAGTATTTTTGATGGTAAGAGTTTGCCTTAAAACATTAGTGATGTTGTATCGTTCAATCCTTTTAAAAATAATCTTTATCATAAATTAAAATAAACAGTAGAATTATTCAGAATGTTGTTTTATTCAAGTCATAATACCTTGTCTGAGGACATTTTATAATCAACTTATGATATTCATGCCTTACATAAAAACACAGTGGATAAATTCAATTTGTAAGCAGTTACATGTAAATCGGATCAATTTACTCAACTAATATATATAATTTCAATAGTTGAGATCATGATTCAGTTGAAGCTAGGTCACCGTAGAAAACCTGGAGACACAGGACGGCCGTTTCATCCACAATTGTGGATGCGCACTGCTGAGGAGTCTCACAATAGGACGAAACGGCCGTCCAATGCTTTCAGGTTTTCTATCGTGGTTTAGCTTCAATTGATTCATGATCTCAACTATTCAAATTACTATAAAATCCACAAAAACCCCTTTTGATAATATATATAATATAAATTCATACACATACATGTGAACTTTTAATGATATACAAAACATAATTTTATACTGAATTTCTTAAGTAACAAATTACCAATTATCCTCATTGAAATAATAATGGGATGTGTATTGTAGACAAACACAATTTTTTTCTAAATACACATAAATATACAGAAATATTTAAACAAAAGCAACAAAATGATTGATGTTTCCTGGTTGTTATTGATTTATATCAATTTAATTTGTAGAATATAATTTACATGAAATATTAACCAAATAAGTTACTTGTAATTTAAGATGAAATGTAATACATTTGAAAAGATTTTGTACATTTTAAGGGTTGGTTTCAAAACCAGTGGTTATAGTTCTTGCCTCAAGATCTTATTCCTCTGGAATAGAATTGTTTTTTCTCTGAGGTACTTACGTCAGTTAAACCTCGTGGTGGAGAATAGGCCGATGACCAGCATTGTTCATCAAACTTTGTCCTGAGCAATCCTCTCCACTTCCTTCTAGTTACCATTCATCCTTTTGGTGTTTGTTTCCAGATCCCGACGTAGTGTGTTCTTCAGCCTTCCCCACTTCTGTTTCTCTTCAAGATTTCAAGTTAGAACTTGCTTCGTAATGCAGTCTGATAATTTCTTCAATGTATGTTCTATCCACCTTCAACGCCTTTTCATGATTACCTCTTCGACTGGAAGCTCCTTTGTTCTCTCACACAGTAGGCTATTACTGATGGTATCCGGTGATGAGGTACGATTTATTCATCGTTAATTGCTTGACGCTTGACATCCTTTTATGAACTGATGAACTGGTCTATGTTGATCAGATGAAAACATGGGTCGAATTCAGTACTATTTGCTAAGTTATCCTATTTTCTTTTATTCGTAAAACTGTAAAAAATATTTTTAAATAACAACAGAAATTGATTTCCCTTAAATAGTAATTTACTAGTGAAATTTCTTGTTAGTAGCCAAGATTTGTACTTTTATTCTATTTACCGCAACAATACTATTGGTTGAGTTAAACAATCAGTGTTATTTCATTCAAAAAGGCTTATGTCAAACTTAATAAAACTTTAAAATAATAATTAAATGTTAGAAATATGGTTTAGGGTCAGAATTTATTAATGAAATCAAAACGGCTCTTAACGATATCCTACAAATAGGATTCAAGAATCAGATTGTGAAACTTATATTAAAATAATCAAATTAGTGTCTTTTTAGCCAAAAAATATTAGAAACAAATCCGTTAAAACATAACACGAGGGAATACGATAGTTGCAATATATAACATATTGAGTATTAAATCCCATATATGTGCGTAGGTATACTTGAATCGTATTCAGGAATGGCATGTTGTTCGATTCAAAACCTGTCAGTAGTGCGTACTTGGATCCTAGATTTGATGTCTCACTTCTCCTAGATTTCATTTCTAACCACAATTCAAATTTACTAAAACTTATGTCTGTTGGTAATATTTAGACGATTAGGTTCGAAATACATATATAACAACAATAACCGGTCAATTAGACTCCTTAAGATTACCGATGAAAAGTTCAAAACGTTTGCATGATACTAATACAATTGCCTATGTATATTTGCCTAATAATGTAGAGTTCATAGTTAAAATAACACTATTGTGGCGGACGGTGTCCGCAACCTGATAGTGATACACGGTATGCTACGCGCTAACCCCCCAAATGACTACTTGAGCGAGAACATAAGAGTGAGCTAGAAGTGTTTTGGACTACCGAATAAAATGCACAAATACTCATTTTTGTTTCTATAGGATCTCTGACTGAAATCATTTCAAACTAAATATCTACCTTTAAAACTGACTACTTCTCATAGCAGTCTCTAACTACATTTGAGATTTTAATATATCCCATAAGCAATATCACATGACTGAATTAACTTACATATAACTGAAAAAGTGAATTTCTCCAGGGACTTAAATCAAGTGCTCAGGTTTGACTTTGAATTTGTATTAAACAAATTAACAGGCACAAGTTTATCAGCAATTACTTTAACGTACATTTTGTAAAACATGTCAAAAATTTTATTCTTCCTTATACTATAAGATTTATTTGAAATCTCTACTACTTAAATATAAAGTTCATATTTTATAGGAATATTCGTCAAGATCAGAACGAATAGCTTGACAAAAAATGGGCGTCGAGTATAGAGAAGTCATTATATGAGAAAATTATATTTCAAAGAATCTCAGAGATGGAAATTTAAATAATTCCAACGTTTCTTCCAGCTAACTTGTCTGGACTTCTTCAGGGTAATAATCAAAATCACAATAATCAAAGAAATATATAACGTTTTTTTTAACAATCATATCAAAATCTATACTACATCAAACCAATCATATTTAGATGTTGAATTTTTGTATTATTATAAGACTAGATGTCAATATCCGATGTAAACATTTTACAAATGAAGTGTTTCCAGGTTTTTCAATAGTAAATAATTCAGTAGTAGTTATACTTTCTAATTTATTCAGTTTTTCAAAGTGACATAAAGATTACAGATAACAAATTCTTCTAGATTATAAGTAGTAAATAGTGTTTAGTGCAATAGTCTATTTCAACCATATTCATTTATAATTTTCACCTTTTTTCTTCATTAGTTCTCTTCAACTTTTCTTAGCTTATCATTCTTTTTCAGTTAATACATTTAAAACTAAATTGTTGATCATTGTAGTTGATAGAAATGAATAGAAACGAATCTTTTATTTGTAATCTATTAAATTATTCAATGGTTCAATAAATTATTTGCCTAAAAATTTCCTATTATATTAAAACATGATTATATGAACTTTAAATGGATCTCAATAGGATATCCGGTTTAAGTATATTCGGTAGTTCGTATAACCTAGGTAAATGGGTATCTATCGGCTTAATTGTTTAATGTATGTTTGATGGAATCATCTGTTGATCTCTGAACCTTTTAAAAGATCTGATCAGTTCATTCTTTATCTTATTAATGACATATTTCTGTTTGTTTAGTTTCTGAAATTTTTGATGATCATTCAAAATGTCATTCATCTTGTCAATGTAGTCTTTTTTGTTAAGTAGGACAGTTCCTGTTCCTTGATCAGGTTTCATGATAATCAAATTCTCATAATCACTGAGTTCATTAATAGCTTCCTTGTGTTTATTTTTTTAGTTAAAATGCTTCTGTAGTTATATCTATTGTCCTTAAACTGATAGCATCAGTTAACTAGGTTTGATTTGAAACGTTCAAGTTCGTAATCAGAAGTCAGGACTGGATTTGATGTCTGACAATTTAGGTTTTCAAATTGTTAAATAAGATGAAAAATTTAAATGATAGAGATTTTATTCATAAAAATAGATTCATTCTATGAAAGTTCAGTGTTAACCAATAAAGTTTTATTTGTTTCATAATTTTAATGAAACAATTTCAGAAGGGGGTTTTGTGGAGATTTTAGTAATTTTATACAGTTGAAATCATGAGTCAGTCAATTGAAGCTAGATCACCGTGGAAAACCTGGAAGCACTGGACGGCCATTTCGTCCTATTGTGGGACGAGGCGGGATCGTGGATACGCACTGCTGAGGAGTCCCACAACAAGACGAAACGGCCGTCCAGAAACAATTTCAGTTGTTTAATTAATATCTAGAGAATATTTGTAATACTCAACTGAATTTTATTTAATGATTTTTTTACCATATTTACTGGTGATATTTGTGTTACCTAGCAAGATATGCATATTATTCGCTGTCCTGTCTTTTAAAATCTTTCTTCTTTTTTAAATTGAAAGATTGAAATCTGAGACAGAAATTTTATACCAATTACTTTATTGTATACAATTCTCTTAATCTGTGCTTACCACTAACTTCGAAATGGTTTTAAGAATTACTTACAAGGAGTAGTAACCACTCGAGTTTCATTAACATGGAAATGAGACATTTACTCACTATCTAAATGATTTGATAATTGGTGATCTAAATTGGGAATTGATTAAAGTTGTGAATGTGAACCACTGGACATTAACTTATTGTTCTTGATTGAATGCATTTACCACGGGAATCAAAATTCGTGGGTTCAATCTCTGTAGATGACATGGATAAGCTTTACTAAGATGTTCTATCCTAAAATAAAACAAATATTCAGTACCTTCCGGTTTTCAGCAATATTTTAAATCGTATCAATCCTTGACGTAAACTAATCATAAACACAAACATTGTTTTTATTCTGTTGTAAACATTGAATATAATTTAGACAGTTTTTAATAAATAGACAGACTTTTAGTTGATTAATCTGATAATGACTTAAAAGTAACTTTCATGGTATAAGCTTACAAAACCCCTGCCAATCATCCCAGATTAGGTCAAAAGTAAAAATTTTACAACTATCGACAATTACTGTCCTCTAAGCTAATGGGCTGAGATGCAGTGGTTTGTTTTCTTATTTGAAACTCTTCCATAGTGTACTATAATCTATATTTAATTTCTCCAAGATATACCATTTCACACATTATCTGACTAAAATGTTACAAAATAGTGACCTGAAAATCAGATTTGAAGTTTATCATTAGTGAACACTTAGTTATTGTTTCTTTTTTTACTAAGATGCTTCATGTGAATTAGAAATGGACAAAATTCCAAAGGAAGACATTTGAATTTATTCTCTTTTTTCCAATACGGTAAAAGATAATACTACATAATATTTCCCATGGTAACTGTCCATTAAATAAACATTTTTTAGTGAAATACTGTAACTATTCAGGTTTTATTATACCATGTGGAAGAATTCTTATTTTATATTATGTTTCACAACTGGAAAGAACTGGAAAGCATTGCCCAGAACAGGGTTGGATGGAGAATACTAGTGTGCGGCCTATGCTCCTCCACGAGGGGTAACAGGTGTAAGTAACTAAGTAAGTAATTACAAATTATAGACATTTTTGAATAATGTGCTTAAAATGTAAAATATAATTGATCATAATTTAATTTAATAATGAAACAGATTAATGAATAAGAGTGAAAGAATCTAAAGCAGCACAAAAATGAGAACAGTTTTTTTAAAGTTACTTAGAGTAAATGTTTATTAATATCAGAAAGGTTTTTTGTGGATATTATAGTAATTTTAGTAGTTGAATTCATGAGTCAATTGAAACTAGACCACCATAAACCACCATCTCTACAAAAACCCCTTCTGATATTAATCAACGTATACTCACTAGTGACTGGCTTCAAGACGTATTTCCTGGAGTTCTAGTGAGAAGCAGTGATCAGTGGGGTTCAACCGAGTCTGTTGTGAGATACTAACTCACTGAAGACAATGGTAAATGTTTATATTAAATATTTTTTGGAAAGTCATATCAAATTACAATTGTATTCATGAGAATTATAAAACGAAATTAGAATTCTCTTGAAATTCTCGAATAATTGTAATTGAGATCATGAATCAATCAATGTTAGACCATAATTGAAAATTTGGAAACACTAAACAGCCGTTTCATCCTGGTATTGAACTCCTCAGCTGTGCTCTTCCGCGGTCCCGCACGCTTGACTCAAACTCAGGACTTTCGGTCTTACGTGTGAATACTTAAACTCTAGACCACTGAGACGGCAGTCAACGGTATTAATGTCTAACTTTAACCAATCAACGATATTGCGCGACCAACTTCCATTGTCTTCGGTGCGCAACGGCCTCATACTACTTATTTGAATAAATCAAAGATTTTTAGAAGTTAAATGTAAACAAGTTGAGAGTTTAAATCTGATGACTAGAAAACTGATTTAATAATCCACCGGCTAAAGTTATTTGACAAAATATATCATTAAAAAAATGAATCTTTTAAATTCATCAGCTAGAAACTTTTAACTTTAAACCATGAACCAATTTTACCTATAAAACTACTAAAAACACGACATTGCTGTACAGTCTTTATTTAATAAGAAACACTTCGTCAGTGTTCACCTACTGTTCATCAGGTATTAAAAAAAAGAATCGTGAAGTATTATAGCGAACGTAATATCTTTGGATCTTTGAGTCTGTATCTGATGTAGTCAGTTTACGTTACCATGAACTGAAATCGATAACACTTGTATCGCGTATAACATGATTGAAATTTGATCGGTCATGCTTCCTAACTCAGCTGACAGATGCATTCCAAAGGAGGACTGGAATCAGACAAGGTTGCTTACTCTCTTCCTTTCTCTTTATTTTGGTGGTCGACAGGATTATGAAAACCTGTACATCAGAAAGAAAAAACAGAATACAATAGAGAACTCGGAAGCAATTAGAAGATTTGGACTCCGCAGATGACCTGGCCCTTCTATCGGATTCAGATTAAGACAACTAGTGTAGCAGCAGCCTCTGCATTAGCAGGCCTCAACATACACAAGAAAAAAGCAAGATCTTGAAATGCAATACGAAGAACACCAACGCAATCACACTTGATGGCAAAACTCTGGAAGATATGAAATCGTTCACATACCTGGGAAGCATCATTTATGAACAAGGAGGATCCGATGGAGACGTATAGGTGAGGATTGGCAAAGTAATAACATCATTCCTACGATTAAAGAACATATGGAACTCAAAACAACTGTCAACCAATATCAAAGTCAGAATCTTCAATACAAACGTCAACACAGTTCTACTGTACGGAGCTGGAACTTGGTGAACTACTACAACCATCATCAAAATGGTACAAGTATTTACAAACAATTTGCCACGCAAAATACTCAATATCCATTGATCGGATACCATCAACAACAATTTACTATGGCAAAGAACAAAGTAACTTCTAGAGGAATAGGAAGTCAAGAAAGTACTCTGGAGGTGAGTAGGACATTTTATCAAAAGGGGGTTTCGTGGAGATTTTAGTAACTTTTATATAGTTGAGATCATGAGTCAATCGAAGCTACACCACCATGGAAAATCTGGAATCGGGATCGTGGATGCGCACTGTTGAGGAGTCCCACAATAGGACGAAACGGCCGTCCAGTGCTTCCAGATTTTCCATGGTGGTCTAGCTTCAATTGACTCATGATCTCAACTATATGAAAATTATACAATAAGTGTTTTACACTTCAATGATTTCTTTTTTTCGAATCATAATTTTGATTAATATAAATATGTATTTTTTGGTTAAATAATGTTATGTTCTTGTTTAAAAGAAACGTTTACCCTAAAAATAATTACTGAATAAATTACATTGTTTTATAATCATCTATTAAAGCAATTACTCCCTTTGATAAATTTCGATAGTGTAGTAATAAGAAGACGAAGATTATCAGAACTATGTGACATATATTGGTGCAATACATTTCGAACAATCTGATCACACGTATAGTTGTTAAAAACATTTATACATAAAAATAAATGGTCAACTAGACTGAAAATGGGGGGGGTAAGAATAGACAAGGATAGTAATAGTAAAAATAATGTGAAAACAATTTGAAACCTAACAACCAGGGTAGGTTTAAGGTGAGAACAAACTGTTTTTGAATATACAAAGAGGGGTTGGAATTTTCGTATGGCTAAGGCTTCAATAAACCTTAGTATACGCCCTTTGACACTCTTATACAACACCACAAAAGCCTCGTTAAGATCAATCTTATGGCCTGTTTCGATTATATATTAGGCAATAGAGGATGATGGATGTTTATTCTCTACTCTTATTGGGTCATTTGATTCTATTTGTTTCTATCTGTTTCGAAATCATATATGAGATAATTATGTAGATTGAATATTGATAATCTGTGCATAAATTACCTTAATATTACATTAGAGATAATTTCTGATAAGAATCATATATAGACTTTAGTCCCTACATCATCATCATCATCATCATCATCATCATCATCTTCAATCAACACATACAGAATAATGTGGTCACTAAACAATAAGCATGCAGTTATTATTTTTTGATTGTTTATAGAGGTGTTGGGTTTTTTTTAAATCGAAAACTGTTTTTATTATAAACTAAATGGTTGTAGATGTTTGTTTACTTCTAGTTTATAACACATCAGTAATGTGTATTCATTACTTTGTACAGTGTAGAAACCAGATTTACGGTAAGCACGATACAATTTGGCCTATGAATAAAAACTGGTTGCTTTACATTTACAGACTTCAATTCTTTTCTAACATAATTGAATATTCAAAATTATTTTCTGATCATTAGGAGTTTCTATTTTAGTATCAGGTCCGTGATAAAAATTATCTTGAGTTATACTGTTCATAATTTTATAGTTTACATTGTTATGAGAACAAATTATCACTTTGTCAGTTTCTATTGAATGACAGAAGATAATACAACTTTCAGCTCATTGTTTATGTTGGTTGAAAGTATTATTTTTCAGTATATAAACATTTCATCACTTTATACGTAAACATTAGAAATATTTTCCCTGGAAGTGCTCAAAATTATTGTTAGTTATGTTGACTATGTACCTATATCATCAAACTGCATCACAGAGCAAATCCTCACTTGTAATCCTCACGACATATAAAAAGAGGCTGTGAATTAAAGAAAGACATTCAAAGAATGAATAGCACTTATCAACAATTGGAAAAGAGAGGTTGGAACAGAGTAGCATGGAAATTCCTGGTCGCCAGCCCAGACTCTACAAGTGTTAACAGGTGTAAGTAAGTTTGTATGAATGTTGATTATTCTAAAAATATGAAGAGAACAACAGTGAATACTAAGTAATAAATATTTTTTGTTAAGAAAATGGTTTGACATTATCTTAACTCCTATCCTAGAGTTAACCAATAAATAGACAATTCACATTTTATTTATGTACATTTTAGTTTCATTATAAACACTCAAAATGATTGATTAATTTAAAGAAAAAAAAACATTAGTTGAGCTCATTATAGAGAAACATTCAACACTTCTTTTCTTACTTTACAACTTTCTTCTAAATGATCAGTGATTTTGAATAACTAATCTTATCCAAAAAAGAAATGGAGGAAAAAGAAAAGAAAAAAAAATTGATCAATAATCATTTTTCTCTACAAAATTGATTGATTGACAGTCTAATGAGAATAAAAATTTTTTTTTCTCTGAAGACTGATTTTTATCTTCATTACCTGTAGTGTACTTCTTATTTTATGTTCTTGACACGTTTGCCTTACAATTTTTCTTCTGTTTCTTTAATGAATATATATGTAACAGACATATGAAAGTTAATCAATCAAAGTGTTTTTATTAAAGTGATCTGTTGAATAAATTTTCCATTACAATATAACTTGTCTACATATTTAAGAGTAATTTTATTGTTATCCAATTTTAGGTTTGTGCAATTGAAAGTAAGCTAACACTAGACCCAAATTTTGAGACATAATTGTTAGTCGAACGCATCGACAACTTCACTTATCTTGGATATCTGATCAGCCCTAATGGGTTGGTGTCTGATGAAATCTCTGCACGGATTCATAAAGCTCTTTTGGCTTTTGCCAACTTACGATACCTGTGGAGAAGGTGAAATATCCGTCTATCAATTAAGGGACGAGTATACTGAGCAGCAGTTTGCTCTATTCTACTTTACGGCTGCAAGACGTGGTCATTAAGAGTAGAAGATACTCGAAAGTTACTAGTATTTGACCACAGATGCTTTAGAAATATTGCTCGCATCTGCTGGGATCACCGGGTAAGCAATGGTGAGGTTAGACACAGGATATTAGGGAATGATGGTAAATGAGTTGATGAGGTCATGAATCTTCATCGGCTGAGATGGTTAGGCCACGTGTTACGTACGCCTGAACACCGATTACCACGACGCGCTATGCTGACTAGTGTAGGAGATGGTTGGGTAAAAGCTAGAGGCGGCCAAACCAAAACGTGGCATCAGTACTTGAAGTCACTAACTTCTAGTCTGAGCCATGTTGGTAGATGCAGACTACCTGGTTGGGGTCCGCGTGACTATCGTGGACAATAGCTGGATACTATGTGATATGGCTCAGAATCGACCACAATGGCGTAGATCTATACACTTTCTGTCTTCCCTTAAACTGTTAGATTAAAATTGTTTCATATCTTTCTGTTTTACTGTACTATATCCTTATATATAATCTTTCATATATTACCACCATTAAATTAACTACTTCTATGAATTCGGTGTTCATCTTGTAGTGCTAATAAGGTATGGCAACTTGGACCGAAGCATGTATGTGCCCGGTCCTACGTTATGGCTGACTGACTGACTTTTTATATACACTTCTGTGTCTATCAGTCAATACTTGGTAGTCAAGTGTTTTAGGCTTCTTTTGATCATAATATAAATTCATTCCACATTATATCAGTAATGAGTTAGTAAATTGAGTACGACTTGACTGAATTTATATTAAAGCATACATGTAGTTTCTATGTATATTTATAACAATTTCTTAGTTTGAGAATAGTTTTAATCTCTAAGTACCGTCTGCCAGAGAACTTTAAGTCTATCAATTAAGATTAAACAGACTTTAAATATTGAATTGAAATATTTCCATGGGTCGGTATAGATTTCAGAACTATTGAAAGTCAAATAGCATTGATAGGGTTGCTTACTTTTAGTTAAGGCTTCAGCTGATGTTATTTATGGACAGAAATTGCTTTTAACTTATTATTTATTCAGAATACAATAGTATTCTACAAATATTATCATCCTGTCTTTAACTTTTTGAAGGGAACTGGTATGTAAATATTTATCATACATATAGTGTTTTCAAAAAGACTCCATGTGCTAGACTTAAATTGTTTCGGACGACATAAATAAAGCTAACTGCAAAACTGAAGTAGGGAAATAGATAAATAAATTGAAATGACATGTGTATTTCATAAAAATAAAATTTTCAATCAGATTTCATTTTAACATGTCAATATTTTAGTTTAGTGAACATCAATTCATAATGAGTTTTCATGCCTAATATTAGCCGAAATTTCTAACCTAGAACGAAGAAAACATCAACTTTGGTCAATCTACAGGCTGTATGCTAGTCCTTGCTTACATTATGATCAATGACTTCTGGTAAGGTAAATTGTAAATACTAATCATCACGTCGACAGATAGAGTAACTGTGACATCTTTATTTACTGTACATAATCTAACAGATACTGTATTCGAATGACCAGTGATTTCTAATATTTATCAATCTTCAATTTAAAAAAAACAACTACACTGACCATTTGAAGAATACAAAACATTATTTCAGATGATGTATTTTTAAGCGACATTAGAAGGGAGAGGAAAAATAGTTATTAAATAGTATATTAATTGAATGAATGACATTTATGTTATTCTTTTCATACAAACTTCAGTCATTTAGTTAATCAACATTTGTCGTATACAATTTCATGTATCATCTTTGTCATTACAACAACAATAGCTAGAAAACAATTTTGAAGATAGGACTATGAAGACAACTAGACTACTATTGTTATTACCATTGATGTTAATGATAACAACATAGTTGATCTTTATTTGTATGTTTATGTGTGAATGCGTAAATCATGATATTCCTCCTTCAAACTATCCACTCTCTTTGTCTCTCTCTACGTCTCACAAAGTGATGGACAGATGCTTAAACAACCAACAGTGTAGATTTCGTTTTTTGTATGATCACAGAAATCAGAATATCGTTTACATTAAGTGGAATTCATTGTTATTAAAAACACTCTCAATGCATTTGTAGTACATGTTGAATACATTAAAGTTATATCAATGTCAACATTTCTTACTATACAATCACTAAATCATTATAGAAAAACATTTTTCGACTTTTTTTAGGAAAACACAACAACAGAACTCTATTAACACATGGTCACTATAAAGTTCGATCATGAATAGATGAATTTTCATAAAGAAGAATTTATTATTAAAATCGTGGATCGTGGATGCGCACTCTTGAGGAGTCTCACAATAGGACGAAACGACCGTCCAGTGCTTCCAAGTTTTCCACAGTGATCTAGCTTCAATTGACTCATCATTTCAACTATATATAAAAAATATTATATACTTAATTGAATCGATTTTTATGGAAACCCTTTTAATAACAAATTAATATTGACAAATTATTTATTTATTTATTTGAACATATAAATATTGGTACAAGGAGGCACCAGATATATATGCTCCACGCAAAAAAATTGTCATTTCATTTAATCGTGTGAGGGCTATGATACTGCCCGGGTGCTCAGACCGAGGCAGGTGGTTTTCTTAGGGGGCCACACCCGAAGCCTTTGACCTGTAAACATTTTTATTTGAATTACTGAATTAGTTATATAGTACTTTTCAATGTTAAACATTTCAAGAATTGAGATTTTGTTGAGAATATAATTTAGTCTTGTTAAATAAAGTAACCTAGTGTGATATATAAACACTCATAAACATTTTGATGTGTGATGAAGATAGAATCAGGTTATAGGTTTGATATTTCCTAACCGTTAATTTTTGATGTGATTAGTTCTAACTATATAAACCTTATCACTATTACGGAATAATTGGGTTTTTTTCATTTTACACTTTAGGAGAATTATAACTTGTAACATCGTCAAATTAGAAAACATTGTATGAATGCAAGGAGATGTGTAATGTTTATTTGTTGATGTACGAATTGTACTTACAACTATGATTTTATTATGGTTTGCTTTTTTTTAAGAAAACCTAACTGTAAGGAAAATTACATGACCATTTAATTATTTACTCGTAGATATTTCTAGAGCTTACAAATTATTAGACATACTTGGACAAGATCGACTACAAAAATAATTCATTGATGCTTGCATATAAAAGCATTATGTAAGACCTACTGGGTCGTTTTATAAACATGTTGAAGACCTGACTAAGTATTCGAAAGTAGATAGATTTTTACTTACATATATGACTTTCTGTGCTACAAGATTATAAAAAAACTAGTTGGGAATTTCGACAAGTGCATGAAACATTTAGGTTTTACTATAAGCGGTTAGTAGAGACAGTTGAATTTTATATTATATATCACAGGCTGATCTTAGTAAAAAAAAACATTGAAAACCAGGAAGATTTATTCATTTGTTCCATCCTAGTATAGGAATCTTCAGGAGTGAGTATACACTGCTCACCGTAAATCAAACCCTGTAATTTTGACCCTCAGTGAAAGCTTGACCTTTAGACTACTAAAGAATGTAAACCACCGGTTTCCGTCTAAGTGATCCAGAGATTAAGCGTCATCATAAAGAAATAAAGGTTCTTTATCCAAGTTTTATTACTATTCAGTAGTTATTTTTACTCATTAGATTCATAGGCTGATTAGTCTATGAGGGAAAAATTTTATTTATTTATTTAAAGTTGGATAGAATTAGAAAAGAAGGCCCAGGACAGAGTGGGTTGGAGTAACAGGCGTAAGTAAGTTTATTTATTATCTATTTACTTATTTATACACATAAATATTGGTACAAATGGGTATTAGATAAATATGCGCCACACAAATCTCATTCGATTTCTGTGAGGGCTGTGATACTGTCCAGGTAACTAAACCGAAGCAGGTGGTTTTCTTAGGGGGCCACACCCGAAACCTTTGACCTAAAGATCTGATCCACAAGGCAGTGGAGCATCGTGAGGAGATGCAGTCCCATGGTAACCGATTGATTCATACGCTATTTGTTCCCTCAGGATACTAGAGCCCGCTTGCGCTATTGGTTTGGAATCAAGGTTCTCCGATTCCCCTAGATGAACCCTCTGTATCCACCAACTCTTTTAAAGCGCCGGACATTTACTTTTCGTCCTCTCAATTTCGTAAACAACAGTAATGCCACGAGAAGGCAGTGAGTAGGATTTCCCTGGTAGAGGCTATATACGCGTGGCCATATGAGGGCATTTCGAGAGGGAGATCGGACTTTCCCCACTCTCGGCCGTACCAGGGCATTTGGGAAAAATTTATTTCTAATCAAATCAAAAGTTTCTCAAATTTGACATGATATCGTTTTACGGGATTTATCAATGTTACAGTACACTTTATTTAGTATTGAATAGCAATCAAAAATATAGTTTGCTTTGAATCATTTACATGAGATTATCAAATGTCCAGGTACACTTTATTCTTACCAAAATTACCACATCTTTTTCACGTAGTTTTGTAATAGTGATCTCGTTTTTTTTTATAAATATGGTAATTAGTTTTCTTCTCTAAATTTAAGTCAGTTTAACTACCTCTCATCAATTTATTACGTAATCATCATTACCATCTATCAAATGAAACGTAAACGAAACCATAAAGAAATGCATGTGATTTTCATTTTAACATCATTGATTTTATCTGAAATCACTAAAATATCACCATATAAATTTCATTAATCCCTATTTTTATATACATTCTACTATACCTTATATTATTTCTTATGTCAACTTTATTGATTTAAACAAAAATTAGTTTACCGAAAAGTAGTATATGTTCAGATTTAATTATATTTCATGTATATTCTTGTTCTGTATGATTTGTATTTTTCAGTTAACTTATGTTTCTAAATTATGATTCCAACGAAGGAAGAAATCAGGAAGAAGTGCTGGAAGTGGATAGGACACACTGAGGAAATCACCTAATTGCGTCACAAGACAAGCCCTTACATGGAATCCTGAAGGCCAAAGGAGAAACGGGAAGTCAAAGAACACATTACGCCGAGAAATGGAGACAGATATGAGAAGGATGAACAAAAGTTGGATAAAACTAGAAAGGAAGGCCCAGGACAGAGTGAGTTGGAGGATGCTGGTCGTCGGCCTATGCTCCATTGGGAGTAACAGGTGTAAGTAACTAATGTTATATATTTTCGAATACGTTTCCATAGATGAAATTTTTACACTTGCACAAAAAAAGATATTTAAGCAAAAAAAAGGTGATATATTTTGATTCTTATTATTATATAATAAATGTTTCTAATAGGAATCCTAACTATTAAGATATAGAATTCTTTATAGATTAGTCAATTTAAATTTAGCTTCATCATATCTTCGCATTAGCCACAAACTAATTCACTACAGATAAGTGCTGTGTGTTTTGTTTTCTTTTACATCAGTTCCATACTATTTTAATACTTCTTTACAGTGAATATTCATAAATATATAAACAAAAGATAATGCTTGTAAATTAAGGCTATATCGAGGCAATACGCACAGTATGCACATATGCCAATAAGAGACTGACCAGTTGCAGTCCTAAACATCAATGAGAAGATTCAAACAAACATTACTAAGTGAATTCAAACTTCACCTCATTGTACAAGCAAGTGGCTATCAGACTCAGTAGCTGAGTGGTTAACGCGATGGCGTTTGAAGCGAAAGTTACTGGGTTCGAGTACCAGAGTGAACATCAACTCTGAGATGCAGGTACATCCAGCCGACGAGTCCCAAATAAGACGAAACGCGCGTCCCGGATTCCACTGCTAGCCACTATCCATCTTTGCTTATAAAAGATAAATATTTGCAGTATATCCATTCAGTTTTGTTTACGTTATTAACAACCATACCAGTCGTTGTATTTTGTTTTGCTAAATTCTTTTCTTATTTCCTAATTTTTCATCCAAAATATGCTCATGTTTGATCTGTAGAAATGTTATTTTAAATAGGAAAAACAATTATCAAGTACTTTATACTTTACTATCTTATTCAGTAAACTGACGAATATAATTACTTTAGAATTTTCTATATTACTTTTTCGTAAGAACTAACACTAGAACAACGAGTATAACTAATATCAAATGATCATTAAGTTCAACTAACAAGACATTTTAATAGTTGAAATCATAAGTCAATTGAAGCTAGACTACCATGGAAAACCTGGAACCACTGGACGGCCGTTTCGTCCTATTGTGGGACTAATCAACAGTGCACATCCAAGATCCCGCCCTGTGAGATTCGAACCCAAGACCTATCAGTTAGGAATAAGTCGACAGCTCACCTTTAAAAATATTGTTTTATGATAAGGACTAAAGTCGAAAATGTAGACTAATGAATTCCGGTTTGATTATTCGAAATATATAATATGGACTGATGAAGCGACCAAAATATCTTTTTTTATTGTTAAGATGCTGTGACAAATTTTAACCAACACTTTTTTAAACAATGTAACAATTTAATTTGTTATATATAATTTGTTGTATATACATCACCAGTTGGAGGCTGGGAGGTCTCAAGGTTAAGCGTTCACGAACAAGATCAACGATCGTTGGATCCATTTTTATAATGGAGTGTTGAAGAGCCCTATAGTATGATAAAAATCTCTGTCCAGTGCTTCCTAGTTCTCGCTGTTTGTGCAGATATGATCGTTTCATGATTAAACATATGAAAATTTATCTGAACGTTCATTTGCATACATTGAAACTAAGCTAAAGTATAAAATCTTTATATCCATTTATATCAGTGAAGAAGTTCCTACGTTTACAGAAATTTCTGGAAAGGAATCAAACATTTTTAATGGAAAGACAGAACTGAAATTTTCGAAAAGCAACGGCAGTCCTTTTATGTATATTTATACTTTTAAAAAAAGCTTACTTCTTCTCATTTGAATGGTGAGTAGTTATTGTAGTATATTCCATTTGTACATTTAAATAGACAGCAATAAATTATTATTTGCTTTCTTTCAATGTCATTGTACTAAGATATATATATATATATATATATATATATATATATATATATATATATATATATATTGACAAGAGTGTACATGATTCCATTCATATGTAAGTATATGTGTATTCTGCATCAGTAATTTTACATTATATCATACAATAATGATAGCTGTTCATTTGCTCAATCAGATGGCCAAACGATATACAATACTGTTAAGAAAATGTCATTTATCCATTAGTGAGTCTGTTACAGAATTAATAGTATATGTAGTGTTGGTCCTAAGGATATCACTAGTACTTCTAGGAGATGTAATAGTCATATTAGTAGTAGAAGTAGATAATTGTGTGCGAAACTTTTTATTTGGTAGTGTATGATGTTTCTCATAATTTAATCCTGTTAAACCTGGTGGTACACTGGCGATGTGTTTGCGTATTTCTGCGGAAATATTCTTCTTATCTTTACTCTGAAGAGTTGCATATATATTACCATGTAACGGACAAGGTTTGTAGACCGATGAATTCAAACAATCATTATCATTATTGCTGGTAATTTTATTGTCTATATTACCTGAATCAGTACTTATAACTTTATGGGTTTTTAACGCAACATTTTCTTCAGAAGTACTAGATATTTTCATATTACTTACAGAAGTAGTTAAATTTGAATTTTCTATTGGATTATATTTTTTTATGTTCGATGAAGAAAGATGAGATTCTGGAATTACCTGCATAGATCCAGTAACAACACCATCATAATTAATATCTACATTATTTGCAGCTGATACTGTGGTTGGATCAGTAGAAACTTGATGTATAAATGCATAGTTATGTATAGGGCAAGGAACAGTAAGTTCACTACCTGCCACTGTTGGTAATAAACGAACTGTTACATAATTATCAAATGTTGGATCACGTGATTTATGTGATAATAGATTATGTTGATCTAAGACATTAGAACTCGTGCAATGCAAGTAGACATGATCATCTAATTCGTATGTTGGAGAACGTTTACACGTCATTGCTATATTTTCATTCTTAGGTCCCAATGGTGTACAAAGATTTAGATTTTGTCCTTGGAGCGTATACGTACTTTTCGAATTAGTAATAGTATTTTTGTCACTCAATGTACTGAAATTACTAGTGTTTATTGTATCTGACTCACCACCTAGTCCTTGTTTGAACTGATCTGATCTATTATCATAAGTTGGTACTGTTTTATTAATACATAATTTTGGTCGACAATACATCTTTCCATTGAATAAATATATCAATAAGCCCATAATTACTAATAGTATGATTAAACATGCAGCTATCATTCCAGTGTACTTGAGTACAAGAGTTGTATCCAACTTACTAATCCAATAGAATACACCATTATGATAAAATGTTTCATCCATGGAAGTACCACCATCCACTTGTACATGAAATGTTGTATTTACATTACCATAACCTGTATCTAAATAACAAACATAAATTCCTGCATCAGAATTTTGTATATTTTCAATTGTTAATTCAGCTAAAAAATTTCTACCTTGAGTTTGTTTAGTTATTAATCTTGGCCAATGATTTTGTATTCTTATACCATCTTTATACCATATAACAATACCAGTTGGATCAGCAAAAAATTTACAACTTAATGTAGAATTATTACCCCATATAAATTGAATTTGTTGATTAGGTGTATATGATTCAGGTGAACAGTAAAAATCCACAGTACGTATCATTTGTGTATCATTATTATTATTAATAATTGGATTAAATAATGGTTTACCATGTAATTTAATTGGTGTAGCACATTTAGGTTGTAATATTGTATTCATATCAATTTGTTTATTAATTTTTTGTTCATTTATTAACCAATAATTAATATCTAAATCAATATTATTATTATCATTATTATTATTTAATATTATATCATTTATTGATTTATAATAAATTAATTTTTTATTATATTTAATAAACCATTTAATTAACCATTTTAAATGACAATCACATTTCCATGGATTACCATATAAATATAATTCATTTAATTGCATTTGATTAAATATTAATTCATATGTATCTGGTAAATAATCTAAATTATTATTACTTAAATCTAATAATTTTAATTTATATAAACCATAAAAACTTTCATTTAATAATATTAATTTATTTAAATTATTTGATATAATTATTGATTGAATTGTTTTACTAATTGGTAAAAAAAATCGATTAGGTATTGATTTTATTGGATTATGTAATAAATTAATATAATTTAATTGAATTAAATCATTAATAACCATTGGATGAAATGATTCATATGATATAGTTAATAAATTATAACGTAAACTTAATATTTTTAATTTAATTAATGGTTTAAATGTATTTAATTGAATAATTTTAATTTTATTTGAATCTAAATTTAAATAAATTAAATTAGGTAAATGTATTAATTGACTCATATTTAATAAATTAATATTTTGATGATTAATTGTTAATTTAATTAATTCACTAGGTAAATTAATTGGAATAATTTGATAATTTGTATTTAATTTATCACATATTGATTGACGCATTGAATAATTATTATTATATACATAGGTTACACAACCTTTAACACTAAATACTATTGGTATTGATTTTATTAATTGAATGATAATTATATAATGAATAATTAAATAAATTATGATTGGAATTAATTTTGTTGTCATGAGATGATAATGATTGAAAAAGAAAAATTTAATTCAATTCTATATAATCATAAAATTAAGAAGATTTTGTATATACTACTTAATTATCTCTATGTATATAATCATGTATGATATGTTGATATTAATGGAATAATCATTTGATTGTTATATATGTAGTTTGGTTGTATAATTCCATTCATTTTGATTATATTTGATAATAAATGAAAATATAGAAATGATCACTGTAACTATATGAAAGATCAGTTTTATTAATTTTCCTTTTTTGTAAAAAAAACAAATTGGGGGGGGGGGCGGCAAGTTCGTTATACAAACATATTTAAAGTAGATTTATTGATATATTATTGGAATAGATTAAATTATCTGTTTTTATTATTCGTAGATTGGTGATTATTTGGAATAAGTGGAGTACGTGTGTGTATATGTATGTGTGTATACATGTGTATGCATTGATATTTAGGTTTTTTTTATTTCTCATCTCTTCTTATACATCATGACATTGACCGATACTGTCATTGAATACATCATCATTAGTGTTATCAAAGTTGATTGTTGATTTAGGTACTTGGTAAAAAAATATGTCAAAGACCACTGAAGAAATAATAATATGTAGTAAATTAATCTCGAAATATTCAGTTATTTAGATAATACATCTATCCAGTTAACCGGTTAACAAGTTAGTCAACTAATCAGCCAACCAAATCAGTCAGTTAGTTATCCAATGATGTAACAACTAATCATTCAGTTGACCAGTCAGTTAGTCAATCAGTCATTCAATGACGGTAATTCGTACTATGTCACATTATCTACGCCATCCGGCTTGATTTTTTTTTAATTTTCTTCGGAAAATAACAACACTAGCAATAATAGTAACAGAAGAATTAATATTTAAATCAGAAAAAATTAAATACACATAGATCGCAAATAAAACACCAATTGTCTTTTCATTACCGAAAACTTTCCTTCACCTTAAATCGATTGGTTCATCTTAACTTCTTCAAAAACGTTATTACGATAGACGATAGAAGAGAAGAAAAAGAAGAAAGCAGTTTGTATTTTTGATTTTTTTTTTCAAATCATGTGGCGTTATATTCGTACACATACTTTACTATTTTGATCTGTTTAAATCAAACTAGTATCATTGCGACAAAAAATATTACCATGTATGCTCTTCTATCAGCTGATGTATCTACACAAGTATAAAGTAACAAGATTGTGATAACAACAGATTTCTTTAAAATGTTGACAATCTTGTATTAAATTCGACGTTATTTCATTTTGTTTCCCTGCTCAGTGTTAATGAAATGGTTATTTGTATGAAAAAAGGGGTTACACAACCAGTGAAATAGTAACAATGAATTGGCTTGATTCTCTTGCTTAAATCATCTAAATGAATAAGACTGTTCTGAACTAATTCCCACATCATCAGGAAACATAAACAGATTAGAAATCGGGCAAATAGTCAAGAAAATATTATTAATGTATTCGAGGATATGTTCTTGTTTGTGTGTCTTTCTGAAATTGATACGTTTCAATAAGAGCTATAAAGACTGAAGAGATAATATAATGCTAAGACTACCATCGACGTTCTATGTTGATATTTGATAATCGGGAAACTTTTTCTTCCCAATCTCCGACTCACTATTAGGGTGAAAATTCAGATAAACTCAGTTTTGTAAAAGGTAGTGTTGAGAAAGTTGTACAAAAGTTATCTCAACACCACTGAAATTTGATCATTAGTTGAGTGAATTCTGATGACCTTAAAGCGTATTTAAAGTGTAACCAGGGATTAAAGAAATATATTGCCAAAAATGGGGCACATTTGGGAGAAGAAAATATTAATGTACCCAAAGTTTCTAAAGTAGTTTTTTGTGACATCAATCCAGATACTTATTGCTTACAAACGAAAAAAATATCACACAATCAATCTATTAACTAATAGTAGTGCATGATATATTGAAGACAGGGTCGAGACAATGGTGAGCTTAAGAATAATTTCTATGGAAATAAATGGACTAAATAAAACTATCTCAAAACTAAAATATAAATATCTCCACAGTGATTTGCCACGAAGACAAGGATACTACTTATTGGTAAACAGCATATTGGTTTACCCAATCTTTGGTCTGAGAAATGTGTCCTATTGATGATCAAGTGACCTGAGAATTGGTGGCAATGTTAATTTATCTGTAAATTAGTGATGTGAGACAGGTAAATTACTCAACTGCGTTTGTAACTGCATTTTAACCTTAAAAATAAATGAAGGAAATGACATTGTATAAGCTTTCTGAAAAGATTATTCGCTCAATTTCATCGAAAGTCTATGTCAAATGAACTAGCTATCATGAAATTATACAGAAATCGCACAACAGTTCGTTTATCCACTGATTTCAGCGTCTCAGAAATCATTGGCACGACATAGACTAAGTTTGAATTTACTATCACTTACATACTAAAACTATCAATTTACTATTTTATACAGATGAAGAACACTAAGGTTAAAAATTGAGGGTCATTTACAAAATAAATACCTTAGGACTTCTTGGTTTAAAGTGATTTCTCCCTCCATCAATGAAAACATCATAATAAATTAAGCTACAAATGATAAGATGTATCACAACAAACAGTGGTGACATTAACTGAACTATGAAATCCTAAGGGTTTATGATAGAAAAGGCTCTGCTATATACATGTATACTGATATATATCAATTCCAACAACCCATAAGGTAACTTCATTCAACCTAACACAGGAGTTAGCTGTAATTGAACAACATATAAAGACGATAATGTTTCTGAGACCAGGGATATTTGATTCGGGTCGGAGTAAACAGACTAGGAACTTGTATTTTACATCTTGGATACTTATTCATTTGAACTTAATGAAAATATTGAAGCCGACTTGTTAACATTCGATAATGAATCATCACCATCATCGGAAAGCCGAGCTCCGTAAAAGATTCACGATATTTTTCCTTAAATTTGCATATATATTCAGAACACAATTTAGGACAACACGAAATTATCAAATGGATGAAAACGATTATACAAGTATGAATAATACGGAGTAATTAACAATGTTCATTTTGATGTCAAACAGAAAGCCAATATAAACCAAGACTAATAGGATAGTTATTTTGACGTAGTTTATGACTTAAAATTAACATCCAGATGACGGAACATATAACGGAACAAATGATCATTCTATGTGATGATAAACAGTATATCTTGAAGCCGTTTACTCAGAAACCAGAGATTCATATTTTTTAACTTCATTCATCATGTTAATATACCATTATATTCAGTCATAACTATTGGTGAGCTACAATCTCCATGTAAATATTGGAGAGTTCTAACTATAACCACAAAAAGTCGTCGTAAATCTAATTAATAATGAACATAATGTTAGTATTAATTTAGGACATTTTTATAAATACCTTTGTAAAACTTGTCATTTTATCGTAAATAAATATTAGCTATAGAATTGGTGGATAAATATTTCATGATATAACGCACTGATTTGAATAGTACAATGTATTTGATCGAATATATCTTGTCAGTGAACACTTAGGCCGTTATTTTTAACATCGTTCCAGTCTCCGAAATTCTTCAACATCCAGGAGAACATAAATGACAGAAAGTATGAAAAAAGCTTTAACTTATTTCCAGGAAAGCAGGGTATTTACTGTTTTACGCGTGGCTATCGAATTTTGAAAACTTATAGAAAAGTGCGAAAATTGCAAATGAAGTTGATGAGAATTCAAGCAAGATATAAAAGGCTATTCGAAGTTTTTTTAGAATTCCCTTCAAATGTTTTAAGGAACTCTAGTTGAAAGAGATATACACAGTATCTTTTGAGCACACTTAGGTTTTTTTCGAGTAATTAATAAGGGCCCTCAACACGATCACATTTGGTAGATTGATGGATGATATTCAGAAGGGGTTTTGTGGAGATTTCAGTAATTTCATAGTTGAAATCACGAGTCAATTGGAACTAGACCAACATGGAAAACCTAGAAGCATTGGACGGCCGTTTCGTCCTGCTGTGGAACTCCTAAGCAGTGTGCATCCACGATCCCGCACTCGAGAGACTCGAACCCAAGACCTAGAGGTTTCGCGCCAGGGCACTTAACCGATAGACCACTGAGCTGGCCGATATCCGATGGTGTTAATGTCTAACTTCAACCAATCCACGATTTTGAGCAACCGTTCACCAATTGTCTTCAGTGAGTTGATATCTCACAACAGACGTGGTTGAACCCCACTGGATTCAAATCTCGTGAGTGTGGGATCGTGGATGCGTACTGCTGAAGGAGTTCCACAGTAGGACGAAACGGCTGTCCAGTGCTTCCAGGTTTTCAATGATGGTCTAGCTTCAATTGACTCATGATATCAAGGATGATATTCAGTTTCGATCCAGGACAGAATGGTCATCTATGATCTCTAGTTTTTAATGGTTCTTTATAAACATTTAAACTATGACAAGAACTATCCATCAAAAGTTAATTATTTTGTACATTTATAATTAATTACTCAACAAAATCAACGTCATATAATCGATTTTTGTTTAATTATCTTTATGAGAAGTACACAAATAACTGACAAATATGAATGTAAACAGAAATGACAATTTAAACTAATATGAAAAACAATTAATTTCATGACTAAGAATAAAACAGGAAGTAAATGAAAAGTAAAACTATAAAATTAATTAGCAACTATTATTATATAACGATAGCAGATACATAACATATACATGTATCCATTTAGAATTGTTACAGTTTCATTGACCAAAGATGGATAATGGCTAGCAGTGGAATCCAGGACGCGCATTTCGTCCTATTTGGGACTCGTCAGTAGCTGAGTAGATAACGCGATGGCGTTTGAAGCGAACACCACTGGGTTTGAGTCCCAGAGTGAACATCAATTCTGAGATGCAGGTACATTCAGCTGACGAGTCCCAAATAGGACAAAACGCGCATCCTGGATTCCACTGTTATCCACTATCCATCTTTGCTAATAATGCTTGTGAATTAAGGTTATATTGAGGCAATAGGCACAGTATGCACATATGCCAATAAGAGACTGATCAATTGCAGTCCTAAGCATCAATGGGAAGATTCTAACAAACAATATTAAATGAATCTCATTATCCACTTTAGAATTTTTATTTCAAACAGTTTTATCATATCATAATGAAAATAATAGATAACTAAAAGTAAGCAATATTGTTAATAAATAAGCTGAACTGAATGGTTAGAGTGTTCGCTTCAAAAATAGCCTTTTTTTATTCGTAAAGATGCTTTTCTTTAAAAAATAATAGTAAGCCACATCACAAATCACTCTAAAAATATTCGGACTAGATTCTTCATATCTATTGAGAGAAAGAACCAACTTGTTCACCGAAGTCATTTGACACAAAATATGAGGTCATTTTATATGGGACCATTTTTCAAATTGGGAAACTTCTCTTCTGTATGACATCTCAAACCTTGAAATATATGTAAACAGTTTGTTTTTTTGTCTAAAAGGACATAAAAAAGAGGAAGTAAATAACTTTGACTTTTCAGCATTTCATTGATACATAAAGTAATCTTTAATTGAATCTGAACAATGTTTTACCTACTACCTTCCTAAAAATCTTTTAATTATAAATAAGGGCTTAAATAACCTAAATAGTGAGAAGTACACACTGAGCTAAATTTATTGAATGTAATATTATCATTGATTTGCTTATAACCTTCCTGAGATCTCATAAGAATTTAGGAACATGATTTAAACATAGTTTATATTTCCCGACTTTCGTATTTAGTTCTCTGAATGTTTTGCCCACATTTACAGCCTTTCAGCTAGTACAGTTGAATATGGAGACACAAGTTAGTTATTTCTCTTTTCGAATTTTGTCTTTAAATTTTGATAATCTAGACTTAAACATGTCATTGGTGATGAAGTAAACTCATACATCGAGTTTGTTTAGAATCCTGATCTCCTTCCATGCTTCCTCACAGTACGGGATGACAATAGTGCTTATCTAATCTTTTCATACACCTCATTTTTACTAAATTTTTTATACATTTAGTAGTGTAATTATCTGCCATTGGTTTAGATATGAATTTAATTCAAAGTTTTAACTTTCTGTCTCCAAAGAGAGATCATTATTTCTACTTCTCGGATTTTTAACAACTGTGATGTCTATTGATGAAGCATATGTAGGCTCTTAATGTACATATTTTTCAGCACAGTGTTAAGAAGAGAATGTTTCAAGGTCAACATGGGGACTAAGTTTCTTTGTGCATACCACCTATCATGTCTACAAGAATTATTATTGGCAAACACAGTAACAGACAAGATTACAATGATTACTAACAAGTGACCATTGTGTATAAAGAGCTCAAGCAACAGCTTAAACAGCTGGAACTATGACACTGAAGTACGTATATATTAATACCACAAATGGTATCGATTGCTTCACGAAGGAAAATAAATCTAGCCAATCAATGTTAATCAAGATAAATCCTGCACATTGACTTCAACCATTCAACACCACTCGGGGAAGTATAAATAACTTGTATAAATCTAGATGTTGGGGTTATATCCTAGTCTAAATTACTGATAAACTTACCAATAACTTTATTCGAAGTAACTTTGGCAAGACAATTACTGAAGACTTGGAAACATTGGACAGATATTTTCTTGTTTCCAATGATTGCTTAGACAAATTTATTCTGTAATAAGAAGCTTTAAATTTCCGTAACATTCTATAATAACAGTTTTATTCGTATCGTTAAATCTTAATGTGAATTTCATCTTGTTTTTAAACAAATATCATGCTACTTATGTAGTTTAGTAATAATAATTATTAGAACTACTGCTACATGTAAGAGATACAATCTTTTTCCATAAACACTTAGACTCCTATTTTTTATCAATACTGTTGTCGATTTCAAAACTTCAAGTAATTAAGTAACGTTTCCAGGCATTTAAAATCTACAGTGCAAATCCATACGTACATACATTTAAACTAAATGTAGACTAAATTTATATACTCAATTTTCAATATCGCAAGTGCAGACTTATAAATGTGTACACAAATATATCTTATAAGAACCACTACATATACAAAGGAAAAAGCAAGATTCTCAAATACAACACGGAGAATACCAACTCTGGAAGATGGGGAAACATTCGTGTACCTAGTCAGCAACATCAGTGATGAACAAGAAGCATCTGATGCAGATGTAAAGGCGAGGATTGGCGAAACAAGGACATCATTCCTACTTTACGAAGCTGAAACATGGAGAACTACTACATCCATCATCAAGAAGGTACAAGTATTTATAAACAATTGTCTACGCAAAACACTCAACATTCACTGACCGGATAGTATCAGCAACAGCGTTTTATGCGAGAGGACAAACCAGCTTCCAGTTGAAGAGGAAATTAGGAAAAGATGTTGAAAGTGGATCGGACATACATTAAGGAAACCACCAAACTGCATCACGAGTCAAGTCCATAATGGATGAGCAAAACGGGAAGGCCAAAGAACGCATTACGCCGGGAAATAGAAGCAGATATGAAAAGAATGAATGTTAACTGGAAAGAACTGGAAAGGATTACTCAGGACAGGTTCGGATGGAGAATACCGGTGTGCGGCCTATGTTCCTCCACGAGGAGTAACAGACGTAAGTAATATATATATATATATATATATATATATATATAAAATCCTGTTTATATATTTTTGTTCTGTTTCGTTTTATTTATAAAATTTAGGTTACCATATAAAACAATGCTTTATTGAAAAGAGAAACTTTTTCATATATTATGATAAAATAGAGGTAATAATATTTTCATGCACACAACCATAAACACTAATGAAATAACAGATAACTTCATTATATTTCTCTTCTCCCATGTTTAATTAAAAAAAAGGAAAAAAATGAAATTTAGTCAACAAAAGATGAAGACAGAGAGAAAAGGAATAGAAGTTGAGTTGGTTGGTGAGTGGGTGGGCGGATGAATTAAGAATGGTAAAATAACTAGGAGGAAACAGAGAAGTAAATTCAAAAAAATTTTCTTGAATAACCTTATAAACATCAAAAAAACAAAACAGTGGAAATGATCTAAAAAGAAAAAAAATCATATTAATGATAAATTATTATATTTTAATGGATAATGTCAATTTTTCTTTATTCTATTAAGAAATATTGTCCCTTTTAAAATAAAAAGAATAACCAACATGAATAAACAAATAATAAATTTCGACTTGTTAGCATTTCTCTTTGTTATTATTATTATCACCATTATTATTAATTTGTCATTAAATAAATATTAAATTGAATCATTCTTGGTCCCTTTTGAAGCCATTAAAAACAATATTTATCGATTAATCACAACAAAGAAATGTAAATAACATATATTCTTACTCCTCTATTCTAACTCCATGTCTTAAGTTCGTCTGTTGCTTTTGAATTACATGAGTTCACTTCCCTTACACTTTGATGTTCTTTTTCCGTTTTTGAGTATATATATAGTTATCTGAACATCAAGATAATATGAAATCTAGAATTGTCACGGTTGTCAATTATTTTGAAAAGTTTTTATTTCACAAAGAAGAGTTAACTATTGTTTTTGTTAGGATTTACATGTTATTGTCCCGTTAACTAAGTGAAGATACAAAATGCTTCAATAAACCTTAATAGCCTTAGCCATAAGAAAATTCAAACCCCCTTTGTGTATTCAAAAACAGTTTGTTCTCACCTTAAACCTACCCTGATAATATTAGCTTATTATCCAGAGTGATTAGGTATCAAATTGTTTTCACATTATAATTATTATTATTATCCTTGTCTATTCTTACCCCCTATTTCTAGTCTAATTGACCCTTTATTTTTATATATGAATGTTCTTAACAAGTTTATTGTGTGTGATCAGATTGTTCGAAATGTATTGCGCTAATATATCACATAGTTCTGATAATCTTCGTCTTCTTATTACTACACTATCGAAATTTATCAAAGGGAATAATTAACATACATTCATGAAAATTATCTTCAAATCAAACTGATCTACATGTGCTTATTAGTTACTATTTTTTTTTATAATACAGTTTTGAATTTCTAATGGAAAGTTGTAATTTATGAAATACAAAAATAACAAAAATAAAGCACTTATTCAATAATCACATTATACATTATCGTTAACTAAACTGAACTTAAAAATGTAAAACACATTTAGAAAGAATGCATTTGCTATGAAGCTTATCCTATTGTAGTGTGGTCTACTTATATCCACATAAGCAGTATATGGTGATGGTCAAACATAGGATGTATTTTGGCAAAAGATCGATAAGAAAAGAACAGGAACGAAGTGCAATGGATATGAAAATGCATGAATAATGAAATCAGAGAAGACGGATTGATATTAGCAGAAGGAACAGTTGAAATTGAGACAATTGATTGTTATTTTGCAAATTAACTGTTTACTGTATGATTGTCAGATGTTGGCAAGATAGTCTGTGATTTGCGATTAAATTCGTGTTCTTGTTCACTACACTATGATAAGGTTATACTCCTTCACTATTAAAATAGTCTCATACCGTAGTTTCCCATATCTTCCGTATTACATTGTTTTCAACGGATCTACTTCATTAATTTCTATTTGTTTTACTTTTTTATTCAAACTTATCGATTGTGGAAAAACTGGAAGCACTGGACGGCCGTTTCGTCCTATTGTGGGACTCCTCAGCAGTGCGCATCCACGATCCTGCACTCGCGAGATTCGAAACGAGGACTTACCAGTCTCGCTCTAGAGCACTTAACCGATAGACCACTGAGCTGGTCGATATTCGATGGTGTTAATGTCTAACTTCAACCAATCCACGATTTTGAGCAACCGTTCACCAATTGTCTTCAGTGAGTTGATATCTCACAACAGACTTGGCTGAACTCCACTGGTCACCGTCGGATGTCAGTGGTCTATCGGTTAAGTGCTCTGGCGCGAAACCTCTAGGTCCTGGGTCCGAATCTCATGAGTGCAGGATCGTGGATGCGCACTGCTGAGAAGTCCCATAGTAGTACGAAATGGCCATCCAGTGCTTGCACGTTTTCCATGTTGGTCTAGCTTCAACTGACTCATGATTTCAACTATGAAAATACTGAAATCTCCAAAAAACCCCTTCTGATTTATCGATTGTGCCCAAAAAACGTACAAACATTTCCAATATAATAATATTAATTATTTAAAAATCAATATCATTGTAAGTTATTTATTGATAAATGAAACTAATCTAAATTTATAATTATTTTATATACAAACATGCATTAAAGAATTTCTTAAATTGTTTCCTTTTAAAATTCTATTCCTTAATTTACTTTCAGTATTTTTTTTATTTTTATTTTTATTGAATGAAACTAACAATAAGGGGTCTATAAGAAGGGTCTATAATAAAAAATGTTTCTTATAGATTGTTATGAGTAGTATTGTTGGGATTATTTTAAATTAAATTAAATTTTTTGCAAGTTCTTTTTTCTCAATCTTTATTAAAAAATGGATAGAAATAAGTGAAATCTTTAAAAAAGAAAAAGGCCTGTAGAATTTATCAATTCCATTGAGTAAACTATTCATTTCTAGACTGAATCAATTTTAATTTGTCCACAATATGTAAATAGTCAATATCCATCTTACTTAAAGCTGAATTTGAGAAAGAAGACAAAAATTAATTAAGTTTGATGAGGGTTATCAGTCATCCATTAGCTTGATGACTGACAGCCAATATATATATATATATATACAGCTAAATCGTCCCAAGTATTTCATTCATTGAATGACCTAAATTAAATCTAATAACAAAAGACTAATATGAATAATAAATGTTATCAATTTCCAATGTCTTCTACCTGTGATATTGATTTTTTTCCCTTCTTTAATTTCGTTCTAGGGATTGAATCATATTTTGTTCAGATTTCTTAATGAACAACATTATCTTGTTTAAATTAAGAAATGACTAGTCATTGAATAAGTATGTAAATCAGAAAGGGTTTTGTGGATGCGCACTGCTGAGGAGTCCCCCAATAGAACGAAGCAGCCGTTCAGTGCTTCCAGGTTTTCCATGGTGGTCTCGCTTCAATTGACTCATGACTTCAACTATGAAAAGAATGTAAATCTTGATTTTATAAATAACAGTTCACTACCTTAGAGTACAATGATGAAATATATATATATATATATATATATATATATATATATATATATATAAGATATAGAACTAGTCCGATAAGTCATTCATAGTTAGATCGACTTATGTCTGGTTGGAATAAAAGTGATTGTCGAAATCTCTGGTTATAGACATCAAGTGATATGTCTTAAAATCAATTATAGCGAAGTAGATAGATTGAATAATTAACTTTTAAATCAGTTCGTTTGTTTTTTGTTGTGTTTTTTTAAGCTGTTCTTTGTTTAATTTTGTTACTATCAGAATTATTTGATCTTCTTTGACCTTGTTTTCTGTGTTGTTTATGTAAATTATGACCACTTGAACTATTTCTTATTTTAATAGTTGAGATCATGAATCACTTCAAGCTAGACCACCATGGAAAACCTGGAACCACTGGACGGCCGTTTCGTCTTATTGTTGGACTCTTCAGCAGTGCGCACCCACGATCCCGCCTAGCAAGATTCGAACCAAGGACCTATCGGTTTCTCACGCGAGCGCTTAACTACTAGACCACTGAGTCTAGCTTCAAGTAATTCATGATCTCAACTGTTAAAATTACTATAATATCCACAAAACCCCTTCTGATAATATTTCTTATTTCTTCTGTATTTTGTATTACTTATGACTGGCTGACTGAATGATAAAATAATTCGTTTGATGGTTAAATAAATTATTTTTAATTATGTAATTAATATAAAACAAAATTCAATTAGCATAGCACGATACTATTTTGTAAAGGAGAATCAATTTATTATTTACATTTCATCATTGAACATGTTTGTTATAGGTTGGTCACAAATTATAGACTGATGGAAAGTTTAATCAAATTTAGACTATTTGATGATTACTAAGTTCTTATTACAACAGATAGTATGTTTTTTACCTCCTTCTTTTCATGATTTCCTCTTCAACTGGAAACTGGTCCATTCTCTCTCACATTGGGTTGTTGCTGATGGTATCCGACCAATGGATATTGAATATCTTGCGTAGACAATTGTTTGTAAATACTTGTACACTTTTGATGATGATTGTAGTAGTTCACCAAGTTTCAGCTCCGTACAGTAGAACTGTGATAACGTTCGTGTTGAAGATTCTGACTTTGATACTGGTTGACAGTTGTTTTGAATTCCATATGTTCTTCAGTTGTAGGAATGCTACCCCCGTTTTGTCAATCCTTTCCTTACCGTCTTCATTGGATCTTCCTTTTTCATCGGTGATGCTGAGCCGTCTACTAAACAATAAAACAATTATCTTTCTCATTATTTACTTACTGCGGTCAGTTATTGACTCCAAATCATTAAACACAATTTTTAACGAAATAACCTAGTATTACCTAAATCAGTTAATTCATTAAACCTTACTATGATTGATTTTGTTCATTCATTTACCAATATCGTTTTCTCAGACCAGTTGCAGCTTTTAAACAAAGATTTTCAGTCCCTTGATTTGTTTAAATTTTTGAGACTCAATCAATAATCAATTAAGTTCGTAGGTGATTCAAATAAATATTGTGTTTTTAGGAAAGACAAAATGTTGGATCAAACTGTCCTAACTATTTTTTTAAATCCGTTTCAGAAAACTGAGAAACTGTAAATCATTTCCTATGTAACGGCAAAAGGTATTCCTTTAATCTTCGATTTACCAACATTATTAGAACTTTGAGAGATTAATCATGTGCTCAATAGTAACTAACTTTGAGATGAATTTTTCTAAGGTCTAGTGAAAATTTGTGACTAATGGAATTCTGGTATGTTCTTGTAACGTACTCCATATAGACTTAAGCCGAAAATATGAACCCCCTGATGATAGCGAAGTAGTTTAATAGTTGCTCGAAGCTTAAACGGTTTAGTTTTCTCTTCAACTAAAATCGTGGGTGCTCACATCTAAGACATCCAAACAGAATAAAATAAAACACCTACTCAATTCTTGGTTTTCGACTTCCCATCACTTTAACGTAGTCCATGATAAACACCATATGGAAGAAAAAAATTGAATTTCCTTGTCTAACTTCTTTAGATTCATGTTCAATCTGTTCTTGCTTAAAGTAAACAGCTTTATCAAAATAGTTACTTACAGTGTTTGTTCAGTTTATTTTTTGAAAAAAAATTAATATTCAACTAATTCGCTTATTCTATAGTCAGTTTCAATACAAAAAAAGGATGAAATTTAATACAATATTCATTTTTAAAACTGTCAACAAATGGACACTTGTAGACAATAGATGATAGGATATAACTTAAACAATAACACCAAACTTACATTAGATGGGAAGAGGAACTGAGTATTAAAAGAACAGAATCGAAATGGAAAAAAAAACGAAGTCTATCTTAATGCTTAATGATTAATTTGACACTGAATGTATTATTCTCATTGATTGATGGATAATGCAAGTGAATATCATATGTCTTTTATTGTTTGTATAAAATTTAAATTCAGTTGACAAATTCATTATTCAATTTTTATGATAGTTTCAACAACTTGTTAACTTGATGTATTGGATGATTGAACCCTCTCATTGATGTTCAGAACTACTATTGATCCGTCTCTTATTAGCATATGTGCATGCTGTTCGAATTGACTCAATATAGCTTTAATTCACAAGCATTATAAGCAAAGATGGATGGTGGCTAACAGTGGAATCCAGGATAAGCGTTTCGTCTTATTTTAAACTAGTCAGCTGGATGTTCATAAAAAACAAATTAAATTTTTTTATAACACAATATAGGGGTAATTTTTCATTATACGTTGACATGAACTTGAAAATAATTGAAAATAAGATTTCATCCGTGATTACTTAGAACATCTGGAACTCAAAACGACCGTTAATCCACATCACAGTCGGAATCTTTAATACCAACTTCGAGACAGTTCTATTGTACGAAGCTGAAACATCCATCAGCAAAAACGCACAAGAATTTATGATTTATTGTCTACTCAAGATACTCAATATCCATTCACCAGGATACCATCAGCAACAACCTACTGTGGGAGAGAATAGACCAGCGTTCAGTTGAAGAACAATTAAATGAAAGACGTTGGAGGTGAACATATCACACATTACGAACATCACCAAACTGTATCACGAGGCAAGCGCTTACTTGTATTCCTGAAAGCAAAAAAAAGGAAAGATCAAAGAACACATTACGACGGAAATGAAGGGGTATATCGAAAATAAAATGAGTAGCACTTGAAAACAACTGCACAGGAGAGCTCAAGGCAGAGCTAATTAAAGATTGCTGGTTGAAGGCCCATGCTCCCATAACTGGTAACCTAGTACTCTTCATTGCATTAAATTCACCATCTGAAGGAACAAAGATTAATCAGATAAAATTCAATTATGAAGTTACAATTGGATGATCCAAATTTTCAACCTTAATCACTTTGTTATGTAGTACAATGTTTATGGTTGTTTTATCCCTTACTTAGTTCTCATTACAGGTCATAAATTCTTAATGGGACTTTGGGAAATCGGTTTTGCAGCAGACCATATAAGTTGAGTTCTTATGATTAGGCGGCTTCAAAAATATTTTGCATAGCTTAAAAGTCATTCAACTCTAAAACAAAATCCGAATTGTATTCTGTGATCTAAACTATAACAAAAAATGAAACCTTTGTTCTTTGTACTGTTTTTGGATCGATACAGTTATGCATCCATTCAACAAAATGTCGTGCATTTAGTCGTGCCAAGTGTAGTGAGTACAAAACGATGATATTAAGTCAAATCACGAGGCAAGCGTTAACTTGGAATTCTGAAGGGAAAAGGAGAAAAGGAAGACCAAAGAATATACTGCGTTGGAAATCGAAAACAGACTTCAAAAGAGTGAATAGCAACTGGAAACAACTGGAAAAGATTGTCCAGGACAGAGTTGGATGGAGAATGCTGGTGGGCAGCATATGCTCTTCTAAAAAGGGGTAACAGGCGTAAGTAAGTAAGTAGTAGTTATCACATTACAAACTATTCATTTGCCCCAGTATTACAAAAAACGCTATTCAAGTATCGTTCTCATTTTTAACAAAACATTCTGATAGTTACATTATGCTAGGGCGTAACTGTGATAAATTATAAATATCTTCCTTAATGCTTTATGTATCAGTGACTAGTCAGTGTTAATATTTCAGCTCTTCAGGATATCTGTGACTACAATACTAGATTATTGGGGTTTGAACGCCGTATGGACCATCGACTTACTAATGATCGTAGGTGAGCTGATGAGTGTTAACTGGCACGAAACTTAGATCTATTTCCAAACCAAATGTATTACGTGGTTTACTTTCGCTTATTTGATTATCATTAATATTATTGACTGATTATGTTTGACCGGAAAAGATGATGAATAGAAAAATCGCATTTACTTGTGCTTTTGGGTTTGGATGTATTGAAAGTTTACCAAATCCCATGGGATATTAACTAAACTCTGATGAACTCAATACAATATATATATATATATATATATATATATATATATAAAGACTTAAGAGCCACAATAGGAAGAAAAGGGATAATGAAGAAATGAGTGAACGGGACAACTTTTAGACTAATTAGTTTATCATAAATATTGATGTGTTGATAAATGATGGTTCACTTACACTGTGTCCGACATATAGTTTTCACACTAACGATCCTAAATTATTTTCTGTTCATTAAATTCTCTTACCTCCCGATTATCTTAATTCGAGTTATTCTTGTCGATAAGGAACATTAAATGTAATACAAGCTTTATCTCTGTATATAATTTTCTGTTCTAATGGATCTTTAAAGACAGTAAGCCTGCATCTTCTTAGCATTACCAAAGCTTTTGCCATATATCTGAAATAATCGGAACTATATTTACGAAGAAAACTTACCCAAGCTCTTCTATTATCAGGATCTCAATCTTCCATTCTTTCAAAATCATCACTTTCCCTCTTATCTTCTTCTCCATTGACCTTTTACTCTCAACCACCCTATTTTTGTTGTCATGCACTTTCTGTTCACTGAGCATCTCATCTACAACGTTTCAGATTTATTAAACATTACTTATCTTTCTGGTGAATCCTCAAGCTTATTGCAACTACCCCTTGAGTTTCTGAATATGAATTACATCTTTATGTTTTTATCTATTACCTCTATGTTACCATACTTAACAAATCTATCATTGTCATTATTATTATTTTTATCATTATTATCATTAACAGATGTTATTAGTCGCCATTTTAGAACATTTTTAAATATCCGCGACTGTACAGCTTCGCAAATAAATTTGCCAAAAAGAGAACTCTTCGTCAAACATATTTTTCTTATTTTCAAAATGAAAAATACAGTGGGAAACCTTATGCTTTATGTGATCCATTGATTAATGATTAACGTGTTTGTTTTATGGCGGTTTTCGTCTATCTCGAGAATTCTTAAAATGTTTACATTGATATCATGAATGGACCAGTTTTAAGCCACCATTGGAAATCTGGAAGCACTGGACGGCCATTTCGTTCTAGTATGGGACTCCTCAGCGGTGCTCATCCACGATTCCGCTCGCGGGGTTCAAATCCAGAACCTTCGGTCTCACGCGCGAATGCTTAACCTCTAGACCACTGAGCTGGAATCCAACGGTGTCATTGTCTAACTTCAACCAATCCATGAAATTGCGCGACCATCTTCCATTGTACTGAGGTAGATACCTGTGTCTACCTGACATGGATTAGCTCCACTGGTCATGGCTTCTCACTATAATTCCCTCACGAAGCTAGTCACTAGTGAACATATGGGTCTAAAAGTTAAGCGTTCGTGCGTTAAACCGAAGTCCCTGAGTTTGAACCCTACGAGCACGATCGTGGATACACACTGCTGAAGAGTCCCACAATGGGACGAAACGGTCATTCAGTGATTCCAGGTTTTCAATAGTGGCCTAACATCAGTCATTTCGTGATCTCAATCAAAAAAGAAACTTAACAACCTGTACAACCCCATACTGATGATTGATTTTCATCAAACTATTCCTAAAGTATTCTTTGTTTAAAATCAATGTGAAAAAGTATAGACAAAAAGTGAAAATGAAATCGAAAAAATTACAATTTTTTGTTTAAAACAACAAAAAAGTCTCTTCATATATATTTCTTGACATATAAATATAATCCCTATTATTTTAACAACCAAATTCAATATATCACTTAATGATACCGTTTAGTTAAGAATCATGTTTTAAGTACTTGGACTTGTTGTTTTTTTCTATTATATCTATCGTTTCTTTATGATTTACATGACTAGATCGTTTAGCTTTTTTAATTTGTGGGAGTTTTTCTTTTCTTTTTTCTTCTCTTTTTATTCTTTTCTTTTTTTCCAGACAAATATCTTTATATATTTTTGTATTTAAATGTTATTTATCAATTTTTAAAAATGAAATTCAGTATATGAATTTCTTTTTAATTTATTATATCTTATTTGTACTTCTGTGTATAATAGTGTTATATCCTGAAGAGAATTATGAATGGTAACTTTTGAGAACTATTCGTGTCCCTCTTATTATAAGCTTCATTTTGACCCATAGACTGTTACTATACGATTTAGGGTTCTTGAGTTATCCTCAGTCTATTAACTACTATCTCCCTTATTCACAGCCACATTCGGCTGAATCTTGTACAAACGTTATTCTCTATTCTATGGTACGATGTGGTCTGTCTGTTTGCTATATAAGCCCAGTATGTTTGAAATATAATGATTCATATCACAGAGGCTGTTATTGGTGTTCTGGACTTAACTGGCTGGGCTAGGCAGAAACAAAACTGACAAGTGCTCTAGACTGCTCATACGGTTTTCGTGTACCACTGGTCCGATAGATAATTCACTGCTCTCTAATAGGCGGCCACAAGATATAACAATTGCTGGCACAAGCTATAACAAATAGTGTTGTTATTGTCATTTTTTAACTGATACTTTTAAAATTATAATGTGGTTTTAAACTGTTTTTTTCTTTTTAATTTAGAATTTCACTTCTTTCCATAAGTATTATAATATCGATTGTAATTGTTCTATCTGTTCTCAACTCCAGTAAGCTTGTATTTTAACCGAAGATTAAATAAATATATGAAAGATGTATAAAAATAAATAAATTATTTAGTTACTAAATTCTAACAATTGTCTTGTTGTAAATATCATATTACTAACTAAATGATTATTTTTAAACTTAATTTATATTTAGAAGGAGGTTTTGTTGAGATTTTAGTAATTTTATATAGTTAAAATCATGAGTCAATTGAAGCTAGACCAACATGGAAAACCTGGAAACACTGGACGACCGTTTCGTCCTATTGTGGGACTCCTCAGCAGTGCTCATCTACGATCCCACCTCGCGAGATTCGAACGCAGGACTTACCAGTCTCGCGCGCGAGCACTGAACCGATAGGCCACTGAGCCAGTATCTAATGAAATCTATATTTAGACTATTCCAAAAAATATTCTTTCCATTGTATTATATAGTGAGAGTGATTGTATTTGTGAGTCTACTGAAAACGAAAGCGGTAAATATTGTTGATTTCTACTATTAATATTCGCAACAATAATAATCACATATTAAACGACAATTTCTATTAACACTTACATTGTTATTTCATACAAATTCGAAGTCAATCAAAAGAAAAAAAAATCATTTTGTATTGGAAATTCTTTTCTTACTTTTTGACGATAAATTTCATTTAGTTGTATTTATCGTTCTGAATAATAAAAGCAAAATATTGAAAACAGAATTATGAAGAATATACCAAGTCTAAAGACACCATAACAAGAGTGAATATCATTAATATGGACCCATTTAGTTAAAACAAAACAAGTCCTAATTGAAAATTTATAATGATCCTATTCATCAGTTTTCTTGTAAGTTATGGTATACTTATGATACAAGACTTGGTAGAGGCTAATACCTTAGACAATAAGTCCATAATCAAATTGGAAAGGGTCCATTACTTACTGAGCTTCATTTGAACGTTGGAGGATGATGAAAGCTAGTATTCTATAAGTCATAGAAAGAAAACTATTTTTTCGGTGGTCCTCATAAGAAAATTTATGTTTTAACTTACATATCAGGGTGATAGGTGAGTGAAATAGATTGAATAGAATTAAGTTTAGGTTGAGGTTTCAATCTAATATCATAATCAATCTTACTGGTAATACTAGTCAGCCATGCTTGAAGACCTCCAAAATCATCCCAGTAATTAAAATGGGATGGTCAGATTCTAACTTAAAGGTTTATTAGACACGTCAAAAGAGACTGGCATATACATAATCTTATTGGTGATCAGATTTAAAAATTAGCCTAGTGGAAGTTCGACTTGTCATAGAGAGAAAAGCAACTTTTTTACGGTCGTAAAAATGATGATAATTGATGTTAACTAATACCTGTAAGTTATGAAATCTAATGTCAACCACTCTACTTCAGATCTAGACATATTGATATTGAAATATGTGGTTAATTTGTTGCTTATCAAAATATATCAGTGTCCACAGTTCTGATGTTCGAAAATTATCGGATCTCATATGTAAAATGTATCATGCACTTATGTGAATGCTACAAATTCACAGATCAAAATTAACATATCCATATTTCACCAGATAAAAAAAACACATTCATCTGTTTAGCCGGTTCAGTCACTCCATGATAACACATAACTGATTCAGTATAATAGATGAATATATCAGATAGGGTTTTTTTGTGGATATTTCAGTACATTAACACCGTTGGATGCCGGCTCAGTGGTCTACCGATTAAGTGCTCCGGCGCAAAGCTGGTAGGTCCTGCATTCGAATCACGCGTGTGCGGGATCGTGGATGCGAACTGCTGAGGAGTCCCACAATAGAACGAAACGACCGTCCAGTGCTTCCAGGTTTTCCATGTTGGTCTAGCTTCAATTGACTCATGATTTCAACTATGAAGAAAGATGAATATATGTCCTTATTCATATGCCTGGTTTATTTTATATATTAAAGCTTTAAGTAAAAAAAAGGACAAGTAAGATTAGACTCAAGGCAAATCACTGAAGTGATTCTCAGTATTTCATTTTATATTAATTTTAAATACCGATAAAAAGAAACCAAAGTTTCAATCAATCGTTGAATCCCTTCAATTCTAGTTAATGTTAATCTAATATGATAAGTTAGTCAATATTATTTCATATCATTCTGACCTGTTTAACTCATTGTAAAAATTTAAAAAATGTCAACCGATAAAAAGTTATTAACCAAAATACAATCTGACATAATGATTTCCTTACGAGAGACTATAGAGTAAGTAGTGAAATACATACATTGAATACTTCTTTTATATTTAACATTTTTAAAATGTCGGTTGTCATGTAAAAGAAAACATTATCTAATAAATATTATGATTAGCCCTTTAAGAATACACTTTGTTAACAATAGAATTCGAATACTTTGTAAAATGATAAGATGGTTGTATTTAGTGCCGGTACAATTTATTTTTTTACAAATCAAAATCTAAGTGCACTTGGAGAAAAGCTGAAACATTGGGTATATTCGACAGTTTTACTACCCTAGTACGGGACTTTTTAACAGCGCCCATATTTAATATCACAAAAGTTGGAAACTACTTGCTTAAATACTTGTAACCGGTAGTAAAATGTTAATCAGTTAAATCATATGGTTAGTATTTTCTACTGTAACGAAATCGTAAAATAGCTAAGGAATTCATCATTAAGTGAGATGGATAAAGTCATCAGATAGATTCTTGAACCAACATTTCAAAACTTTATATTGAAAATAATCATTATTGTACTCACTAATATCGTTTACCTTTTTAGTTTATAAAAAATCAAAATTATTGTCAACTTATATAAGAACTTTCGTCTAAATTAGAGCGAATAGTTTCACAGTATTTGGGCACCGAGTTGATGTAAGACATTAAATAGGAATAATATATTTGTAAAATCCCAGCGAATGAATTTGAAGTAAATCCAACGTTTCGCCTGGCAATCTGTAAAATTTCCTTGAAAAAGCTTGGATCAGATTATCAGGTGAAACGTTGGATTTACTTCAAATTTATTCGCTGAGATTTTACAAATATATTATTCCTATTTAAAATGTAACTTATATCGTTACTTTAATTCATTCACTTTAAATTGATGAAAAAGGTCTTGTATTTAATTTTTATTATAATCTATACAACCAATCATGATAATATAAAAAAATTAAAATACTGTATTTTATTTACTGGTAATCAACGGTAATTGTTTTGGGGTGTGGGCTAATTATATCCGCATAAGTAGTATACAACGATAGTCAGGAATAAAATGTATTTCAGTAGAAGATCGAGAAGAAAAGAACGGAAATGGAAGGCAATTGGCATGAAAATGATGGAACAATGAAATATGAAACAATTGATTGACCTTTGCAGAAGGAACGGTCAAGTTTGAGACAATTGATTGATAGTTTGCAAATGAAGTATTTACTGCATGATTCTCAGGTTTTACTAATAGATTCTGTAATTCCGAGTTCAAATACATAGGATTGTCGCCATTGGTGTTTGTCTTCACCACAGTTTGACTATCTTGATTCGATAAATCTTCACTTCTTACATTGACTTAATCTGAATTACAGATTTGTGGTTTTTAATAATGACCTAAATGAATTGTTTACATTCTCATAACTTTTATTCGAACACATTATTAGATTTCGCTTAGACCATATATCTTTCGAATGGTGATAAATGTACAAACTAAACTTACAGTACAATCAACCAGGTTAGAAATACTTCATTCAGATTAATATTGCTGTAATATTCAATGTTCAATTATTTATGCACTTAAAATTGTCCGATAATATTGTTGTTTAAATGACTCTGAACTGATGTATTATAATAGTTCTCTAACATGTATACATTGACCATATTGAATGCAGCTATTATGATGAATTTTAATAAAGATTATTTTCAATTTGGATCTATATCGTTTGGAAATCAGTTGAAAACCATGCAGTATTGACAAAGTCTTCTTTTGAATTCGAATTTATAGACAGTTTGTCTTATCATCTTTCACTGGATCGGATAGATGATCTTAGGTTTTTACAGGAAGTATAAGATTAAAGTGTAATCAACAAATCAGACAGTTTCGAATTATTTATGATTAACAGTATAATTGCTTATCACCCGTTACATACTGAGGATGTTGTAAATATCTTGAACTCATTATTAATGATCATATAAAGCCAATTTACTCATACAATTGCAATTAAGTAACCTGTAACATTAGATTTCCAATGCTAGAAATCTTTCGTTTTCATATACTTTTTATTATTCTCTTCCAGAATACCTACATTATTATTCCATATGTACATAATCTTATGAATAAGTTACACAACTTACTAGACATCTTTTGCTTTTGATTAAACTGGAGTCTGTGTCATCCATCTTAATCATTACTATTAAGTATTTGTAGAAAACGTATAGGAACTTTCCGTTTTCGTATAATCATTAAAATATTTAAATTCATTCAATATTGTTTGTTTGAATCTTCCTATCGATTTGTTAGGACTGCAACTGGTCAGTCTCTAATTGGCATATGTGCATACTGTGCGTATTGCCTCAATATAGCCTTAATTCACAAGCATGGTAAGCAAAGATGGATAGTGGCTAGCAGTGGAATCCAGGACGCGCGTTTCGTCCTATTTGGGACTCGTCAGCTGGATGTACCTGCATCTCAGAATTGATGTTCACTCTGGGACTCGAACCCTGGATACCTGGATTCCACTGCTAGCCACTATCCATTAAAATATTTTTTGTTGTAAACAGATGACAAGGAAAATTGAAGGGAATCACTTGAGGGATGTTTCTGTCAAATGCTGTATCTCTGGTTAGGATTTGAACATAAAGATTATATGTATTCTACTATTCCGTTAACTTAACGGTAATCTATCATGGACTTTTCGGGTACTCTATCCATCAGGATTTGCCTCATAACTCAGATAAGTCTTTGTCTTTATAAGCGCGTCAACCGTATCGCTGTTGTTCGAACATTATTTCATGGATTCAAACCAAATTACGATGTGAAATTCTTCTTGAAATCGATAACTTCGTCAATCTAAATGTTATCTTTGACTTCAAAAGATGCTACTGATTTCTTTCTATCCAAGATGTGTGGTTTTATTAACCCGAACTTCTACTATAATGTTTGGTTTTTCCTATTCAGTTTATTTTTTCAAGTGAACTCACTTTGGCATTGAGTTTTTCGCAATTATTTAAGCGAATCTGTTTCATGTCTAGAAATAATAATTTAGAATGTTATGCCGGATATTTTTGTGGCAAACATAGAAATCTATTTATCTAGACAACAAAAAGAACTGAGTTTACCATAATTTATTTCGGTAAGATTAAATTTTTTTGTTTATTTGCCCCCCCCAAAAGACTAAATATATATATATATCAACAGGCCTCTTTATACATAAGAATTTAATTTTTGCCTCCAATTATCATTTGATTTTACCTTTTATTCATTCTTCCCACAATACTCATGCACACAAACAACTACACATTTACACCTTGCCAAGTGGATAGTTGCAATTCAACTTTCTTCATATTACTTTTGTCTTTCCCTCTGTTTATCATTTATACGCACACATTCATATACTTACATAAAAAAGGTGAGGATTAAATGAATCTAGACTCATCTTTGATTTTTACAGTACCTTATTTCCATTCCGCTTCTTTTTATTTCTATTTTTCGATTCTTATTTTGATCATTATTGACGAAGTAATTTTTTCATGAGAAAATAGTAGAAAAAGCTGCACATTTTAAGTTTCATTTTACTGCGATTTATAAACAGTTATAACCATTAGTTAGATTAACATTTGGTTCTCAAATGTTAGGTATATAAATGTATTATCATACCCCTGATAGGTGATAATAGATTAGATTAACTTCAAGTGAGATCATTGAAAATAAAATAAAAACTTATAGTTTGAAGCTAAATTGGATAATTATGTACATATGAAAAGATCAGTTAGAATCACATTGTTAGTTGAAAGATCATCCAACCTTATAGTCTTTCACCATTTTTGACGAATTTACTGAAATGAAAGACAGAAATCTGAATGATATAATAATAGTGTTTAGTGTATGATTTTTGTTAACAAACAATGATTTGAGAAACGAATGAAGTTGGAATATAATTAACGAGATCCAAACAGATGTAAAATAAGGATTTTGGCTAATATTGATATAATGATAAGATACTAAGTTGCACATTCAATAGATCATATAATATCAACAAAACGTGATTATAGGGGTCTTATGTTCTCTGAGCTGCATTCAGACTGAACCATTCAGCTGAGAAAACACAATACTTCCAAATTCCCCATCCTGAAATAAAAATATGATCATCTTAAAAACTGACTACTTCAACCCTTTAATTAGATGGCAAAGACTATTAAGCCCAATAAGTACTAACGTCTATACATCAAAATTAATGATATATTATTGAGTAATTTAGGGTTTTATAAACCCAAGTCTTCAATTGTAAACAAAGATGGATAGTGACTAGCAGTGGAATCCAGAACGCGCGTTTCGTCCTATTTGGGACTCGTCAGTTGGATGTACCTGCATTTCAGAATTGATGTTCACTCTGGGACTCGAACCTTATACCTTTCGCTTCAAGCGCCATCGCGTTTAAATAAAAAAACTGCTACTCACTGTGTTCCATACATGTTATAGATCTGTCATTTTTATTCATAAATGGGCAATAATAACATTTGTATATATAAAATGTAAAAATAATTAATTAGAAAAGAAAAAATAATGAAAAATATATTAACTTTATTCTATAGAATCCTAATATGATTAATGCTAATTTAGTAAAGTAATTTCTTGCTTCACCTTTGTTTTTAAATAATCTACACAAATTTCCTTTCTAGATATATGAATGGACTCTTTTTTCAACAACAAAAAGAAACACAATAATTTTACAGAACATGAATTATTATTATTATTATTATCAGTAGTAGTAGTAATAGTAGTAGTACAGTAAAAGTAGTATATTCATTGATACTTCAAAAGTACAAATTAAGCAAAAATGACTTAAGGGCAGAATCATGCCAAATTAGACAGGTGTATCATTAATCACATTATAACATAATTATTTTGATGTCTTTTTTTTCCTTTTCAATTAAATAAACATATTCAGAACTAAAAGTTACAATTATATACATTCAGATATTTATGATAACAGTTCTTAGAATTGCATGTGATTTGCTACATTCTCTATATGTTAAAGAATATAATTCTGATTTGAACTAAAATTCTAGTGATCATCAACTGACACTTTAGATATATTCATAGTTGAAATCATGAGTCAATTGAAGCTAGACAACCGTGGAAAACCTGGAAGCACTGGATGGTCGTTTCGTCCTATTATGGGAATCCTCAGCAATGCGCATCCACGATCCCGCCTCGCAAGATTCAAACCCAGGACCTATAAGTCTCGCGCCGGAGCACTTAATCGGTAGACCACTGAGCCGGCATCCAACGGTGTTAATGTCTAACTTCAACAAATCCACGAAGTTTGAGCAACCGTTCACCAATTTAGTTATAATTTAACCAAATCTCTTCCTATAACAACAAACTAAACATAACTGTTTCTTAGTAAGTTCAGTTAGTTAGTTGACCTTTCTACTTTAGATAAACATTCATTGAAATTTGGATGGATAATTTTCTGGAATTTTAACAACATATATATAAGAAGTTTGTATGTAATAATAACATTAGCAATTAAAGTTTAGATAGTTCAATTATTTCCTTCAGTAAATTGATTTGTGCTTCTTTATGTGGAATAACTGAAAAAAACCTATATTACCCAAAATATATAAATATAATAGGCTCCAAAAATAAAATCTCATTCGAAATTTATACAATCTAATTCAGCTGTTCATTTTGAGTATACTAAAATCATGAGAAATTCAATGTGACAATCATTTATACTTCCGAAAATGTGTGTATATGTCTATCTGTGTGCTATTGCCGTTAGAAAACAGTAAGAAATGATGCCTCTAGTTACATTTTTTTTTATTTTAAATAGATATGTACAATATAAGTAAAATAATTTAGCATGTGTCGATTTAGATTAGTCTCATGGGTAATTGTGATGTTCACTAAAAGTTAATCATAAGTGACTAAATAAACCTTTACTTATGTTAAGATCAAGCAATATATTGTGTAGACGGAAAGGAAGTTAAACTCTATGTGTTTATTTGTTAATCAACAGTAGCCATAGAGTAGCTAATTTTATTTCGTCTCTTTTATTGCTTTTGTTCTAATTCTCCCTTATATTACAAAGCTTCAGCTGTTAGTTGTTCTTTATAAGCACCAAGAACCTCCTCAAGTATTTACACTCCTTAGAAGTTAATATTATGTCGAAATTTCTTACTGAATTATTTCAACCGCTTAATATTATAAATAACAATGATGATTATCATAATAATAAGTTAAATTAGCTTCATTTTGTATCAAAGTATGGGGTATAAAAATGACCAATCAATAAATACAACAACGCTTAGCAAAATATGATTTCACATCGGATACTGTTTTCTAAGACAAGTAAAACCAATGGAAAGACTCAATTACTTTCCATAGTTAAATTTCAATATCTCTCTTTATTATCATTCAAATAATATATATACACTTGATAAATATAGTAGTCACTTTACTGACCTAGTAGTATCTATATATATATATATATATATATATATACACTTATATAAGGGAACTTATTCTTATCTTTTTCAAATGATCAACATTAAATATTCAATGTTTCAGTTTACTTGGTTATTGAACAATTTAAAATATGATTTATCTACTTTCACTTTACTTCAGAAAAAAAAACAACAATACAACCATTTTAAGGACATAAGATTCAAATGATTTATGTTTATAATAACATCTTGTTGTTAGTATCGATACAATAAAGAGATCTATAAATGTAATAAGTAAATCAGCTTATATCTGATAATCTAAATAAAGAGAAATTCTGTCAAGAATTAATGAATTAATAAAAGATGAATACTGTTAGAATAAAAATTTGGAACTTTTCAATCTACTACTAATACTATTGGTTTCTGTTATTATTATTGTGATGTGTGCTACTGATGTCGATATATATATAAGTAGCATGTATCACCAATCGAAAGTGGAATGCCTGGAGGCAGAAGGTTGAGAAAATCGGGAAGAAAAGTACGAGAAAAGAGAGTGATTAATATGGAAACGACGGAACCGCAAGGTCTGAAACAATTGATGGACATTTTGCAAATGAGATATTTACTGCACGGATCTCAGATTTTACCAACATATTCTGTAACATAGAATTAAAATGTATTTGCATGTCCCCACTTGTGTTCTCGTTCTCTGCACTACTACTAGTTTTACCACCAGTATGTTTTCTTCCGAAGGAATTTCATTTGAAAGCTATGGACTATTACCATTTGTAAAAGTAATGAATATCTAGTTTTAGACCTCTCAACAATGCAAACCAGCAACCGATCACAAACTTGAATATTTAAATCTAACGGTGACCTTCTAGTTGACTTCGAGTGGTTCGGATTTTGGATTTCAATCATTTTGTAATATGGTATACCGATTATCTAGTGTTATCAGTCATTATCTTATCTCTAACCCTTTAAATCATGCCAGTCATGCATGTTCACAGGTTTATATTAGTCTGTGACAGAAACGATCATTGAAATCAGACCATCACCGCAGACTGTATAATTAAACGATAATATTGATGATCTTAAAGACGAAATTTTGAGCCTCTAAATAGGATTTTTGGACTGACAGGTTTGCTCCAAGCCATGATGTAGACAGTCAGCACTGATACTAGTATAAATTCATTATCTCACGAAATGTTTATGGTTTATCTAGAGTTCTAAAGTTTTCATGTTTACCGCAAAACTTAACTGGCTTGATTTAGATCTATTTCATAACATTATGTATGTGATCTGTTGAATAAATTGAAACTAGGACGAAACGCATATAGAATCCTCTCCGAGTTTTAGTGGTCCTGTACACTATGTCGGCTTTCGGCTAGAAACGCCTCTGTAAAATTTTTGATGCTGATGACGCCGCATACTTTGTCTATCTTTAAAAATGGTCGCAATCAATCATAAACTATAAGGTGGAAAAAGTGCGAAAAAGTAAGTAATTATTTTATTGAAATCACTCACTGATCAAAGTTAGACAACCATTGAAAACCTGAAACCATTGAACTCTCCAGTAGTGTGCATCCGTGACCCCTCGATGGAGGGTTGAACTCAGACCTCCAGTCTTCTACACGAATGCTCACCCTTCAAACTACTGAGCTCGGATCCAATAGCGTACTTGTATAACTTCAATCAATTCATGATATTGCACGGACAACTTCCATCATCTTCGGTAAGTAACTTCCTCACACCCGACACTGTTGAACTTCTACGGTTAGCGCTTTTCACTAAAACCATCATATGACTTTATTATACTGTTATATCATATCTAAATATTATTGTATATCATCTCGATAATTCTTATTATTATTATCATAATCATTAGTGTAACCGTGATTTTTGTGATTATGATACTAAAACAGTAGACAATTCCTACAGTCAAATAGTATCATTAAAATCTTATCGGACTCAATCTAGATTATTATTAAATACACATGGGAATAGTGCACAAAACGGATTTACATTTAATCATTATTATTATTATCAAATAAATCACTGTTAGTTATAAAGAATATTTTAAAGGTAAATAGGAATACGAAGGTTGACTAAATAATCAACCACAGGTATGAAATTTATAAAGGATCTAAAGCAGAAAAACCCATGCCAAATTGAAAAGTCCCATTACATAGGATTAAAAAAAGAATTACAGAAAACAAAACTCAAATTAGGCAAAAACAATGTGTAAGTGAAATTAGTTTTAGAAAATAGGTGAAGCCAATAAACATTTGATGTTTAGGAATAAGTAATGCATGGAAATAATTTAACCATCTAAATTAAATATTATCTTACCAATTTTCATCATTTGGCCAGTATTAGAAAGAAGAAAATCTTTTTTCCTTTCAAATAACTATTTCACCTATTGAGAAGGTTGGTTTCATCACAAACTAACATCAAGTGGAAAAAAATCCATTGAAACATATACGCGCTTTGAAAAATGATACTGTCCTCCTTTCAAACGTTTTATAAGTTTTTTTCTTACATCTTCATGTAAAACATTTCACAAATTAGATGTGTGTATGGTGTATGCTACTTGTGTAGACATACATAAGTAGTATGTAACACCGATTGGAAATGTAAACCTGGTAGCACAAGGCTAATAAGATCAAGTTAAAAAGAATAGAAGGGTAAATAGAAACGAATTGTGAATTGGAAGAATCACACAGAATGTGAAAGACAATTGCTGGAAACTTGCAAATGAAATATTTCATATATGGTTGTCAAATTTTACGAAGATATTTGGTTGGTCCGAAATATGGACCCAGCAAAATGTGAATGCTCACGTTACATCAAACAATCTAAAGAACATTCAGCATTAGAAAACTACAACTTGTGTTTTCTAAGGGGCCGACGGTGACACTGAGATTGACAGACAAACTACTTTTTGTATGTATCAGTTCCACTACTCACGTGGAACAAGTTATATTTGTAGACGTCTTATAAATTTACTTTACCATACTCTCTAGAACCTTATGATGTGGCTAAGTAAAGCGTATTGTCTATTATTGCAGTTGTCATTATTATTACCATCATTATTCATATCAATTCTGTGAACACATGAAGAATTTGGTGAGCAGTCACTTCATTTTACTTCTTCTTACTGAATTCAATCTAATATTTAATTTGATTAGGAATTACATAATTATTTCTATTTTCCTATGTCACCGATATTTACTCTGGATAATCATTTCCCAATTCTAATTGATTTTTAATTTTATACACATCAACAATACAAATTAGTCATTACAACATTAATAATTTTATTATATACATAATTATCAGAAGGGGGTTTTGTGGAGATTTTAGTAATTTTATATAGAAACAGTAACCAGTGGAGTTCAACCAGGTCTGTTGGGAGATATCAACTCACTAAAGACATTGGTGAGTGGTTGCTCAATTTCGTGGATTGTTTGAAGTTAGATATCAACACCGTTGGATGACAGCTCAGTGGTCTAGTGGTTAGGCGCTCGCGCGCGAGACTGGTAGGTCCTGGGTTCGAATCTCGCGAGGAGGGATTGTGGGCGCGCACTGCTGAGGAGTCCCACAATAGGAAGAAACGACCATCCAGTGCTTCCAGGTTTTCTATGATGGTCTAGCTTCAATTGACTCATGATTTCAACTATATATATACATAATCGTAAATTTATCTGATGTAATTTTTAAAAGACACACTTACGTTAAACTTATGCATTCTTTTAGAATAGTAACTTAGATTTAAAGTAGTAGGACCTGATGAGAAATTGTTAAAAAAGAATATGTTTTTTCTTTCAAAAATATTTACTTCAATACAATGGAAACTTTTAAATAACTGTATCACTTCCATGATGATATTTTGAATACAATTAAAATTATATTCTTCAACTGTACGATTATTAGGGTCACTTAAGTGTTAGACTGATTCAGGTCAAGAATTAACTTTAGATTTGAAGATACTAAGAATCAGAGACTGGTAAATAGCTATAGTTTGAAACACTATGTTAAGGGTTCCGAAATGTTGACAGGACAGTTCTTCTGTACAAGCTATTTTTTTACTGGTTCCCTAGTTGAGACCAATCTGTAACAAAAATTATTTTTAAATTATTTTACTAAACAATATTTCTCAAACGGAACCTCCGTAAAAGTATATTTAAAAATACTAACCATGTGATTACTTAGGACAAAAAGGCTTCCGAATGGATTTTTAGGGGATCTGGCGAAAAGATATGTCCCATGGAGTCAACGGAATTTAATAAGAACTAAGCAAATTATCATAGTAAATTGTAGGAAACTTTCATAATGTAAAACAAATAGTTAAAAACGAACATTGCGAAATAAACGCAAAGAGAAACAGGTTAAGTTGAAAATTAGATTATAAGCCGGTGTTTCTAATTGGCAGTCGTATCACGTGATATAAATAGTCGGGCATAAGGACATAGCAATTGGCGACGGGGATTTTGGAAAAAAGAAAGACATAACAGTGTTGTTGGCAACGTTCATTATTGCAATGGCTTCTGATAATAAGCTCTTTACCCTCGAGCAAATTTGCTAGCACTGAGACATTGGGTTATTTTTCATTCTTGTCTAAATTACAACATTATTATTAATCTTTGTATGTTATTTATTTCTATTTATTTTAACTTAAAGTAAACCGTAAAGTCAAAAACAACAAGAAGAAAGGCATGAGGGAAGAAGATGACAAACAGAAATAAAAAGGAGAAATGGTAGTTATTTTTCATAAGTAGATGCCAAATGGTCAAGAGTTTTAAGAAAAAAACAATTGAAGTATTAACTGGTCACGCTAAGCAACTTCAATTTGATCTGATTTTACAATATTTGCTGGTAAAATGAAAAATAAAATTTCTTTAGTGAAATAAATTCATTTCTCTCTATATCTAATACAATGAATGAGACAATTTTTGCAATTATTTTCAAATCTAGTATCCTGTCAAGATTAATAAAGTATAGTAATGATAAATCCACAGAAAAAGTCAGTTGAAACTTGCAGAATTCAATTCAGAGTATAATTTTCGATTAAGAAAACAGTTATCAGTTATTCACTTGGTCTTGTGAAAATGTTTGCTTCTTTTGAACATTGATGGAATGTGGCTAGCAGTGGAATCCAGGACGCGAATTTCATCCTACTCGGGACTCGTCAGCTGTATGTACCTGCATCCTGGTTTCGATGTTCACTCCGGGACTCTAACTCGGTACCATTCATTTTCAACGCCGGCAAGCTATCCACTTAGCTACTGAGTTCAGATAGTCGCTCACATAATCAGAGGGTATGAGTCTTTAATCTAATTTGAAATAGTTTGAATTATTGCGTTGTTGTACATATGCCAACCAAGATTGATCGAATCTCAGATGAAATATAAACAACGGGACAATCCAAACCACCTCATATTGATTTGATTTGAATACAGTTTATATATCACGAAATAAAGATATTTGAAAATCCACCTAGAACTGGACAAATCTCTACAACCTACTTGACCAGGTATTTTAATAAGAATACTAATAACCTTATTTATACTGATTTTTCTAGCCTTACTTCAATGATTTCTCAGACTATGAAGGTCGATGATGTGGTTTTGAATCCACTATTGAACATCAGTCCAGTTAAGATTGCAGTTACATCTTACTAATAAGTACTAATTTACACGAACTATCTGTTCAAAGTTTACTACCGACCACCCCAAACCACCTTGCATTTTAAGATAGCGCACACAATGTTTTGTCATTCAGAATAGTAGCCACATATCAAATTAATCGGTAGAATTCGATCAGGACTAGAAAGAAATAAGCAAACATTTTGTGTCACAACTCAAGAATCAATCAACTATATACATTGTATTTATTCAGATTTTGAAGAGCCTGACAATAGTGTGCCAATAAAGGATAAAATAAATAAACGCTTGGCAAGAATGATCAAATAAAACGAAACCTATCAGATTATGAAAAGCAATAAGTTTTTAATTAAAGTCAATGATTTTTATTGTCTTGATGAGTGTAACTATGGTGTATAACAAATGGTAAATAATATTTCTAAAATGATTGATTGTTTAATTGATTTTCTTAACCAAGCACTTCCCTATATCTGACATAATTATGAATTTATAGTTCAACCTGTTTCATTTCTACAATCACATACTTCCGTTTACAAAATACACGTGATTTTTCTAAATGAATTTTACGATAGGACGTCTTAATTTTATCAGATCGCTTGTGATCACGTACAGAATGGGGATGAAATCGATGAAATTTGACTGATAACAACAAAATAACAGATGAATAAGAACATTTTTAGTAGAATTTAACCAATTTTATGGATTTGTGAAGATTATAGTACTTCCAAAGTTGAATTCCTGAGCCGATCCAAGCTAGACTACTATTAGAAACCTGGAAGCGCTAGATGGCCGTTCCATCCTAGTATATGACTCCTGAGCAGTGCTCATCCAGGATTCCGCACGCGTAACTCGAACCCATGACCTTCAGTCTCGCGCACGAACGCCTAACCGCTAGACCACTTAGCCGGAGTCCAACAGCGTTAACATCTAGCTTCGATTGATCGAGCTTAGAGATGGATTTCTTAGATTTCTAGGGAGAAGCAATGGCCAGTGGAGTTCAATTCGTATCAGATATGAGACTGTTATCATCCTCAGACAATGAATGAAGGGTTGAGAAAGATCCCGAATCGATTGAGGTTAGACAATAACATTATTAGATCTCGTCTTAGTGGTTTAGAGGTTAAGCGTTCATGCGCGAGACCTAAGGTCCTGAGTTTGAGTTACGTATGCAGGATCGTGGATGGGCACTGCTCGGGATTCCTCTACTAGGACTATATAGCCGTCCAGTGCTTACAGGTTTCTGATGGTAGTCTAGCTTAGATCGACTCATGAATTCAAATTTGGAAGGAATTTAATCAGTCAACTAGTGGAAAAAACTAAGTTGTGATATTCATAAAGTTATATGATATATAACTGGCTTTAAATCCCTCTGAATATTACCATGAAATTTTTATCATACTTATTAAACAATTACCATATAGATCATTTAAGTCAAGAAACTTTCATCAGAGAATTAATGAATTCAAAGGTATACATGATTCTTAAGATGTTTAGTCATTATATTTTTCATTTAGTAATCAAAGAAACTACTAGTTTTCTTAGTTGAAACCATGAGTCAATTGAAGCTAGACCACCATGGAAAACCTGGAACTACTGGATGGCCGTTTCGTCCTATTGTGGGACTCCTCAGCAGTGCGCATTCACGATCGCGCCTCGCGAGATTCGAACCCGGGACCTACCAGTCTCGCGCCAGAGAGCCTAACCACTAGACTACTGAACCGGCATCCGATGGTGTTAATGTCTAACTTCAACTATTTTTATTTTGCAAATGAAAATTGTTTCGCATTTTTTATAAACGTATACATAATTTTATGAATGTCTTTTTATATATTCTACACAATATTTAATAAGCAAATACTTTAACAGATCAAATGTATGAAATTACATCAAAATCAATTGTAAACTGTTTGTATAGATACCCTAATATGTTTAATTATTTTTATGCTCCAAAAGTTCCTATTATTGATTTGATGGAAAACATTTGTGGGTCAGCTGAATGATTTTGTTTATTGTTGTGTTTTCTTAACCAGATGATTTAATTGCTAAACTTTCGTCGTCTTTCTGGTCAATGTTCTTAGTGTTTAATTTACATAACAGTTTAGAACAATAACGATAGTTTCGTGGTTAAACCTCTTAGATCATTAAAACCTAACTCAATCAAAAGTACCTACTATTCTATAGATTACTAACATGAGTTGTTTGATAGTTCATTCTGAATAAGTCTAAATTGATATCCATTTCGAAGACAATTCATATCTCGTGTTTCCCATCCTCACACTACATCATTTCTACCCAGTGACAAAATAACAGACATTTTTTTAATAAGCCTAAATATTTTGTAAACACTTTTTAAATGTGTCTTCTATAAAACTACCCATTAGATAAATGATGATTAAGCTTTGAATTAGAAAATACCATCTTAATCTTGAGTAATTCGATGGTCTAGTATACTTATATCTTGGCCTAAGGTTCTAGGTTCGAACCCCGTGTGCGTTATTGTGAATGAGCACTTTTCAGTAGTCCCGTACTAGAACGAAACGGCCGTCCAGTGTTTCCAGGTTTTCAATGGTGATCTAACATTGATCGATTCATAATCTCAGTCAAAAACTAAACAATCTCTTGAACCCTATACTGAAAATTCATAAAATTGTCATTGTATTTATTTATTTATCTATCACATCTTGGCGAAATTCACTATTTATTATATTCCATAAGAATGCTAGTGCGAGGCCTATGCTCCTGCATGAGGGGTAACAGGAGTAAGTAAGTAAGTAAGCATTTTCTATAACCATCATCGATATACATCGTAAAAGAACTATCTACTCTTTAAATTATTGAATTTAATTTTGTAATTCAGTAGATAAACTTCATTTATCTCCCCTCTTATTTATGTGCTTATCAAAATTATTCACCTACCCTTTTTCTTTTTTTTTTCCATTCAACCATCTTTACTAGATAGATGACATTAACATTATTCATTCAATGAATAAAAAACATATTTGACATTTGAATGTCTAATTTTTTTTAAAAAAAATTTGTATACAATACAAATGTTTATCTTTTATCAGAATAATTCTGAACGAGTTGCTGAGATAACTTTTGTTAGTTTTCCTTTCTTAAATTAAATTAACAATAACTGACGGGCAAAAGAAAAATGACAAAGGTTATTTTTTTGTTCAGTAAAAAGACATGTAAATGTTTGATTGTGAAGTAAAAAAAACAATGAAAAGAATAATAACATTGAAAGATTCTGATATAATGTTACATCGATGATCATTGGGTATTACTTTTGAGAAATGTGTTCCTTTAGTCATTTCATATGCTTCTATTAAATCTAAGAGATCTAAGACTAATTTGGAACTTATTTAGTTTATTTTACTAATACTGGTTTAGAAGTATTTTTTCTGGTTAGCGTTTTTTTAAAAAAACGAATACAGACAAAGAAAACAAATGTAGAAGCAGCCTCTGCATCAATAGGCCTCCACATTCACAAAGGAAAAAGCAAGATTCTCAAATGCAACACGGAGAACACCAACCCAATCACACTTGATGGCGAAACTCTGGAAGAGGTGGAAACATTCACGTACTTGGGAAGCATCGATGATAAACAAGGAGGATCGGATGCAGATGTAAAGGCGAGGATTGGCAAAGCAAGGACAGCATTTCTACAATTGAACAACAAATGGAAGTCAAAACAACTGTCAACTAACTTCAAAGTGAGAATCTTCAATACGAACGTCAAGACAGTCCTACTGTACGGAGCTGAAACATGGAGAACTACTACGACCATCATCAGGAAGGTACAAGTATTTATAAACAGTTGTCTTCGCAAAATACTCAACATCCATTGGCCGGTTACTATCGGCAACAGCGTTTTATGGGAGAGGACAAACCAGCTTCCAGTTGAAGAGGAAATTAGGAAAAGACGTTGGAAGTGGATAGGACGTACATTAAGGAAATCACCAATGTGCATCACGACTCAATCCCTTACTTGGAATCCGGAAGGGAAGCGGAAAAGTGGAAGGCCAAAGAACACACTACGCCGGGAAATAGAAGCAGATATGAAAAGGATGAATGTTAACTGGAAAGAACTGGAAAGGAAGGCTCAGGACAGAGTTGGATGGAGAATATTGGTGAGCGGCCTATGCTCTTCGACGAGGGGTAACAGGCGTAAGTAAGTAGTAAGTAATGTTTAGAAGTATGGACTGTTTACTACTTTGAATAGTAAATACAGAACTCTTAAATATAGTTTTTATGTCTTTCATGTTGGATCGCTCAGACTAATTTAAACGTCAATTTTAATTTTCATGTGTTTAAATACTACTTCTTACTTTCTAGATATAGACATTTTTTAATACCTGAAATGAAAACAATTATTAATGTTTTCATATAGACAAATTCATATTAACCTTTTATAAACTGAGTCAATGGAATTCAGAGTGACTACTGTAAAATATGAGTCTTTCAATCACGATATCATAGTGTAAGCAAGTTTGATCAGCATTGAGGATTACATTAGATGATATCACTAAGTGATCATTCATTTGTATGAACATCTTAGTCCTCCAAAAGCCATTTATGTATTTAAAATCTTATTAATAATATTTCTAACTGTAACATAATTTAATGTTAGATTGAATTCTTATGATAGTAACACTTCTTTCATATTTGTAGATAAACCGTATTGATGGCTGCTAAATAGTCTGAAACTTAGATACAAGGTATAATTCCGACTCCCCCCAACTACATTTTCGGAAATAATTACAATTTAATAGATGGTCAGGAGGGTAAATCCAAGAAGCCATAGTATTTAAACGAAATATTTTATTACATCAATAGATCCTTTAATAAAAAGACGAAGAACGATCAAGAGGAAATCCAAAAAGTACACGTATTGCAAAATATTTATAAGAATTACTTAATATGAATATAAGCTAGGTTGACAGAAAGGAAGAAACTTTAAAGTGTCTACGATGACTGTAGAAGCCTTGTCATCAGGCCACATAAATTAATGAATGTAATGTGATCAATAAGGCTTTTTTCGATATAAATGTCTATTATTTAACTAACATATGAGATTCATAGTACAATAGTAACGGATAGTGAAAAAAATTATTAATTTGTATGTGTATATGAACTGAATCTAAAGAATTAGAAAATAGCAATTTTCAGTCGATAACTAGGTTGGAACTTATATTCAGCCACAAGTATTATAGTTTGCATCAAGAACTAACATTTTTAGACAAACGCTGAAAATTAGTAAACACTACACAGCTGTCTTTTTGAAAAACGGAACACATAACTGTCAGTAGTCAAGCATAGGACTTCCAGGTGTCTCAGCCAATGACCAAACTACAGGCCATTTAGGTGGCATCAAACGGTTTACATTTCTACAGTCAGTCTGTTTGCTATATAAAACAACTATTTTCTATTACCATAGGTGGTAGTTATCTCATCAATTACACTGTTAATCATCTGCAATCGCAGCTTCTTACCAGGACTCTCGTAATTCTTTTTAAATTAGTCACTAGTGATCACATAGTTTTTCATCGTTGTCTAGCCAAAGTCAGTAAATGATGTAGATTACAAGTGGAACAATAATTACAAACCTCCTGTACAAAGTTGTATCCCGATTTCACGTCAGTTGGTGGTACAATAATAGTAGTACTAAATCTCCCCGTCTATTCAGTTTGCTTTTCTTGTTTCAGTTCAAAATTAGTTGGATTGTTTAAAACAAGTGGTATATTTATTGTATTTGTGAAATCTTACATTGCTCTACTTTTTCAATTATATACTTTCAAGATCATTTAGTTTTAAAGAATTAATTGATCAGTAGGATATATTTATAAATTATTATATGAATAAGACTTTACTGACATTGAAATTAACAGTGTTCTATGGTTTGCAATAGTTTTCCAGCTGATGTTATTTGCTTGTAAAACTACCTACAGATTCAATAAATCTGCAGAAAACCACCTGAACATATAATAAACTTATATTCATTGGTGGATGGTTCTGATATCGATTTTATGAAGTTCTGATGAGTAACTATGAAATTCGGAGCCTACAATAGTAGAAATGAGACGATTACACCAAATGGAGATAAAATATAAGATTTTAATACTCCGAATCTACTGTGATTTAAATTATAAACCTCTGGATTCTAACTCAACAGCTGGGTGTAGTTTTAATCATTAAATTTAATGGTCTTGGGTCTCTTCTCGTGATAAATACATATCTATGAGGAGTTTTAAATTAGAAGATGGTGAAGATTTGTAGCTCAGGTAGATGATTTTGGTGAACTTTTGTTCTCTGAGTTGTATGGTTTGGCCGTGGAGTTTTCATCGTTCTTCTGAACGACATCATCAACACAAACTTCAAGTATAAAAAGAAAACAGCTGATGAATAGTCTTTGAATTTTTACTGGTTCTCCAAGTGATCTTAATCATTAATCAAACTATCTCAAAATTACCAATTCATAAATGAAGTGTGTGTTGTATGCCCTGTGTATCCTGATATGACTTATCATCATAAAATAACCAGATAGAGAATTGATGTGTAGAAAAATTATTTAGCGCATTTTAGTTATCTTAAAAATGGGGAAAACCTAAAAAGTCAACAGGCAATTATTAAAGCTATTTGCTATTTTTCGTCAGCATTATCAAATCTAAAGTTAAATTCAAACAGTATGATCATAAGCCTGTCTTCCTAACACATAAATCTCATCTCTCGGTGACTGGTAATTTGAGATTTTCGATGGCTTGGATTTTCCTTCAACCTCCATCAGATTATAAAGTCAGTCTACCAAGAAAGCTTTCAGTATTATAAACATCATATTTATGTATAAGGCTGTATTTAACGCATATGTTTTTTTAACGCGTTCACCTATCTTTGACAGTTAAATTGTAGTCATATTTTAATAAGACAGATATGGATAAATCACAAGGTACTACATATCAATAGCCATAATTTCACTATTTTTAAAGTAACCTCAGTCTTTCCTTTACGGTGACTTTCTTTTTGAAGGTAGATTACTCTAGTCCTCCTATCTATTTGATTGATCTGCCTAATTTTTACTGTTTACAATTAACTCTTCTCGATTACATTGATCTATATGAAACATTAATTTATATTCTATCACTATATCACTGCTAAATAATCACCGGCGAAAATGAAAAAAATATTTTTTTTAATGTTCATTAAACTGAAATTATTGATTAAATCATTTTTTTTATTTGTTGTGGTTAGCTAACACATAAAATTTCACATAGATCTTTTTCTATTTTCACTCTTAACTTTAAAAATATGATTCGTGATAAATTTTTTGTGCTTTCTTAATGATGGTAATTACATACCGAATGATCGTACAAATGAATTATTAGAAGATAGAAAAAAAAAGAGAGAAAAAAAAGCGAAAAGAAAAGAGAGCTAATTTTAAAATAACAATCTCTTAAAACGATATTGTTTTCTTTTTTTACAGTAGTCAATAAACGGGATTAATTTAATTTTTTTTTAAAAATCAAAGATTAGTCAGGGAATTTTAAAAAAAAAGATAATGTATTTTGATTGAGAAAGTTACTGTGATGGAAATTTATTAAATTATTTGACGGTACGATGAACCAATCAGACTTAAAATAGCAGGTTTGGATTTTCGGTGAGAAATTCGTTTACTCATTTGGATAAATATCATTTCAGAATTATAGCTTATGTCAGTTCGTGATGAAAACTGATGTGAACAGCGAAACAAGAAGCCTTAACAAACTACGGAATCTATTTTTGAGGACGTTATTTCATTTAATTCGATGCTTGTAAAACTGTAACATTTGCTTTTGTCCCTAGCCTATTCTACAGATCATGAGCTTTCGTTTGATGTATGATCCACTACCATAGCCTTTTCTGTTCCAAAGCCATTGTAATTTAGACGTAACCTTTTGTACTCTATTTTCTACTTTAATCCCTCAGTTTTGGACATAATTGTATTTTCCTAATTATTGTACGTTGTGGTCAGGTTAGTCATCTATTTGTTCATGTATCTTTCGACACTAATCTGAATTCGGAATTCAGGTACCAGATCGGGATTGGAATAAAGCGAGTAGTGTTCCAGTTGTCTTGTCTTCTCTCTCTCGCGTGCTTGTCAGCCAAGCAGGGATAGAGTAGTGTTGGTCTCTCTATCCCCACTTCGAACTCACGCATACTAGCCTCAAGGTTAAGCCAGTCAGCTTATCGCGTCAAGGTCTTAATCTACAATAGACAAGTTATACTCGGCACGAAAAGTGGGTAGATAGATCAAGGACGTAACAAAAACCTTAAATCTAATCCCTAACCCTAACGTCCAACTGTAAATACTAGTCCTAATTCCTTACACTAATTTATAACCCCCATTTAACCATAATAAGTAGGTGGACATTTCCAAGGTCATTTTAGTGTTGCCCAAAGGTCGTTCATAAATTATAGTCTCACCGAATCCAGCCCCTTAATTGCTCATGTTATCACTGGACTGGTTGATGAGTGTCCTGTGAAAAATTCTCCCTATAATCATAGAAATGTTTCCGAATTGTTTTTCTGCGTTTTGTTTATTTATGTACTAATGTATTCTTTCATGTAACAAAAGAAATTGGTTTGATTATGGTCATTTATGGTCTTTTTATATAAATTTTATCTGGTAACTTTTTGTCATTAATTTGGTAGGAAATCGTAACTTGATCAGTCCAGATTACTGGACACTAATCAATAAACAATCAAAACAATTAAAAACGAACTGCACTAAACAGTACAAATTGATAACTCACAATGTTCCTTTACTCACAAGATCCTGATGTTTGAATGAAGAAAACAAATGGTTTGTGATTTCAAAAAATTATCATAACTCTTTATGTATATGTAATCATAAGCAATTTAATATTACAAGAAAAGTTAATTGGATGATTTACGCTATTTCAGTTCACAATAAAATAAACTGTTCACTATGATTAACCAGACCAAGTATCAGAATTAAAATCTCCATTAAAGAAACGCTTAACTCACCAATCAACAATCTACAATGGTGATACTTAATTTCTATCAATTTTAAAAAATGAATTATTATCATTTCTTCTAAATAAAACGAAGGAACTATCGTCCTAACAACGACAACATAGAGGGTAGAGGGGAATTTGTTGTCGTTCTATATGTTCAAATGTTTTTTTACTGAAAAGGCTGATAATGAAACTGAACGTATATATATATATATATATATATATATATATATATACAAAGTTTTGGATAAATAGCTTACTAGGACACCCCACTTTGTTATTATAATACATATAAACTTACTTGGTTTTTTGTAGTGTTATAAATTGTGGTCTTGAGCCCAATTAATATATAACGTAATGATACCGTCAATTAGAGAACAGTGAATTATCAACCGGACCAATAACGCATAAACCTGTACGAGAAGTTTAGAATCCTTATCGGCCCTTCTTCATTCCCAGCCCTGCCTGTCAAGTCAAGAACACGAATCTCAGCCTATGCGATATAAATCATATATTTCAGACATACCGGGTTTGTATACAAGCCGAACAGACTACATCACACCATAAAATAAAAAATAAAATTTGTACAAGATCTAGCCAAAAGTGACTGTGATTGTGAGGGACTGTTACTAGTAGATTGGGAATAACTTAAGAATGGTAAATCGTATAATAATAGTCTATAGGTGAAAATAAAGCTTATAACAACAAGAATATAAACATACATGGTTTAGTTACTTAACAGTTATACAATAAAAATATATGTATAGTATTCATCCACAAATAGATCCAAACAGTGACCATTTATTACTCTCGTTGGAATGTAACATGTAGAAAGCCTCCACATGTTACTTTTCAACAAAAACTTACACCAACTACCTGAGAAACATTAAAAAACGACGTAACATTGGACAAATCTCAAAATATGCTTCATTTTTTTATCCTTATCTACCATACAAGTAATACTGTTATGAGGTAGATATCATCATCAAATGATTTAATCGTAATATACATAGTTCAGACTAAAGAGGCTTGTTCTTTGAGATTTTTAAAGTAAAGCGATTAGCATTCTTAGCTTAATGATTTTTTTGTTTAGTTGAATACCAATAACAATCTACAGGTTGGGCGTTCACCCATGAGACCAAAGGTCCGGGGCTCTAATCCCACGTGTTGGGTTGTGAACACACACTGATGAGGAGTCCCATGCTAGGACGAAACTGCCGTCCAGTGCTTCCAGGTTTCCAATGGTGATCTAACATTGATCAGTTTATCATTTCAATGGAATAACAATCATATTGGTAAAAGATAACTAAGTAGTGAGGTATAATAAAGTACACCCAAAAACTTCCTCCTATTCACTCCATTAATATATTGTTGACAAACCTTTGTGGTTTTTTATTTTTATTAGTAAACAGATTCATAATTATAGGTCTTCAGTGTACCACTTCATAATCAGTGATCATTTGTATGCATTCTTTCTTTTTTTTTAGTAATAAAAATCAATATTTTGTTTACTGTAAAATCAATTTATTTAGTCATTATGATAATCGTTCTGTTTACATAAAAAGTATTATCATTTATGGTGAACTGGTGTTTATTTAACTCTGTCGGTCAAATATAATGTCATATAGTGAATTTGGATTAATTTTAGCATTATTATTTCTGGGAATGAACTTCAGTGTATTTTCTTCCGATCTTTCAAGGTAGAATTGATCAATCTTTCATGTTATGTATCCTTTGATATTCTTTGCATGTACCTCATTTTAAAGCATAACAGAACTATATTCGGAATCTCTCACTTGAATGTACCTATATTCAGAGAGTAATGAAATCACCTCTCGAGTTTGATTTATTTGTACGGTCATCTCCTGTGCAATCCATTAAATATACAGTAAATGTTGGGATCTATTCAACGTCTTACAGAAGAACTGACTGTTTGAATACATTTGAATATTAAATACTTTTATTGAAGCATTCAGTATTTTTATAGGCAGATCTCACAAATCAGTAATACTTATAGTTACATTGATTGAGTTCCAACGATCAATGTAGTTCTGAGAAGTTAAAATCCTTTTACTTACCTTACCAAAATGTTTATTATCAAGTTAAAGACTAGTATGAAATGATTCAATCCTTGATCAATAGTTTAGACATTACTAACAAAATGTAATCAATAAAAATCATTTCTGTCATCATTGCATTGATATTTGTATTATTAATATCAAACCAATGACACTGTTCAGATGACCAGTATTTTGACTGATTTTAGCAAACCTTTTTTTTATACAGAAATTTATTCAAATAATTTATCATTAATTAGATTATTTAATCATTTAATTAACAAAATATCTAATTACTTACTTACGCCTGTTACTCCCAATGGAGTATAAGCCGCCAACCAGCATTCTCCAACCCACTCTATCCTAGGCCTTCCTTTCTAGTTCTATCCAGCCTTTGTTCATTCTCCTAATGTCTGTCTCCGTTTCTCAACGTAATGTGTTCTTTGGCTTCCCGCTTCTGCTTTGACCTTCGGATTCCATGTGAGGGCTTGTCTTGTGATGCAGTTGGATGATTTCCTCAGTGTGTGTCCTATCCACTTCCAGCGCTCCTTCCCCATTTCTTCCTCCACTGGAATCTAGTTTGTTCTCTCCCATAGTAAGTTGTTGCTGACAATGTCTGGTCAACGGATCCGAAGTATTTTGCGCAGGCAACTTTTAATAAACACCTGTATTTTCTGAATGATGGTCTTCGTAGTTATCCAAGTTTCCGCCCCATACAATAGAACTGTCTTGACATTTGTATTGAAGATTCTGATCTTGGTGTTGGTTGACAAATGTTTTGAGTTCCTATTAGCAACAACGGCTACTTTCATAATTTTTGAATCATTAAAAAGCTGTAAAAAAATATTGGAATCCTTGAATTTCATTATTATTTTATACCAATAATAATCACATTTAATTTTTGATTATTTATGTCAATCAAATTTAATTG
>NC_031497.1:18121584-18155704 GCF_000237925.1 Schistosoma mansoni
TATATATAAGTTGAAATCATGAGTCAATTGAAGCTATATCACCATGGAAAACCTGGAAGCAGTGGACGGCTGTTTCGTCCTATTATGGGACTCCTCAGTAGTGCACTTCAATTGACTCATGATTTCAACTATATATTAAAAAAATTATTAAAAATCTCCACAAACAACCCGATTGTATCACTTATTAAAGTATTTTACTAATTTATAGTTAACATTTCTAAATATATAATTTATACAGTACAAACGTCAACACTGTCCTACTGTACAGAGCTGAAATGTGGAGAACTACTACATCCATCGTCAATCAGGTACAAGTATTTATAAACAGTTGTCTACGTAAAATACCTAACATTCACTGGCCAGATACCATCAACAACAGCCTTTTGTAGGAGAGGACAAATCAGCTTCCAACTGAAGAGGGAATTAGGAAAAGACGTTGGAAGTGGACAGACATACATCCAATTGACCCCACTCGTGTTCTTGTTCACTACAGTATGACTAGTTGTTATCAAAGCTGAAAGACTAGTATTCGCCACTTGTTCCAACGGGACAAGACTGATATAGCTTGATTGAAGAGAGGAAATTAAAGCTATAGATCAAGGTTTCTTTATCTACCAACCCTTGATAGAAAAACGATCAGAAAACCCCAAAAATTGCAAAGAAGTAAATATGATTTAATTATCTGGTCAATAGATAAATTTTAAAATCGTAAGCTAACGGTGATTAACATCTAGAAATCAGTAATTTAATGTATATTTATGATTCATAATGTCAAAACATTAACTCCTTTAACCAAGAAATATGACCGAATCACTAACTCACAAACTTGTTTCTCCTTAACGAAGCTTTTATGCTTCAGTGTATTGTTCATGAAATATGAAATGGATGGTATGCCATCACAGATAACTGATGAACAATCCATCTGAATAAGACAAACACTACATTAGTTATTACAAATCTATCTCTTAATTAGCAATTATCTCAGTCATAAAAACAGTTAATCATAGTCCAGATATCATCGTGATAACATATCCGATAGTAATGCAGCATGACATGAGGCCGAATTCCCTCAAATTGTAGACATAGCTAACTAACGAGTTTCGAATAACAGAAAACCACCACCTAGTTGTGGCCAAGATGAGACTGAAGCTAAAGAAACACTGGACAACTGGACAAACAGCACTACAAAGGTTCAATACAGCCTTCCTTCGAGATACTGACAAGCTCCACGAATTCAAGAAAACTCTCAACAACAGGTTCCAAGCTCTACAGGATCTACTGAATGAACAAGAAACTACCTTGGAGGACAACTGGAAAGGGATCAAAGAAGAACTAACTTCAACGTATCAGGAGGTTCTTGGTTCTAAGAAGCATCAACATAAGGAATAGATCTCTATGGGAAACCTAGACAAAATTCAAGAAAGGAAGAACAAGAAACTAGCAATTAACAACAGCCGAACACGAGCAGAGAAAGTCAAAGCACAAGCAGACTACTCAGAAGCAAACAAGGAAGTGAAGAAAAGCATTAAGGCAGACAAGCAGAAATACATGTGAGAACTAGCAACAACGGCGGAAAAACCTGCCAGAGAAGGGAATATGAGACAACTATATGATACAACGAAGAAATTGGCAGGGAGATATAGCAAACCAGGGAGACTAGTCAAGGTCAAAGAATGTAAATCAACCACTGAGATTCAAGAACAGCAGATTAGGTGGGTAGAGCACCTTGAGGAACCTTTGATTAGGTCAGCTCAATTGAACTCACTGGATATCGAAGCAGCACACACAAACCTTCCTGTAGATGTCACTCCACCAAAGACCGGAGAAATCATGATGGACATCAGACAAATCAAGTGTGGGAAAGTGGCAGGACTTGACAATATACCAGCTGAAGCACTGAAGTCAGACATTGAAGTAACTTCAAACATGCTTCACCTTCTATTCAAGAAGATTTGGGAGGAAGAACAAGTGCCAACGGACTGGAAAGAAGGATACCTCATCAAGATACCAAAAAAGGAGATATGAGCAAATGTGAGAATTACAGAGGCATCAGTTTGCTATCAATAGCAGGAAATGTTTCCAACAGAGTGTTGCTGGATCGGATGAAAGACGCAGAAGACGCCCAACTTCGAGATTAACAGGCTGGATTCCGTAAGGATCGCTCGTGCACAGACCAAATTGCGACACTATAGATCATCGTTGTACAATCAGTTGAGTGGAACTTGTCATTAATATATTAACTTCATTGACTATGAGAAAGCGTTTGACAGTGTAGACAGAAGGACCTTATGGAAACTTCTTCGACACTATGGAGTTCCTGAAAAGATTGTCAATATTATCCAAAACTCATACGATGGACTACAGTGCAAAGTGGTGCGTGGAGGACAGCTGACAGATGCATTTCCAGTAAGGACCGGAGTCAGACAAGGCTGTCTACTCTCCCCATTCCTCTTCCTTCTAGTGATTGACTGGATTATGAAGAATTCGACATCTGAGGGAAAATACGGAATACAATGGACTTCTCAGAATCAATTAGATGATTCGGACTTCGCAGATGACCTAGCCCTCCTATCTCATACACACGAACAAATGCATATGAAGACAGCAAATGTAGCAGCAGCCTCTGCATCAATAGGCCTCCACATTCACAAAGGAAAAAGCAAGATTCTCAAATGCAACACGGAGAACATCAACCCAATCACGCTTGATGGAGTAACTCTGGAAGAGGTGGAAACATTCACGTACTTGGGAAGCATCGTTGATAAACAAGGAGGATCGGATGGAGATGTAAAGGCGAGGATTGGCAAAGCGAGGACAGCATTTCTACAATTGAACAACATATGGAAGTCAAAACAACTGTCAACTAATTTCAAAGTGAGAATCTTCAATACGAACGTCAAGACAGTCCTACTGTACGGAGCTGAAACATGGAGAACTACTACGACCATCATCAGGAAGGTACAAGTATTTATAAACAGTTGTCTTCGCAAAATACTCAACATCCATTGGCCGGTTACTATCGGCAACAGCGTTTTATGGGAGAGGACAAACCAGCTTCCAGTTGAAGAGGAAATTAGGAAAAGACGTTGGAAGTGGATAGGACGTACATTAAGGAAATCACCAATGTGCATCACGACTCAATCCCTTACTTGGAATCCGGAAGGGAAGCGGAAAAGTGGAAGGCCAAAGAACACACTACGCCGGGAAATAGAAGCAGATATGAAAAGGATGAATGTTAACTGGGAAGAACTGGAAAGGAAGGCTCAGGACAGAGTTGGATGGAGAATATTGGTGAGCGGCCTATGCTCTTCGACAAGGGGTAACAGACGCAAGTAAGTAAGTAAGTAGGTACAGAACTTCTTATCGATTTCCTCTGACACCAAAACGTGTTGTCTGCTTTGGTAAACCACTTAAACTAATGACCATATTGATCAATAAAGGCTGATAAGCATTGAGGACTGAACAACATGGTACTGGTTGTTTCTAAAGGGTCAATTTTTGTATGAACATTTTTGCTTAGTTACTGCATCTCGATCTGTCAACAACCTAATATAAAAAAATAAGGAAAGAATGGTCGACAATAAATGGCTATCAGGTTGATTTTTCTTTCGGTATAAAAACACTTTCTGTCATTAAAATAAACATGCCATAGTAACTAACCGGATACGAAGAGAACAGGCACTCAATATTGAATATTGTACTGACCCGAAATCGATATTACACTGACTAATTAGCAAAGCAAATGTAGTTTCAAACAACTAATTCTTAAAATCAATTTACGGTGTACAGAAGTATAAATTAAAGTAGAAAAATGTTGCTATATTATTTAACGAATATGATTTAATTAGGATGATTAACTGGTTTTAAGATTATCTGAAGCATTGTATGCTTTGTTTCTCTGTATTTCATCATTAATTCGTCATAATCAAGACCTAAATATTAAAAAAATGTATGGATTTATAAACAATTGTCTACGCAAGATACTTGGAATCCCGATCAGTATACATGTGTTGTAACCACTAAGCCAACTAAGTAAGAAGTGATTATTGAGATCAAGAAGCTGTATAAGCAGATTAGAACCAGAAATTTTGGAGAAAATTAATGTGATAAATGTGATATGAGTGACATATGCGATCATTAATGTTCATTATTACCTATGCATAGCATAGCAAGTTAAATACACACAACAGTTCTGTATCCTTTAAGTATATTACCGGTTGTGTGGCAACCAAAAACATTAAAGTATATGGAATTTATTGTATTTTTTACTACTCCAGGTATATTTCATAACAGATACCACGATGGTCAATGTTAAAAATGCAACATATCTAATCAATTTGGAAATACAATGCAAAACAATAATAACATGTGAAATGATTCAATGTGAATTACTCCCACTGTACAATTTGCCTGAAACCTTTTTTAACTCAACAAATAGCTAGATTATGATATTGACTCAGATAAAATAGCAGATATATATATATATATATGAACAATTCCAGATAAAATCTATTACTTATTATTTGTCTTATCGTAAATCGCCGAACGAATCATGAATCACGAGAGTAATGTCTCTTAGTGAACAATAATAAAATAGTCGATACCCATTATGTATATAGTTAATAGTTTCTTAATACAGCCAAAGACTTTATAAAAATCAAGCAGAAATGAATATTTGTTTTGTCTTTGTTTGAAACTCTTTAACAATCAACAATCATAATCATATACGATATTAAACTCAGCATGATGATTTTGAATGAACGGATTTCAAAATCGTTGAACAAAACGTTCTATTCAGCTAAGCTCCGTATTATTTTATCATGCCGGCCCACCATTCACGGATGTATTAAGGATAAACTTCCGCTTTGTGCCACATCAATGTGTATCTATAAATTTACATGCTCATATGGGGCAGGTTACATTGGCCACACAAAGCGATCTCTTTCTAAACGTATCTCAGAACACTTTCCGATATGTCTTTTAAAAGGAGAGTGCAAAACAATTACTAGTTATATACAGGAGCATTCAATCAACTGTGGACACATCGCTCCAGAAGAGTCTTCCTTTAATATAATCTACACAATCAAAATAACTGGATATAAGGGAGGTCGGATCAAAAACTTACGGACGATTGAAGCGTTGGGGATCTACTACCTCAAGCCAAAACTCTGAGTGTAAAAACAATACATCCAACCTCTCATCCTTCCTTGTCCCTAATTCCCTTCTGTAATATATTTTGTTCTTCGTTTTTTATTATTGTTTTATAATTTTAAACTGTAATTAGTTGTTATCATCCTTTAACAACTTTTCATGATTATTATTCAGTTATTATTATGACCATTATGTTTTTCGCTTTTCTTCATATCTGTCAAGTGGACAATTATATTTCATAATTCTGACCAGTCAATTATTTTCATCATTCTATTCTCCTGTAATCCCCTGGTTATTGCACAACCTCATTCGATATTTAGAGTTTTGAATCACTTTATGGTGCAATCTTTTCTATCAATCTATAGACATATATTTACCGCACAACTATAAATACGAATGTACAGCTTAAGTAAACGATTTTGTCGAAAAGAAAGTTTTTTCGCTGAATTCTGTTTTTATTCAGGATGATACCTTTACAGTACTTACGTGGAAACCAATAGAGTACATTTCCAACATCAATCAATGTGGGATAAACTTCATTGATCATCATTCAATATCATAGGCTATTGACAAACCATTCTACCGTTTCTTATAACTTATACCATAAAACGTTCAATAACTTCTACGAAGTTAACTATTGACGAAATAAGTATCATGGTATTCGTCATGGATCGATCGCAGTCGGAACATCACAGAAAGTCAGGAAGAATTCAATCATCACTAGCAACTAGATAAGCATGACATCCGCCGCTACTCAATGAACAGTTTATGTAAACCAAAGAACGTTGAACTGTTGATTCGCATGAGATGCCGTAGTAGTAGTAGTAGTAGTAGTGGTAGTAGTAGTAGTAGTAGTAGTAGTAGTAGTGGTAGTAGTAGTAGTAGTAGTGGTAGTAGTAGTAGTAGTAGTAGTAGTGGTAGTAGTAGTGGTAGTAGTAGTAGTAGTAGTAGTAGTAGTGGTAGTAGTAGTGGTAGTAGTAGTGGTAGTAGTAGTAGTAGTAGTAGTAGTAGTAGTGGTAGTAGTAGTGGTAGTAGTGGTAGTAGTAGTAGTAGTAGTAGTAGTAGTGGTAGTAGTAGTAGTAGTGGTAGTAGTAGTAGTAGTGGTAGTAGTAGTGGTAGTAGTAGTGGTAGTAGTAGTGGTAGTAGTAGTAGTAGTAGTAGTAGTAGTAGTAGTAGTAGTAGTAGTAGTAGTAGTAGTAGTAGTATACATGAAGAAACTAGGGATTGAACACCGGAACTTCTGGTAACATGACATTGTTATTTAATAGTGCACATCCTTCGTTTAGGTCAATCTGCATTGTATCAAAAAGATTATCCACTGCCATTGATGACAGTGGTTAGGTATTCCTTAAAAGATATCTGTGGATGAATCTAAAACAGAATATCCTGAATATGCTGAAAGTTTCAGATTAATTGGACTAAGCTGTACTTTGTTAATTTATACTGCCTATGAGCCTGGCCCCATGGGAACAGATGGACTATTTTGCGTATATTGGATTAGTCAAATTTATTAACTTATCCTTCATGCCAAGATATATAAGCTGGTGATTTTAATAAGTTATAAAAAGATTTACTACATGAAACGTCTTTCAGATTGTGCCAGAATAGCAGTTCCTAAAAATATCACGAAAACTAAACCCTTTAGAACAAAGCCTCATAAATAGTTTTCCCTCTGAAGTGCGTAATTAATCTATGAAGACTGTTTCTCCTTCTAGTTTTTCTTCAATAAATCTTAACGCTATTGTGTTTCAGAGTGACCAGTTTATTCCTTAAAGTTTTACATTAACGTGGGTGAAAAGAATAAATGTGATTTTGTTTTCTGGTTATTGGAATCCAGCTGAGTAAGTTGTCAGCTGTCCATTGCATGTAGGTGATCTATATACAGACAGATATTTGTTGTATTCACTCATTTACAATGGTCAGTAAACCGTCAAGACATTTTAGTTTTGATTTACATCCTCGTTTCACGATGAACTAAGGTAATGAGTGACAGTTGGTAAAACGTCTGGGGATTTCCTGAATATCAGGATTCTTATCATATATTAAGAACGGATCACTAGAGTACTTTTTATATTAAAATCAACTGACTTTAGTGTTTAGACTGCTTTTTTGATACCTTTCATAGACCCTTCCTTCTACGATTGCCAACTTTAATTTCATTAGACAATTACTTCTTGTTTAAGACATTCTGTAGAGAGTTCCTATAGTATGGAGTATGAATTGATACTCACTGAAGTATAATTGAAAACTAACTTAGTATTGCTGTCTTTTTTCAAATATATTTTAATGAAACACAATCATGATCATTTCTTCATTATTCCCTTTCATTTCTTAACTATTTTACAGTTTACTGCCTACCAATTAATAGAAGATAAATAAATAAACAGACAAACAAACAGGCAACAATAATAATAAGACAATGACAACAAAAGACAATTTTTTTTAGTCATTTTGTCAATATTTTAGGAATCTTTTTCTTTTTGAACAAAAAATATACAATATAAACAATACTCGATCATAATACTGTGGATAATAGGAATGACGGACAGTGACATTCAATATGTGACTTCATTGTCTGCAAATTTATCTTCGTGTGTTTGTACGTACGTGTGTGTGTGTGCATAACCATGTACTGGTCGATTACGTTGACTTGTTTACTTCTCTACGATTTGTTTGTTTCTAAAACTGGAAAATTTAAAACTGAATCAAAGGAAATGAGTAAATAGTGAAGTTGAAACTAGTCGCTTGTTTTCTAAATTTGGTTATTCATTTGTTAAACCGGAGTAGATTTGCTTTTTGGTTATCTCTTTTGGCTTTGAATAAAAATAAATAGGGGATAAAAAGTAAATGAAACTGCTCCGCTTAAAAGAAGAGAAAAGTAGAACAATTTTTGTTTTTTGTTGAGTTTAATGAGTTTGATCAACAATAAAAATTAACTGTTCAACTCACTATTATTATTATTATTATCGACGAACTGTTAACAAACACAATATGATTGGTAATTATTAGTAGATCAATCTTGTTTTTTTTAACTGTTGCCCGGCCTTGTTTCTGCCAGTGCGTACATACAGCATACTTCATGTTTACATGTTTGTTTGTGTGTAAAAGAGTAACGACAAACAAAACACTACGACTAGTGATGCGTAATCTGTAGTAGAGTGAAAATATTCAAAAATATAATTAAAACAATAGAGCTTTGAAAAAAAGATTCTTAGTTGTTTGACTGTGAGTCAGTGTTTAATGAGGGAACAATATAAGTGAGACAAAAAGGAGATGTAAGATTAGGTACCTTCAAAACCATAGAAACCAGTTAGGAAGTTGGGAAAACGAGAGAAAATTTCAAATTACCCAAATAAGATGATAAGAAGATCAAACTATTCAGACAAGAAAAACAGCATTCGAGCTAAACATTTTCAAAGTAAAATTTAATCACTTCTTGAATCATTTTCGACTGATTAAAACATTTTATTATAGAATAGATCATATACGATAAATCACAGTAGCTCTTCAGTCAAATCTCAGTCAGAGATTTTCAATGGATTGTAAATTTGTTACGATGGCCAACATGTGTCCTGAATTTACACTTTTAGTAAATCTGATTTTTAACCGATTCACACTAATCAACCACCTAATAGTAACCAATGTAATTTCGTCTTATTCTTAGTGATGATTTTATGTACGAAGTTTGTAATGTGTCCTGCCACTCTGAATTACTCAACATAGATCTTCACCTTGTTTGAGGTCATTTGGTTGGAGGTAGATCTCAGTAAGTCATATAGACTAATGAGATAAATATTTCGTCTACATCACTGTTGATGCGATCATATTGGAACTAGACAGAGGGGTACTAAAGTGATAAGTGAGGATTTTCGGCACTTAATCACCTTTATTGTGTACAAAGCCAAAAGCTACTTCATTCATTGATACACCAACGACGCTTTCATCCCCTAACTTATATCGAAAAGATTTTCTAGTTTCCGTTTTGTGCATCTGATGTTATGCATCCATTCACGTGCTTGAATTAAAGCGTTGTCGGAGTTGTCAATTAACTCCAGCAACTAAATCAAAATAGTCTGCATTCATCGTTATTATGATACTGGTAAGACGGTGTTTTCCCTTATAATTAAAGTTGGTGTATAGTCAAAGTAAACAGTTTTCTGGTCATTACTACAACAGGTAGTCATCATTGCACGTATTCTAGCTTGGAACGCTGAAGGTCATGTGTATCTACATTTTACAATTAAAATCACGAATCGAACCAGGACTCGAACCCAGGACCATCGGCTTTGCTCGTGAACGCTTGACCTTTAGACCGCTGAGCCAGGATCTAGTGGTATCAATGTCTAATACTATGATCTCCACAAACCCACCAAACTGATATCTACATTTTAGCCTGGCTTAGTCTACATACTTGAGTACTTAGGTCAGCCTCTACAATCACTAATTCTGCAAGATTGGGTTTATGAACGCCATCATGAAGTTTCTAATAGAACTCATCTTTTATTTCAGATAAGCCACAATCAGAGGAAACAATGGTAGATACTATAAAAATGCAACGGAGTATAACTCTATACTCTTGAGTTCTTATTGTACCAGGCAGTCCGTCATTTATAAACAACGTAGAACTCTCCAAATACGTTCATAGCCTCAAATTGCTACATCATATCAACAAAACGACATAAAAATATCAAGAGGAATACTAAAGGAAAATCTATAAATGAATGTCAGTTGTAATTTAGCCTACAAGTACAGGTTTTGCTTTCGGAATTAATACTATAGTAACAACAAAACGACTGCTTGAGGCTAATTCCGAAGCTCAAAAAATTTAAAGGATGAGCCTCGCTGACTTTGTGCATCGGTTAGATGAAATCAAGTGGACGACTTGATTAGGTTTTGCATGAATTTTTCAAACACACCACATACGTCAATGGCATGAGATCATAATCTTGACTGCTGAAGACACAGATTAAGAAGATTGAAAACTCTACCTCAGGAGACTATGAATAACACTTTGTAGAATCGATGTGTTAAAACCGGTTTCGAATGACGGATGGGATGAACTGAAAGAAAAAAAGCCGATAAAAAATAGTTAAAAAATAATTGTGAACAGGGGAGGAATTCGGTCATGGACAGGATAATCACAAGTGCTTTCAGACTTGAAACTATCCAGTTACTCACATAGTGAGTGTTCTTCCTCTACAAAGACTTGAAAAGGCCGCACTCATGGGATTTCTGGTCGAGGCCCATCACAAAATTTTTCGAGTAGTTCTCGATTTGTTAACTCCTAACTTTTCGGACCTAGCTATAAACACAGGTGATTTGTGGAGCAAAGGAGTGTGATTTTATATAATTTTGCCCTTTCAAAATGATCCGAGAATCTGTTAGAAAGCAGTATCACTAAAGAAGCTGGCTATCCGTTGAAAAGATCTTGCTACAGTCAGTACGGTCTTCAGTATACTACGCACCCGGACCTAGAACCTGCTGATTTCTCAGAATGAGCAATCCTTGATGTACAAGCTCTATTGGTGCATCACAACAGTGAAATCTAATCACGATATCGAGGCGATAAACTAACAATTCATTCACTACCTTTTTGATGTTGATAAATAAAGGATTGACAAAATTATTTTGTAGATCAGTTCTACAAAACAGATAAGTATTCTTAATATAAAAACTAACACGATGGCGGATTGTTCATATCAATGTGTGTACGAAGTTACAGGCTATAATGGTTCAACAACATAGACGTAAACCTTTCGAATATTTTTCCTAAAAAATCATTTATTTATTTGTGTTTTACAACAACAATTTTTTTTGAATATATGAAACTGTCAACATGGTATTTATTTTTCAGTAGGTTATTCTTTTTCTTTTGTCGAAATAACTATGACACAATTTATCATAGTCATATCTTGAAGGTCAAAATAATAATAACTGGAATAAGAGTAATCTATTTTCAATGACTTTAACAGTTGTCAAAAGTATGTATAATGCTGTTAGTAAAACAAGAATATATAACCTATTAGTTACTTTCCTTAAATCTAATTCTTTTTTCACATAGTTATTGAGTTTACATGTATTTGTTTAAAACGAACACTGGCAAGAAATATGTGAGAAAGCAAAAAGGGATATCAGCAATCTCAAGTACATTGATAATTCATACATGAATAGAAAAGTAACACAATCTAAAACGGGACTACTGAGCTATTCTTCTTACATATAACTTTTTATTTGATTGAGATGTGTGCAATAATTTAGGTTACGTTCATTAATTGTTAAAATCGTTCAAATCTTTTTCAAACATATAGCTCTTCCAATGTTGCTGCTCGTCCCAAGCCCAGATAAAGAAGGAGGGTCAGAAATAGGTTTGGCGATCCCATCCAGTAGAAAACGACCATGCTAAAAAAACCACTAGCCAGAGGAAACCATTTAAACCATTTAAACTCTGCCGTCCTAGTTGAAGGATCTTCATTCAGAAGGACTATCGAGCCTCATGGTAAAAGCCGAGATTCTTCAGAAGTCACGAGGCCGATGCACTTTCTAACAACCAGGGCAACAACTAATATAGGTTTCCGGACAATTTGGGAAAACTAGTCAAATAGCTCTGAAAATGAGAAGATAAAACCTGAAGGATCTCAGAGTAAGTGAAACCCGTTCGACACAAACTGGATAGAAAAGATTCGCTTAGGGAGAAGTGTTACCGTACTCTGGTCATGAAGTAAAACATCCTTTGCACACACAAGAAGTCTTATTGATGATGTCCAAAGAAGCGAGAAGAACACTTATAAGGTGGGTATCCTACGGATTCAGAATCATCAAAGTATTTTGCAAAACAAAGGAGAGGATCAGAACAAATGTTATCCAGTACTATGCAACCACCAATGACAGCAATGAAGACGATGAAAATCAGTTTTATGAGGGGATGAGGTCGATCGTAATGAAGTGTCCAGGAAAGGGCCTTACCATTCTTATGGGAGATCTAAACGCCAAAGTTTGAATGTACAACGCCAGATATGAAGATATCATGGGACTACATGGACAGACTGGGGGAAAGGAGCGAGAATGGTGACAGATTTGCAAGTTTATGTGTCTTCAGCAAAGTGGTTATAAGTGGCACAATATTTCCCCACAAACGCATACACAATGCTACATGGGTCTCACCGGATTACACTACAGAGAATCTGATCAATTACATTTGCATCAATAAAATATTCAGAAAATCCTTGGAGGACGTGAGAATGAAGAGGGGAACTGACATAGCTTCAGATCAACATCTGTTGGTTGCCAAGATGAAACTGAAGCTAAAGAAGTAATGGACAACTGCACAAACAGCATTACAAAGGTTCAATATAGCCTTTCTTCGACATACTGACAGGCTCAGCTAATTCAGGATATCTCTCAACAGCAGGTTACAAGGCTTACAAGATCCACTCAAAGAAGAGGGAACTATTGTGGAGGACAACTAAAAAGGAATTAAGAAAGCCTTGACTTCAACATGCCATGAGGTTCTGGGTCTCGAGAAGCATCATCATAAGGAATGGATCTCTATGGATACCCAGGACAAGATTCAAGATAGGAAGAACAAGAAGACAGCAATTAACAACAGTCTAACAAGAGCAGAGAGAGTCAATGCGCAGGCTGAATACACTGAAGCAAACAAACAATTGAAGAAGAGCAGTAGGGCCGACTAGCAGAAGTACGTAGAAGACCTAGCAACGACAGAGGATAAAGCTGCAAGAGAATGAAATATGAAACAACTATACGATACAACAAAACTCGCGGAAAAAAATAGTAAACAAGAGAGACTAGTCAAGGACAAAGAATGTAAATCAACCACTGAGATTCAAGAACAGCAGATTAGGTGGGTAGAGCACCTTGAGGAACCTTTGATTAGGTCAGCTCAATTGAACTCACTGGATATCGAAGCAGCACACACAAACCTTCCTGTAGATGTCACTCCACCAAAGACCGGAGAAATCATGATGGACATCAGACAAATCAAGTGTGGGAAAGTGGCAGGACTTGACAATATACCAGCTGAAGCACTGAAGTCAGACATTGAAGTAACTTCAAACATGCTTCACCTTCTATTCAAGAAGATTTGGGAGGAAGAACAAGTGCCAACGGACTGGAAAGAAGGATACCTCATCAAGATACCAAAAAAGGAGATATGAGCAAATGTGAGAATTACAGAGGCATCAGTTTGCTATCAATAGCAGGAAATGTTTCCAACAGAGTGTTGCTGGATCGGATGAAAGACGCAGAAGACGCCCAACTTCGAGATTAACAGGCTGGATTCCGTAAGGATCGCTCGTGCACAGACCAAATTGCGACACTATAGATCATCGTTGTACAATCAGTTGAGTGGAACTTGTCATTAATATATTAACTTCATTGACTATGAGAAGGCGTTTGACAGCGTGGACAGGAGAACATTATGGAAACTCCTCCGACACTATGGTGTACCTGAGAAAATCGCTAACATCATACGAAATTCCTACAACGGACTACACTGCTAAGCCGTGTATGGAGGCCATCTGACAGATGCATTCCAAGTGAGAGCCGGAGTTAGGCAAGGCTACTTACTCTCCCTCTTTCTCTTTCTTCTGGTGATTGACTGGATTATGAAGGCCTCCACGTCCGAGGGAAATTACGGAATACAATGTACAGGTTGGATGCAACTAGACGATTTGGGCTTCATGGATGACTTGACCTTTCTATCCCATGCAGATCAACAAATGCAGGTCAAGACAGTCAGTATGACAGCAGCTTCTGAAGCGGTACGCCTTATCATACACAAGGGAAAATACAACACGGAGAATACCAACTCAATCGTACTTTATAGAGAAACTCTGGAAGAGGTGGAAAGTTTCAAGTATCTGGACAGCATCATAGATGAACGTGGGGGATCGGATGCAGACGTAAAGGAAGGAAATTGCAAAGAAAGACTGGATATTAATTCACATGTACTAACATAATAACCCATGGGCTTCTGTAAAGAACGGTCAACCAACTGACACTTAACGAAATGAGATGTACTCTCATCACTAAAATTATCTCTAATCACTATCATACTTCTGAGCAGAATTTGAATTTATTTTAAACAAAGTGTATATTTTCAGGAGTTTTGTGGAGATTTCAGTAATTTTATAGTTGAAATCATGAGTCAATTGAAGCCAGACCACCATGGAAAACCTGGAAGCAATGGACGCCCGTTTCTTTGTGAGATTTCAACTCACTGAAGACAATGGTGAACGGTTGCTTAACTTCGTGGATTGGTTGAAGTTAGACATTAACACCGTTGGATGACGGCCTAGTAGTCTAGAAGTTAAGCGTGAGACTGATAGGTCCTGGGTTCAAATCTCGCGAGGCAGGATCGTGGATGCACACTGCTGAGGAGTCCCACAATAGGACGAAACGGCCGTCCAATGCTTCCAGGTTTTCTATGTTGGTCTAGCTTCAATTGATTCATGATTTCAACTATAAAATGAGGATGTCTTTAGATGTGAGGTCATTATTCACTGATCTTCCAATCATGGAGATTGTAGAGTATATATGTGAACTGCTCAGTTCAACCTCTTCTCTTATCTTAGCCAACCTCATAGTCAATTAATCAATAGTACTCTTATTGATTGAATGATCTAATTTGACGAGTATGTTTGCAACCTATCTTAGTAAAACATAAATGCCTTTGTTATCTTTATTCACATATCTTTGTATCATTATTATTATCATCATTAATATTATTACTATTATCATCACTAGTTTAACATCACTATTGGTCTGACGAATACATGACTAACCTACTTAGCATTCAGCTCACCTTGTTATTTCTTATTAAATTAATATAACTTTATACACAATATAGTCTTCCATTGGACATTGGGTTAAATTTGTAGTTGCACTACTATTTCTCTCACCCTATCTGATCATGAATCTCATAATTTCATTTAACTCATAAACAGATTCAAATTATATTACATATTAGACATCTCAACATTAACAATTTTATTCTATGTAACAGTCCTAAATTCACATGATATGATTTTTAGACGATGTACTTTACCTTGTAGGGCCAGTGAAATGTGACTGAACCCTAGCCAAATCATCCGGCAGTTGGGTCACTAAATATCGAACAGATCATCGATCCCCGTCAAGGTCAAGGACAATCAACGCGCATCAGTTAATCATACGCCATGGACTGGCCCATTCGGCAGTGGTTCTACTTTCGCTTTTATCTACGTTAACTAATATATTCCTGTAATAGCTTCCTTTGTGTTGTACAGTCTTCAGAGCATCAATGGTCCCTTGATACGTCGTAGGGGCATCACTACCTCACTAGGGGGGATTGATCTGTAGCTGTAAATAATTCCCCGAAATCACTAGCTTTGTAAGTGTTCGACATTGGATGCTGACCACATTAGTTTAAGTGGACTTGTTTAGCTGAAGTCGCTCGGTCATGCATCCGTTACAGCACGGAGTGGGAAACATTTCCTACGATCATTAGCCAGATTAGATCAATCGCTTCTCGATATATTGATAACGCATTAAATATATCTTCCAACATTTTCGCTTCTGACTTCTGATTTTAACTGGGTGGGCACGATTCGATTATAGGTGTTACTGGTAAAGAGTTGTCAAACTACAATACTGGTGGTATCTTCAACCTTAAACCTGGCTTTTTAGATTGGGATATATAATTGTAAAACCTGAAATGAATAATCTTCATTAAGAAGGAAAAATTTATTTATAAATTCTCAGCAATTAAATTAAATAAACGCTTCACTCGGTGACCTGATTCAAGTTTTTTTTAAGAACTATGCACCCTTTAATATTCTAAAATTTCGATGTGTTGATTATGCTTTCTTGACGAGATTTTGCGAATAAATTTTTCTTACTTAATGTCTTGCATTAAGAAGTTTAAAAATTCCCCTGCATAATATTTGAGCGCATAAATTTTTCAACAACCTCATCGTCAGACTCTAAGGTTATAGGTCAATAATTGTTGAGCTTTTTCATAAAGGTCTAAATAAGGCACTCATTTATGAATTTGTCAATGTTATACGTTAAAAATGGTGGACGTCTGCATATGTTACGGCATAAATACTTCAAAATCATGTCATTTGTACATGAGAAAGGTCATTTAAAAAAGGTCAGAATGGTTTGTAGTAAAGGGTCAAGTCAGAATCAATATAATAGTCATATAATTATAAAATGGAAATCCTGTGTATGAAATGCATTGTAGGAGGATTTCGTCTTGTTAATCGAGGGAATAACGACTCTCCGTCGATAAATTAGTGTGTTTCAATTGTCAGCATCTTCCTACAGTAACTGACAGTTACAATGTCATCGCTTGACTTGTAACGTTAGATATTCCTAGTGTGAATATTATTTAGTGAGTGTCCGTATGCAACGTTTTCACAAATCAAACTAGTTATATACAAATGAAGAAACTTAAAAACATTCCAAATTATAATCATTAACTCTATTAAAAATGAGAAATTATTTATTTTTTAGAAAAATTAATTAAAGAGAATTAATAAACAATTCAATCCTACCTTCTTTTTAGTGGAATGGCATATTTAATTATAATTTGTTTGGTCTTAATTTATTATACATTTATGCAACTTATTGAGCGCAACACTAACTAATTAAAATATTCATCATGCCTATACAAATGATGTAATTTATCATCGTTACCCACCTTTCTTTTATCGCATATTTTGTTACGCTACAAACATCTGGTTGTCCTACTTATCCTATTCACATTCCCAAATACAAACTAATGGCATACTCAGGTTCATAACATCTAAAAATTTCGAGTACGTGGTCTAATACCAACATTTTTATTAATAACAACTACAACTTAATCAGGACTCGCAACTAAAGACTACTAGTTTCAGGTGCCCACCCTGACGTGGTGGTCGAGCATGCCTATCGTGATGAACAAACGAGCTATTTTGGCTGGAACAATCGTTCCTCAAAGTTGTACCATGCAACACGTATCAGTTGAGGGGCGGTAAGACTAAAAGCAGCGAACCCAAGGTTCGAAGGCGAATTCGTACTACTGACTGTACAGAGTTGTGACGGCACTAAGGTGATTCATCCAGACAACCAGCATAACAGAAATGATGCCTTCCCACAAGGATGCGTGGGGTTAGAAAAGGTCGACCCTAAAATTGTACACCCTGCCTTACCCCATGGATATTCACCTTTGACGGTAAGGTCTCAACAAGCACGGAGCTAACACGAAAATTACCCACAAAAAGGTCGTGTGTGACCGACCTCAAACACTTGTCCCTTGGGCACTGCGGTCACACTATCAAGTCAGTAAGACCACCTCTTTTTCAGATAATCCAGAAGAACCCTTCTGCGTTGTGGGCAACTAGTAAGTGAAAACCACCCTCATACCACTGATCACTGTATTCATAATCAATCCCCCTCTATAATTCCTATTATTCCTCCTACATCAACCTTCAACACTAAACTTCCTCCTGAAGTATCACTATGACCAACGACTCTAGTGCGCAAAACTATGTCCCAGGTCTACCGACACGTCACTCCAAACTACACATTGAAGTCTTTAAAGAACGCACCGTATGTCAAATCGGCCAGCAGGCTTCCTCGACTAAAAACCTAGAAACTCGCACTGTGTCTTCGAAAGACGAGTACAGGATCCTAGTGTGGTCATTCACTTAACCTCACCTCGCAAAACGGAGCCGTCGAAATACACCCGATGCCCAGTTCTCGTGGATTAGCAGTGTGGTATTTCACTAATTAAGAGGTTAGAACTGGCACTATTAGGATGGATCCCAGTTAACAGTCGTCTATGTGATGTATAGCTAGAGGGCTCCATAAGAACTCGGAAGGATAGGTGCACACGTCGACGTTTCAGCCGTAGCTCCCGGTGACCGCAGCCACAGTAAGATCTCTTCTTCACAATGCAGGGGACCATCTTGAAGTGGTGGTCGGACTTGCGACGCTGCCTTCTCATAAGGAGAGAAGGGTTTAGGAAAGTTCAACTATAAAATGTCACGCCTCACCTTAACTAACGGATTTCCGTCTCCGGCTAATTGTGCCAGTCTGTAAGGAAGAATAAAAGTCCTCCTGTGACAATCACAGAGGAATCAGTTTGACTGAAAAAACTTCGACGCCTAACCTCAGCTCGTGAAGAGCAGACTAGAGAAAGCAAGGCTGTTTTACGACCTGGACGAAGTTGTACGGATTAGATATTTACTCTACGTCAGGTCCTAGAACATAGGCACACATTCTAACTTTGCGATCTTAGTATATCATGACAATAAGGTGGCATTTGACACTGTTGATCGTGAGGTCACCGAAAGGAGTACCAACTTTGCTCGAACACAAATGGTCGACTTATAGATTATGGCGAAGTGTCATCAGAAATGATTACCTCGGGTGGGGTTTGTCAGGCCATCCACACTTCATCGCAGACTGACGTTGAAATCTACTTGGTATATGCTGTTGTCCAATATACGTTACAAGGCGAGCATGGTCGAGCTCAAAATATTACTTTAGGATTCGGTTGCTTCGGCAGCTGAACTAACGTTAGTGAAAACTTCTAAGCACCAATCGTGAATAAATCTGGCTAACATCAGGGCTGTTTTAAAATACAGACAAGCCTATCAGCGTTCGACAATGTTAGCTTTTCTTGCCCTGGAAGTCTGATCAATCCCAACAAGTCGATGTGTGATAATATGTCATCACGCATTTTGCTAACGCACTTCACGAATGGCGAAGATACGATACCCATCTGTCAATCACTACGCAGCAGTCCCCTCTGTTCTACAATACGGCTGTGAAACGTGGCCATCAGGAGAAAACTCGAATGCTGACAATATTTTACCACGGATGTCATGGAAATAATTGCTCGAATATCCTGAGATCACCGGATAAGCAATAGTGGGGTTTTGCACAGGTTACCAAGGCTGTCAATCTGTGTGAAGCGTTAGTCTGAACAATGATTTCCACGAAGCCTAACGATGAGACATCATTGGGGGCGGCCAAAATATGGTAACTTCTAGTGTGTTAGACGCGGTCTTGGCTGCGTAATCATAATCCACCGCAAACGTATGATTATTCCTTTGCACTGACACCGTTCCATACTTCCCTCTTTATACCACACCCTTTGTTATTACCATCACTTTAATGATAACTACTATGATTCAGGTGTTCATCCTGTTGTGCTGATAAGGTAATGGCATCCTGCACCGATGCTTAATTCTCCCTACGTTACAGCTAAGGTGCCAGTATATACGTCTAACTAAACTAATCAGGATCCTTTTCGCCAGTGACCACATATCACAATAAATCCGGTCCATGCTACATCACTACTTCCACTATCTACAAATCCAAATAACTTATTTCCTCGACCAGAACGTCAACTAACACTCGTAGATGTCATCTGCCATGTTACTAAAACCTGACATAGGAGGAAAGCGTGCACACAAAACTGTTATTATGAACGACTAGTTTGTAAAGGCTCAATCATAATAGTTTGATAAAGTAACAATACAGTGCCACTACAATTAACGTACCAAAAAAAACATGAAGATAGGCAAATCACATGGTTGTGGCCCTAAAGAGGGCCGGTTTCACGTTCTCTTACTCCTCACGTTCTAGATGCGAGAAATTAAGGCTTGACTTTATCGGTCTTCTTGGGTAGGAGAACTGCTTGGATGTTTGGAAGCACACCTCCCTGTGCGATTGTGACTCCACCAAGAAGCTTGTTCAATTCCTCATCGTTACGGATGGCTAACTGTAAATGTCTCGGGATGATACGAGTCTTCTTGTTGTCTCGAGCAGCATTACCGGCCAACTCCAAAACTTCTGCAGCAAGGTATTCGAGAACTGCAGCCAGATAAACTGGAGCACCAGCACCAACACGCTCAGCGTAGTTGCCCTTACGTAGAAGGCGGTGTACACGACCAACGGGGAATTGAAGACCGGCGCGCGCTGACCTTGTCTTCGCCTTGCTTCGAACCTTACCACCTTTGCCTCGACCACTCATTATTAAGGAAGCAGAGAAACGTGTACAAACTAAGGGCCTGCACGATCCTATTTATATGATTTTTCGACATCATTCGATGTTATGAATTAATTGGTTTACTATGTCTCTTCTTATTGGACCACTCAATCTACCTATAACAATGTAAATTTTGTCAACACTACTCTTGCTTATAGTTCAAGGTCGTGTAGTGACAGATAATGAATGAGGTCAAAATGACTAACCGACCTAACAAATTTTTCTGCACCTAAATGACGACTTGTCTGATTGGTCAGTTAAACAAAGACTATGAAATGCCTGGTTGAATATGAATTAATCCATGGGCTACTATAATGACTAATTAGAAAACGAGCCTACAAACTGCCATTGCTTTGTATTAACGGTATAAACAAAGAATGTTGTTTCGATAAGTTCTCTGCGGGCTCTGCAGTCTTAATTCTGAATCAATGGTCAAAAGGGATGGCTAGATTATGGAGAACTACATATTTTGGAATTATATCATATGGATTTAGGATCGTTTGTAAAATATAGTATAGTTTTTTCGTGTTAAAAATCAGACTACTGAGCAATGCTAGAAAGGGATTAAAATATCGTCAGTAGAACTTTCTTTTTATCTATAAAAGTCTTCATGTAGGTGAATCCTTCTTAAAAAAAACAACAGGGAAGCCATCTATCCAAAGATCGAGGAACTTGATGTCGTTTACTCGAAATTATGATTAGGTTTGGTCAGTTGTGTCAAGTAAGTAAGGAACACGAAAGTAGCTCATCGAAGACGTGATCATATTGAAAATGTGGGACTTTGCAGTGTGAGCCATGAGATCGCAGTGTATTAAGTTGGGTATGGTTCAGTCCGAAACTAATAGAAAGTAGTTGTATAGTTGCTCTTTATTCTTAATAGTTTTGTCTAATACCATTAAATGATAAAAATCTCATTTCATAAAAAAACCTCAAGTAATTGAGTCGAAATCTAAGGGACATTACTTTTAATTGTGGTTGGTTCGAGATCTAGCAAAGTCGTCATCAAGTATCATTAGTGAGTGTCTACATGTACAGCTCTTATCACTTAAGATTACACAATTATTGTTAGATGAAGCGTTCCTCCCTAGTTTGCGTTACTTCTGTAACCGATACCAGTTTCTGACAATGGTAACTAAGATATCATGTCTAAATGATTAAGGCAACCCATTATTTCAGCAATCGCTTCAGTGTCAACCCGATTGAGATAAGTGAGTGATGAACACCTGGAATTCTAGTGAGAAACTGTGACCAGTAGAGTTCAACCATGTCGAGGATGAATGGGGATTAGGTAATGTTGTCAGGATATTGAAGTCAGTTATTAACAACGTTGGATGGCGGCTCAGTGGTCCAAAGGTTACGAGTTCTTACGCGAGACCGGAAGTCATAGATTTGATTCCCGCATGTTAGGTCCTGGATAGTCATTAATGAGTTGTAGTCCCCTGCTAGGACGAAATAAAACCACTCAGTGCTACCTGAATTCTAACTGTGGTCTAAATAAGATCAGTTAGTGATTAACATTATTGAAATACCAAAACATTGAAAAGTTGGAGCGACTATAAACTAATTAGTCTGTATTTCTCCTTATTTGTGGAAAATATTTAAATTAATTGAGCAATTAAGTATCTAGCTGAGTGATCACTCGTTTTTGGCTCACATAGGTTGTGTAATAATATCCTATGTACTGTTGTTGATGTTCTGTACGAAACATACAATACCTGTCGTTTTAAATCCCATGATGTTATTTATTAGTCATGATAGGTGAAGTATATATATATATATAAGACCCGAAAAGAACGAAAAAGGAGTCCTGGATTCCATCGCTAATAACTGTCAAATTTTGTTCGGAATACTGAGTTTCCATAGATAGTTTACTTTCATAAGAGATTCAATGATTAATGATAATTTCTTAAAATTGGGAATCATTGAAAAGCAGGAGTCGCCGGATGGCAGTTCTACATTTTTTCACATTCCTTGCTAGTTTGCGTTTATAACATTACACTGGATTGAAAACAGATACATTGAGATATTACGGTAATCACAAGACCACTTAACCACTGAGCCGGATTTTATTTATCACATTTCCCAAAATAAGTAACCACTGTATAATGCAAGAAATAAGGATCATTGATTTCAGATTTGATAATCAAATAATATCGTTGTTTCTAACAGTTGTAAATGTACTCGGCGCTGGTTGGTGGGAATTCCGGTTTGCTCACTACTAAAAAGTGTTTTTCTGCTGAAAAAATCCCCAATATTTTCGGGCGATTTTTTAATGATTTTTCAAAGAATAGCATTCTATGATAGCAACAATCGCTAAACTAAGTAGATTTCGCTAGTCCACTTAAATTATTGTGTTACCCATTTTCACTTGAGCTAATTAACGATTCATTAATAAGAAAACAGACATACTAGGTAGAAACTACGATGTTGTGTCAAATTATTTTAAAACATTATCAAGCTGAACTATGTTAAGACATTATTTATCAAAATCATGAACTAATCAATGTTAGACCACCAGTAGAGACCTGGAAACACTGAACGGCCGTTCCACCCTGGCACGAAACTTCTCGGCAGTGTGCATCCACGATCCCACCCGCGGGACTCGAATTCCAGATTTCCAGTATTGCTCGAGAACGCCTAACCTCTAGAGCACCGAGCCGTCATCCAACGGTGTTAATGTCTAACCTTAACTAATCCACGATACAGCCCGATCGTCTTCCATTGTCTTCGGTGGGTAACTGCTCCACAACAGACAGAGTCGAACTTCACTAATCACGGCTTCTCACTAGAACTCCAAGGATTCCCTCTCAAAGCAAGTCACTAGTGAGTGCATGATAATTTTCATCATGAGGTTGCGGCGATTGTTGAATTTCATTGGTGTAATGAAAATGCTCGGTTCGAATCCGGCGTGCAGGATTATGGAAACGCATTGCTGAGGAGTCCCATAATAGGACGAAACGACCATTCAGTGCCTCTAGACTTCCAACTGTGATCTAACATTGATCAGCTCATAATTTCAATGAAATTCAATGACCTCCACAACCCAAACTGAAAGTCATTATTTGTATTAGATTAGAGTTGATGGTAAAATTTGTTTAGTGTATTTTCCAGTTAAAGTGAATCGAAGTAGTGTAAAAAAAACTCATGGTAAATGGTTATCTAGAGCTAAACACCTATTAGTTGTCTCACAATCTCCACTGTCATGTTATCTAATATCCAACATTTAATATTGATATGACGGGATAAAAACTCCTTCTGTAGCCCCTCCGCGGGCTACTGCCGGCCCCAAGCCCTAGTAAAGGAGGAGGGTTGGGCATGGGGTTAGCGACCCCATCCCGTAGAAAACCAAACTCGCTAAAAAACACTAGCCAGAAAAAATGATTCAAACCATTTAAACTTTGCCCTGGGTGTTAAAGGAATAATTAAGACGCCTCATGATGAAAGCCGAAATTTTTTGTAAGTCACGAGGCCGATGCCCCTTCTAACAACCAGAGCAACACTCTTTATAGGTACCTGGAACGTTTGGACAATGTGGAAGACAGGGAAGACTAGTCAAATAGCAATGGAAATGAAGAGATACAACTTGGCAGTACTCGGAATCAGCGAAACCCATTGGACACAAGCTGGACAAAAAAAGCTAGGTACGGGAGAGATCACGAAGGGAAAAATGGTCCACACACTCAGGTAGTTGCTCTAATGCTGTCCAGAGAGGCACGAAATGCACTTGTAGGATGGGAGCCTCATGGATCATGGGTCATCAAAGCATCATTCAAAACAAAGAAGGAAGGGATCACAATGAATGTTATCCAATGTTATGCACCCAACGAAGATAGCAACGACGACGATAAAGATCAGTTCTACTCGAGGCTGCAATAAATCATAGCTAAGTGCTCACGAAAGGACCTCACCATCTTGATGGGAGATCTAAATGCTAAAGTCGGGGTGGACAACACAGGATATGAAGATATAATGGGACAGCATGGACTAGGAGAGAGAAATGAAAATGGGGAGAGATTTGCAAATCTATGTGCATTCAACAAATTGGTTATAGGCGGCACAATATTCTCACACAAACGCATACACAAAGCTACATGGGTCTCGCCGGACCAAACCACAGAGAACCAGATAGATCATATTTGTATCAACAAAAATTCCGAAGGACAATGGAAGATGTGAGAACCAGAAGAGGAGCTGACATAGCTTCAGATCACCACTTGGTTGTGGCCAAGATGAGACTGAAGCTAAAGAAACACTGGACAACTGGACAAAAAGCACTACAAAGGTTCAATACAGCCTTCCTTCGAGATACTGACAAGCTCAACGAATTCAAGATAACTCTCAACAACAGGTTCCTAGCTTTACAGGATCTACTGAAAGAACAATAAACTGTGATGGAGAACAACTGGAAAGAGATAAAAGAAGCACTAACTTCAACGTGTCAGGAGGTTCTGGGTGGCAGGAAGCATCATCATAAGGAATGGATCTCTATGGGAACCCTAGAAAAGATTGAAGAAAGGAAGAACAAGAAGACAGCACTCAACAACAGTCAAACACGAGCAGAGAAAGTCAAGGCACATGCAGAGTTCGCAGAAGCAAACAAGCAAGTGAACAAGAGCATTAAAGCCGAAAAGCAGAAATAAATGGGAGAACTAGCAACGACGGCGGAAAAAGCTTCAAGAGAAGGGAATATGAAACAAATATATGATACAACGAAGAAACTGGCAGGGAGATATAGCAAACCGGAGAGACCAGTCAAGGGCAAAGAAGGAAAGACAATCACGGGGATTCAAGAACAGAGGAAAAGATGGGCAGAATACTTCGAGGAACTGCTGAATAGGCCAGTTCCATTGAATCAACCGGACATCGAAGCAGCACATATCTGTCACTCCACCAACGATCGAGGAAGTCAAGATGGCCATCAGACAAATCAAAAGTGGAAAGGCGGCAGGACCTGACAATATACCAGCTGAAGCACTGAAGTCAGACATTGAAGTAACTTCAAACATGCTTCACCTTCTATTCAAGAAGATTTGGGAGGAAGAACAAGTGCCAACGGACTGGAAAGAAGGATACCTCATCAAGATACCAAAAAAGGAGATATGAGCAAATGTGAGAATTACAGAGGCATCAGTTTGCTATCAATAGCAGGAAATGTTTCCAACAGAGTGTTGCTGGATCGGATGAAAGACGCAGAAGACGCCCAACTTCGAGATTAACAGGCTGGATTCCGTAAGGATCGCTCGTGCACAGACCAAATTGCGACACTATAGATCATCGTTGTACAATCAGTTGAGTGGAACTCGTCACTAATATATCAACTTCATTGACTATGAGAAAGCGTTTGACAGTGTAGACAGAAGGACCTTATGGAAACTTCTTCGACACTATGGAGTTCCTGAAAAGATTGTCAATATTATCCAAAACTCATACGATGGACTACAGTGCAAAGTGGTGCGTGGAGGACAGCTGACAGATGCATTTCCAGTAAGGACCGGAGTCAGACAAGGCTGTCTACTCTCCCCATTCCTCTTCCTTCTAGTGATTGACTGGATTATGAAGAATTCGACATCTGAGGGAAAATACGGAATACAATGGACTTCTCAGAATCAATTAGATGATTCGGACTTCGCAGATGACCTAGCCCTCCTATCTCATACACACGAACAAATGCATATGAAGACAGCAAATGTAGCAGCAGCCTCTGCATCAATAGGCCTCCACATTCACAAAGGAAAAAGCAAGATTCTCAAATGCAACACGGAGAACATCAACCCAATCACGCTTGATGGCGAAACTCTGGAAGAGGTGGAAACATTCCCGTACTTGGGAAGCATCGTTGATAAACAAGGAGGATTGGATGCAGATGTAAAGGCGAGGATTGGCAAAGCGAGGACAGCATTTCTACAATTGAACAACATATGGAAGTCAAAACAACTGTCAACTAATTTCAAAGTGAGAATCTTCAATACGAACGTCAAGACAGTCCTACTGTATGGAGCTGAAACATGGAGAACTACTACGACCATCATCAGGAAGGTACAAGTATTTATAAACAGTTTTTTACGCAAGATAATCAACATTCACTGGCCTGATACTATCAGCAACAGCGTTTTATGGGAGAGGACAAACCAGCTTCCAGTTGAAGAGGAAATTAGGAAAAGACGTTGGAAGTGGATTGGGCATACATTGAGGAAATCACCAATGTGCATCACGAGGCAATCCCTAACTTGGAATCCGGAAGGGAAGCGGAAAAGTGGAAGGCCAAAGAACACACTACGCCGGGAAATAGAAGCAGCTATGAAAAGGATGAATGTTAACTGGGAAGAACTGGAAAGGAAGGCCCAGGACAGAGTTGAACGAGAATGCTGGTGAGCGGCCTATGGTCCTCGACGAGGGGTAACAGGCGTAAGTAAGTAAGTAAGCAATGACGGGATAAAAAAGCAACATTAGATTTTGTTTTACTCATTGTGATGTTTGTTCAATCTTACTTCCGTTTTAATTTAATGTAATAATTACTCAGTGTAATATTCTATTCGGTATAACACTGATTTATTTGAGTGTGGTGATTTTACAAGATACGATATTATTGTATTAGATTAATATAAACTAAGCTCAGCATGACATGCAGCATATGATTTTGTTAAAACTTTGGTTATTTTTCATATATGTGATTTCGTCCTAATTAATAAACGAAATGGTTGTACAATCAATATATAAATAATGAGTGTATTTTCGACTAAGGGTGGTCGTTGTATTTTGGAGTTAATAAATCTTCACGTGTCTTGTTGTTCTTATTACGTGTCGTGGGGATTGCAGTGGTTCCTCGTTTTACAAATATAAGCGATAAGCGATTCCGATATAGCAATCAGCGATGACCAGATATAACAATTGACAACGAGATGTAACAAAAGTTAAATGATAAATTATTTCATCCAAGTACACATGGTATTAGGTAAAATAGGGTAGTGAACTATAAGTTCTGCTTAGCTTTGATTCCATTTATTACTGAGTTTATAAATAATGTTATATATTCTATTCCAAATTAAAAACAGTCTCAAAACCATAAGTTTTTAATGATTCGTGGTAAAACCTATCCTTAAACTATGCTAACATTTTAAATGACCCGGTAAATAAAAAGAAATCATTTTATTCTTTAATGTAAATGTACACTTATATACAAAAGTTTGTTATTTACCGTTTTAAAGTTAAGGGCTCCGGCTCGAGACCGGTAGGTCCTGAGATCGAATCTCGCGAGTGCGGAATCGTGGATGCGCACTGCTGAGGAGTCCCATAATAGGACGAGTTGGCCGTCCAGTGCTTCCAGGTTTTCGATGGTGTTCTAGCTTCAATTGACCCATGATTTCAACCATGAAAATACTAAATTCTCCACAAAACCCCTTCTGATTTATTGATTCATTGATAATGATCTGTTGCCTTTCTTCGAATCAGATTTTACTAGCAGCAGTTATTTTAATATATACTTTTACTGAACAGCATCAGCTAATCATGAAATTTGTCTTCACATTGAATGAGTAATACACAAAACAATTTGACTTCTTCATAATCGTAAACTCATTAGGGATAACTTGTTTTTTAGATAGTGTTATTATTAAGTTCTAACAACAAACTGTAAATCGATTTAGACATGAAGAAGTGATTAGCTGACAAGTCACTAAAAAAATTAAATTCTACTAGATAGAGTAATGTTGTGTTTATTTGTGTCATAGTAGTGCTCTCTATAATCATCTATTTTACATTAAGAAAAATGAAACCTTTCTAAACAATTAGATTCAACCGTCGATTATTATTTAAAATTCAGAGGGGTATTGAGTCAATGAACTTAGTGCCTTTGTAGTAAACTCACTTATCAGAATTTGATCCATGCTAGGGAGTACATAGTGTAACCTTGATTATTAATATTAGTTGAAAACTGAAAATATCTCTCCATAATATCGTTCAGTTAATGGCAATGAACATTCAATCAACCAGAGGCTTAAAAATCCTGTTTTAGAAATTACTGCTCAAAAGAAGCTGAGTATCTTCTAAGTAAAAATTCATCAGTTGATTATACTTTGTTTTTGTTCAATGTATGACTCGTTAAAGTTTAAAGCAATGTATGGTGTTATCAAATATCACCAAGTATACTGGGGTATAATTTATGAGTTCCACTATTATCCAATTATGTGTTTCAAGTAGCCTTATATCAAAAACAGTTTTAAATAAGATTGAATCTTATTTAGACGTAATATCCAATACAGAAATTACTGTGGACGTAAGAAATTTCCGTTTGCTGCATTACTTATATTGTATAAGAGTCACGTGATACCTGTATTAATGTAGTTTATTCAGCATTAGCAACAGTCTATACATTTCAATTCATTAGACACACATTTTCTTTTGGATTGTATTTGAAAACGTTCAAAAAATGTAGCGAAGTAATTCGTAGCTTTAGTTTTTTTCCCAAGATGTGAATAGTACTTATGACGTATATATATTGTTTATGAGTTTGTCCTTCTTTATTGGTTATTAATATCTAGGAACTGTAATGATTTCATCATCGTTTCACTCTTACGTCATTATACTATACAGTAGTTAATTTATTCCCTCATATTTTTCGATTTATATGTCATGTTCAAATTCCACGGTTATTAATAAGAGTCATGATTGCCATTACTATTATTATTATTGTTATTATTATTATTATTAGTAGTAGTAGTAGGAGTAGGAGTAGTAAAACCGTTATCATGATTATTGTAATTTTATGGGCTATTAATTTTCTGATTATTCACTAAATAACGGAAATTATTCCAGTTTCGATATCATAATAGTTACTTATTGAAATACCACATTTTCAAACACCAAAAATAACTCTACTTCGCATATTTATCATTGTAAATTGTGCTTCGACTATTAACTAAAGGAAAGAGTAAGTGTTGAAAAAGTACCTTCATTGCATTATTTGTTTTGTCGGAGTCAATTTCCCTTTAATTTATTTTGAATTCACATTTATCAGATTTACTTACTAATAAGTAGTAAAGAATGTATTTAGAAAATCAAGTCGTGGGTGTCACTATTTCAACCAACGAAAATCTTGGTGGTCAATTTCAGTTTCAGTTTCAGTTTCAGTTTGGAAAGGACAGGAGGCTTGGTGGCCTGTGTTAGTCCTGGCAATGATGGTCTCTCAGCTGATCCAACTTTCTTTTGAAGGAGTCGACGGATGGAGCCTCAACCACGTGCTGAGGTAATGAATTCCACTCGTTGATTATTCGATGGGAAAGTCGGTAGTCAGCTGACAAGTAATTCGTTCTGGGCTTGTGAACTTTTTTGGAGTGTCCTCGTAGATTTTCTGTTTTGGAAGACAAGAAAAATGAGGGCATATCAGGTGCAAATTTGTCATTTAGCAATTTGAAAACTATAATCAAGTCACCTCTGATTCTTCTATATGACAGCGGGAATAGGTTTAGCTTGGTCAGTCTAGTACCATACGGGAGCTTCGCTATTCCGGGAATCAGCCTAGTTGCTGTTCTCTGAACTCTTTCCAAGAGTTCACTGTCTTTTTTTAGGCAGGGGTTAGCTGCTTGTATACAGTACTCAAGTTTAGGGCGTACGAACACTGTATACAAAGTCAGAAACGTTTTAGCGTCAAGATGCCTAAAAGCCCTGCGTATGGACCATAAAGTCCTAAAACCTTTGGCGGCTATTGCACGGCAGTGTGCAGTAGTCTTTAAGTCTTGACTAACGATGACGCCTAAGTCATTGTGTGCCTGAACAATAGGTAACTCAGTGTTATTCATCGTGTATGTATCTGCACCCTGATGGCCAATATGCATCACAATACACTTGGAAGTGTTTATCGGCAATTGCCAGGTTTGGGACCATTCAGATAATCTCTCCAGGTCATTTTGAAGTTCTAAGCTATCGCTCTTGCTTTGTATCGCTCTCCATATCTTGACATCATCAGCATAGAGTAAGACCGATGACGATAGTAGACGAGGGAGATCATTTACGTACAGGAGGAATAACACTGGCCCCAAAACTGTACCTTGGGGGACTCCACTAAGCACAGTTTCCCAGCTAGACAACTTGGAGTTCACCCTTACTCTTTGTTGACGCCCAACTAGGAAGTCTTTTATCCACATCAATAGATTGCCTCCAATCCCGACATTCCTTAGCTTATATAACAGCCGGTTATGCGGAACTTTGTCGAAGGCTTTGCTGAAATCGATGTAAGCTACGTCTATAGGTAATTTTTGGTCCTTAAGAGCGCACCAGCTTTCACGAGCGACTAATAAGTTTGTGAGACAAGAGTAACCTGTTCTAAAACCATGCTGCTTTTCGGAGAGGATCCGGTTTTCATCGAGATACTTTAACAGTTCCTTCCGAATAATCTTTTCTAAGATTTTAACAACCACACTAGTTAGGCTAATTGGTCGGTAATTCTCAGGCTTATGTTTTGTACCTGTTTTGAAGACTGGACTTACTATGGCGTTCTTCCAGTCTTTTGGTAGACGACCCTGGGTTACGGATAGATTAAAACATACACTTAAAGGGTTCGCAACAAAGTTAGCTAATTCCTTTAGTAACCTAGGATGCAGTTCATCGGGTCCAGTGGATTTACCTATGTCAAGCTTAACTAGCAGACCAAAAACATCGAGTTCTTCAATGGTTACGCTGTCCAGTGCTTGTGTGGGTGGATTTTCATGGACTGGTGAGAAGGGTGTTTCTATGGTGTATACATCGCTAAAGTATTTAGAGAATACTTGAGCTTTGCCAAAGTCATCCTCCACTAGTGATGTGGCAGTACTGTCTCCCCATAATGAAGGAACATTTCTTCTTCTTTTTGTCCTTTGGTTTATATACGAATACAAGCGTTTAGGGCATTCTATGGATTCCCTTACGATTTTCTCTTCGTACAGCTTTCTGGCCTTACGGAGGGTCGAGGCACAGGTATTTCGAGCCTTTTGATACTGAGATTTCGCCTCGTCAGTCCCCAGTAACCTAAATCTGTCCCACATTTTCCTTCTTTTACGGAGAAGGATGCGAACCTCCCTACTGAACCACAGTGGGGAGTTTCTCGGTCTCTTAGGTGTAGTCCAAGGGATGTGGGGGGTGGTAACTTTTAAGTATAAATTCCGGAATACGTCCCAAGCCGTTTCGATTGATGACTCTGGATCTAATTTCCAATCTACTAATGATGCTGATTTCATGATGTCTGCTATGTTTGCTTTCCAGACGTTAGGTCTGGATTGAGCTGAAGCGTACTCGTGATCGACAGTTATATGGAAGTCAAAGCTTAAAACTGCATGATCACTTTTGCCTAGGGGTGGCATATAATCCAGGTTTGCAACATCGTCCTCATAATGAGTCAATATAAGATCTAGTAAGGATGATGCAGAACCCGGGTCGTACCTAGTTGCTTCCTTCACGTGTTGCACTAGAGCACAAGTGATTATCGCATCAACTAGTTCCTGTTCGAAGGAGTTTGCTGACGATTCAGTCCGAAGATTTCCCCAGTCCACCATGGGTGCATTGAAGTCCCCTAAGATTAGACATCGATCACTTCGTGATAAAGTGTTGAGACTGCTTAGCAGGACCTCGTTTGCCTCACAGCTTGGACTGCGATAGATCAAACTAAGTAGTAACTCTTGTCCCCTGCATTTCAGGCGGCAGCAAACTAATTCATACGTCCCACTCTCATGGGATACACTGTCGATAATGGTGAATGGAATAGCATTCCTAATGAATAGAGCTACTCCCCCTCCTTTACGCGTTTGTATTCTATCGGCCCTTACCAATGTAAAACCCTCGAAATCAAGTTCCCTACTATCTATAGACGGCGTCAGCCATGTTTCTGTGACTGCGATTATGTCTGGCCTAGTTGAGTCAATCTGTACACCTAGTTCCGGTAGCTTATTTAGTAAGCTCCGGGCGTTGGTATAACAGATCCGAAGCCTATTTAGGTGGCCTCGTGCTTCACCCAGAGTGGCTTCGGCATCATCCTCTGTCGAAGCCTCACAACCCGAAAATTTACAATTTTCAGGTCTTTTTCGCCAGCGTCTAATCTGAGCTGTAGTTCCTTTTCGGCTTCCCGTCTTTTAACACGGTCCGCCAACGGTAAGTCCTTACGGAGAAAAACTCCTGAACCCTTTAATTTGTGTCCATTTTCTAAGATTAAGTCGCGTTCGTTTGAGGATTTGAAAACGACTTTGAGTAGTCTAGACTGATTTGGTTTCAGATGCGCTAGATTTCCTAATCTATACACCTTTAGCAAGGTGACTCCGGGGATGTTTTTGGGCATAACTTGGTTGAGTAGTTGTTTTATCAACACAATGTCATGCTCAAAACGAGCTTTCGGTTCTAAGTTGTCACTCTCCTTGACTCTATGGAGAATGACTGATCTGTCGCTGTGATCAGACCTCGGCTTGTCGACCCTTTTGGTGGGGGTATGACTTCCTTTTACGTCATTTTGGCGTTTTTTTCTTACGACCCGTACCCAATCGCCAACGTTCTTTGGAGTGGTAACCACATTCGCGTCAGGCGTACTGTGGGATTCCGGAAGAGTCAGGACGACTTGGGAGATCGGGTCATCTTTCGCGCTGGAAACCGATCGAGCCTTGCGGTTTCGGCTTCCTGAAGTTCCCTTCTGGGTACCATTTTTGATACGAGGGACAGAAGAGACTTTTTTGCGCGAGTTTCTGGTTGTAACAGTCCTCTTTGGAGGATGTTCTTCCTCCTTAGTAGGGTGTGGGTCGGCAGTTTTTGGACTCACTTGGGCCTGCCTTGTGTCAATCTGCGTGTCGACAGATTGAGTTCTGACTGATGTATCCCGACCGCGCTTGCCGAGACACTTTTTTGCGGCATTTACTATTGAAATGGCCTCGGTTAGCAGGCTATTTGCATCCAAACAGCACTGTTGACATAGCCATACACATCCATTTTTACTAAACCGCTTGAAAGCTGCAGGTGTTAGATTCGTGCAAACATCGTGGTACCAACCTTTGCACTCATCGCACTGCATGCCGCTATCAACAGGATATCGACATCCTGGGCGGTGGCAAATGCTTTTGTTGCATCTTCCAGTCATTTTAAGATGCGAAAGTGAGTGTTGACTATAAGTAGAAAAAAAAAAACTATAAACAGTTAGGACCAAAGTACTAACAGACACAATGGAAAAAAAAAGGTACTCTGGAGTACCGACGATAAAACTATTTAGGATACCAAAGATGATACTCTAATAGAATACTTTAACTGAAAGAAATTCAATCAAAGTATAAAAACAGTAGTCTTGATACGTTAATAACGATCAAAACAATAGAATTTACTCAACGAGGAAAAATACCACTGTCCTTATGTTGAATGTGTTTTTAGTCTTGCTAAACAACTATTATATTCAACAGGTGTATCAGTATCGTAGTACATTTTTTCTGTTAAACAAAATAACACAATCATACAATTAGTCCTTTTTATGAATTTGAATAAAGCCAAAAACAACTAGTAAGGCTGAATGATAGGAATTCATTGTATTTCATGGTTTCACTTCAGCTGCCTACAACTCAGTTCGCACTACATGCATATACAGGCACTTTTAAGATCGACTTGGGTTAAAGGTCGGAAAAATACATGTGATGAAGCTGTCATGATACAGAATCTAAAAGGGGATATGACTGATTTGAAGAGTCCTGATAAGGTTTAAGAATCGGACAAGTGGAGATCACAAATGAATCGTCCTTAACAGGTTCATTAGTTTTAGCATATTTATCGATGAATTTCTGTGGTTATGCGTTTTATCACTGATACTTGTTAATAACTAACATTTATACATCTTAGAATGATACAAAGATAATTCATTTCATGATAAGAGTTTAAAATGATTTAATGCCCCAAATGAAAAGAGAGTTGCTTGTTACCTAATCTGAAAAAATC
>NC_031497.1:18157704-18236599 GCF_000237925.1 Schistosoma mansoni
GGAAGTCAGACATTCAAATACAACGGCTAAAGATAAAACCTTTAAATAGATCTAAAACTTGATAATAAGGTCGAACTAGTGCTCTGTAATATAGTCCAACACAGGTTTCCTGACTAGGTTAGTTCTCCGAACTTTTTAACCAGACACTAAACAGTCGTCTACATCCTAACAATTTCACAGCGCCTCAAAAAAGCAGGACATGCGAAGTGGTATATCTGTATACATGGTAGGTAAGGAACAGGCTAGAAAACCTCAGTACAAACAACTAGGGTTTACCACGTCCAAAATAAGTCCAGGTGATTCTATTGCAGGAAACTAGTATTTTAAATTTATTTATTTATTTAAACACAAATATTGGTATAAGAGGGCACCAAGTAGATATGCGCCATATAAATCACGTGACTTGTGAGAGGGCTGGGGTACTGCCTGGTCGCCCAATCCGAAGCAGGTGGTTTTCTTGGGGAAATGCCACGCACAAAACTGTCGACTATTTAACAGTCCTTTTTAAAGACTATTTAACACTAGCATTCATAATGCAATTTTGTTGGTTGACAGTGAAAAGCAACCAACTCGGTGTCTGATATCGACCAGAATATTTAACCTTGAAGTGATAATTAAGATAAATATTCATGGTTAATAAACATAAATCTAATTGTGGATGCTAGGACATTGAGTGGAGACGAACTCATTAACTGGCATCGACAACGCGCAACGTAGAAATATTTTTAGAGGGATTTCTTCAGGTGAACATTGTGAATCAAAACAAAACAGCAGACTTACTACGATTAAAAGTATCAAGTCCCGTCACCCATTATATACCAAATGTGATTGAACTTAAGATTATTAACCGTTTCCGCCAGAGTCAAAAGATAAATGTTCAACAAGCAATTCGATTAGCAAAAACATGATCATAACCAAGGAAAAATATAAGCAAACCTCACATGTTGTAAGAAGCGAGCAGATACTGGTTGTTGAATATTCACAGCATTATCAAGGTCAATATTAAGACGACCTGCTATATGCATGATTTCTTTAATGAGTCTTTGACAATCATCATCCAACTTGACAAACTCCTGTGCCAAACTATTTCTTAATTTAGTGACATGGTCAAGAAAATCTTTTGATAGTGATAAAATCTCCATAGGATTAGGAGCAGTGATTAGGGCGATTATTTCCTCGTCATCAGCAGTCTCTTGTTGCAGGAGATCTCTTAAGTTTCTGATTTCCTGAATTAGTCTAGACAAACGAAGAGAACGAGAACGCTGATGGATTACATCACATAAACATAGGTTACTTTTTCTTGAGTCAGATGATTGATGTTTTCTTTTAAGATTCCAATTTGTTCAGGATTTGGGACGTGTATAAAGGTCTCAGGGACAGGAGGTTCATTAAGCCGCTCGCACAAATCCTTTTCCTCTGCTTTAAGCAAATTATATGTCTGAAGAATTGAGGAGGACTTTTCAGTGAGTGCTTTAAAATGATCATAAAACAGTTTTTCAGTCATTACAAGCGATGATGTTTCGGAAATATTGTTGGTCAACCCAAGCTCTGACTCGAGTTCTTTAATCTTTACCTATGCAATATTATGAGAGTTGATACAACCAGAATGAACCTTTAGTTCTTTGATTGAGTCAATGATAGCCTGCTTCGCTAAAATTTCTTCACTATGCATTTCATCCAACATTAAGAACAAATGGGATGATAAAGAATGAATTCTCGGCTGTAAATTTTCTCCTTCTAAACCCATGGCATTCCAAATGTCAGCTATCATGACCAATCTCTGTGATATTTGGCCCAAAACATCAGCAACCCAAGGAGGCAACATTAACAGCCCGCCAAAGCAAACAATAACAAGTCGTAGTATGAAAAAACGCATCCATCAAAATACAATGTACAAAACATAAAATGTTTCGAAATAAATTCATCGCCTTCGTTTTTTATATTGTATAAGGTAGAAAATTATTCATTCTCAATCAACCGCAACTCTTACTCGTGGTTCTGTTAGACGGAGACATGAAGTAATTCACTACGTTCGATTTCATAATTCACTGGGCAGAAATAACAAGTCCCCTTGAGGTCTGGGATAGTACAAGAATCATCCGGGGTAAAAACAAATATGGCTATTATTTCATATCTTGAAAGCCTAGATGAATAGGCACTACATAGGAGATAATAATAAGCGATAGGAAAAGGCAATTAAAAGTAATAATAATAAGTGGTGGTTTTCCGCTCGACAGTGTACGCCAATCACAAAACCGAGATTAAACTCTGAAACTCTATGCTGAAAGTTCTATACACCGTAAAAATATAATGCTCAGTAGACAACTTATAATAATCATAGAACTAATAACTGTAGATGATTATATGGGAACTAAGAAGATCTACATTTAACACTAAACACTTTGGGAAGGTCAGAAATGGTGAACGTGGGAACACTTAAGGATACCACAAGTATTGTGGTTTGACAACACTCAACCAGCAACACCTATAATGGAATCGTGCCCGCCCAGTGAAATCAAAAGTCAGAAGCGAGGAGGTTGGAAGATATATTTGATAGATTATCAATATGTAGAGAAGTGACTGATCTAAATTGGTTAGTGATCGCAAGAGAAGTTGAGCGCGGCGTTCCCGCTCGTGATCTAGTGTGGATGCACTACCGAGCGCCTTCACCTAGTTGAGCCCATTAAAACCAATGTGGTCAGCATCCAATGTCGAACACTTACAGAGCTATTGATTTTGTGGATTTTTTTACCTCTACACACTGAATCGGTGTGGTATGGCTTGGCCATGCTGGCGTGGTCAATACGTAACTTCCGCCTTCTAATATCAAATATGCTATTCTGTTCTTAGCCCAAATGTGTTTTCCAAAATTTCTAAACAGCATATTACTGCCTCCTACGGTAGCACGAGCCATAATATACAATTATGTGACTTTCATATAGACTAGGTAGTTAAATCGTAGCAAATCTGCAGCTTTATGATCAGGTCTATTATCTAGTAGCAAAGATAATTGCTCGTGATGCCGGCCTAGACAAAAATCCCATAAACATTTCCTCTCTACTTTCATGGTCGACCTCTTTATCTTCACCAGTTTACTCTTAATTTTCCTATTTTTATTTGCATTAGCATATGGTTAGATGGACTAAATGAAGTATATTTGTGCTGACTTTCACATGTTCGGGTTTTGACCCAAAATCTGCAAAGGTCTAGTAATTCATTACAATATATATATATTTGTCGGAGAATCAGTCCCAAATTTTTCACAAGATTTCCTGGGCGAAAGGGTCCTGACCAAACAAAAATGAAACTTGTAGTGACCTACTTTCATGACGAGAACCCGATTGGCATAATGCAAACAATTATTATTATGACCAGTTGTACCAGCGATTGTTTTACTATACTTAATTGTTGCTTTCTTCCGTGGCCTGTGGCGTTGCACGAAATCGAGTACGCTTAGTAGTTCTGTTTGTAAACTTTGGCACGTCTCGGTATTCTTTTGATACCACAAGATCGCCAACAAATATATGCTGTTGCAACCGTCAACAGCCTTCTGGTTTTTTGGTTTACGGAGGGATACAATTCGAAATCTGGCAAGTAATCTTCCTGTAGTGGTGATCATAGTCAATCGCAACTCGACGCCAACTACAGACTAGTGGCTAGTGACTGAGAATAAACAGATATTATACAGCTAAGTTTGTTGGTGTTCTGATTTTGTCCGATCTAAAGCGTCTATGTTGTCTTCACATTAACCACAAACAATCACAAATTTAATCTAAAGAATAAGTTACTCAATGTTATGCTATGATTTCTTCCTATAATAAAGAGGTCATGGAATGAAAGTGCTTAGGGAACATAATATGAATGTGTCAACCTCCCGTTTTTGGGATCCGAAAGACATTAAAATACTTCCTCTCCACTTAGGTTTGTCTTAGATATCATACTATCCTGTGACTATATTTACGATTGGTCGTTGCTTTAACAGACAAATTACACAGAAGCAATTGTACCCCCTTAATGCTTGTTAAAGGACCACGACAGCTTATTCATAGCTTAGTTGGCTAGTTGTTTTTATCGATTGAGGTAATCGGTTAAGTTCGAATGCTAACCAACATTGCAATAAGGCAATACATGTGAACATTGACCAACAGATAAATTGAATGATGGGTTTAAATAAGTAAAACTAGATCGATAAGGTTGAAGTAAATATGTTAATTAACAACAAGTTCCGTTTCTTCAACAAGTCTCACAAATGTAAGAATAGTTGTCTAGGACGGTATTAAGCATATTAATCTATGCTACTAGAACAATACGTAGTGGCTTGGCTTCGAAAAAAATCACTTTTACCTCACTTGTCAACCACACCAATATCCGTTATTGTATAGGTCCCAATGGTGTATACATTTAGAAAGCGACATGAAGTTTTGACTACTGTTTATTACTGCATAATGTAGATAATAAAATTACAGGCCTACCAAGTGGACTCAAGCAGAAAACCTGATGCGTGAAAGAAGCAAGTACAGAGGCGGATTCACAGTCAAGTCGGATCGAAGCAAAGCAATTAATGAGATTCAATCATATATATATATATATGAGAAAGAGAATGATTCATCGTGTGATATTCGAGCAACTAATATTTTAGCTAGAGAGAGACATGTGCACAGACTGTCACATGTGACCAGGCATACGCGTTTATACAGATACCATAGTGATCATAATAAGACAAAGAAATGGACAAATTCTTACTGTTCTAATAGCATTGTTAAACAAGTTAATTAAAGAGCTTGAAAAAACTAACCGTAAGCAAACTTAATTGTAGGGAGGTGCGACAAGTATAATTGATCGCGAAACTGCAGATTTGCTACGATTTAACTACCTAGTCTATATGGAAGTCACATAATTGTATATTATGGCTCGTGCTACCGTAGGAGGCAGTAATATGCTGTTTAGAAATTTTGGAAAACACATTTGGGCTAAGAACAGAATAGCATATTTGATATTAGAAGGCGGAAGTTACGTATTGACCACGCCAGCATGGCCAAGCCATACCACACCGATTCAGTGTTCCCACGTTCACCACTTCTGACCTCCTCAAAGTGTTAAATGTAGAAAGAATATCTCAGTTTTATACGTTGGGCTACATCGATTGTGATTTCTGAAAATAAATAACACTCAAGATGACATAATAACGGGTTTTGTTTGTCTTTGTTTTTCTGCAAGTATCTCAGTTGAGTTTGGCTACGTCCTATCTGAAAATTTGTGCAAGTACAGAATAATTTTAATTAGCTCACACATGAAACATGCGGAATAAACAAATGGCGAAGTGAAAATTTACATAAAGGCAAGAGAAGTCATCATGAATGGGAGAAAGTATGAGTATGGCAGGATATCTATGTATAAAAAATAATTTTATACATGGATATAATAGGAAAAAAATGGGCTCACCACTAAAGATTCCAAGGGTATTCGGAGTTTGACAGTCTCTACACCTGACATCTTCATAATCGAAGTATACCAACCTAATCAGATCAGAAGTTAGAAATGAAGTAGTTCGAAGATATACTTGGAAAGTTATCGGTATGTCGAGAAGCGTTTAATCTAAGCTGACTAGCAGTTACAGTCAAAGCGTAGCACGACGTACCAACTGGTGATCTGGCACGTATGTGTGACCGAGCGCCTTCAGATAGGGTGTGTCCAGTAAAACTGATGCGGTCGGCATCAATGTCGAAAACTTACAGAACTACTTATTTTGAGGTTTAATTTACCGCCTCTTAGGGGTGCTGAATACCCCAAGAAGTGGCCAGTCATAAGTTAAAACTCAGCATCTTTATCAATGGTTAACATTTCTGATAGCTTCCTATGTTCATCAGCATCTGGTTGTTTTTCCTTAACATACGAGGCCATGTAGTACAATAAAGAAAGGAGAAAATTACAACGGAACATTCTATTCGCCGTACACTTCGTCGGTTTTTCATCTTTTCCAGACGTCCTGATAAAGGGAAATGAAAAATTAAAAGTTTGTGTCGAAATGCACTTGTATATATGTAAGGACACAATACGTGCGAAAAAAGACGAAACTGGTGTAAATGCTTATTGGCAACATACGATAACGTAAAGAATTCTCACATTCCACCTTTTCAGATTACTTAAGATGAAGATGTATACACATGTATGAGCAAATTAAAAAAAACGTCTTCTGACAACAATACAAACAAACGGGTTAACGCAAAGTTTTGAGCAGTGTCCTGTGCTCAGTAGTCGTCTAAGTGTTCTGGAAACTTTACCCTTATTCCAGAGCGCGTTGTTTCGGATGGGTTGTCAGATACTACCAAAGTTTCTTCGTGATTGTTGATTATTGAGGAAGGCGTCGTAATTGTGAGGCTTGTGTCATTCAAGTGTACAGGCAACTTTAAGGCAGACGTCATCTTTAGTTCCATTCTTGTCTACAATATAGAATTCGGGTCTGCGATGAATGACTTTGACGAGTTGTAGTGGTATTGGTTCTTAACCACATGATTCTCGATGCTGAACATAAACGAGTACATTTCTGAAGGAGAGCCCAGGGAGAAGTTAGGAGTTTTATTATCTGTGAACAGATTAAATTCTGGACCTTCTATAGAGTGTTGAAATTACCACAGAGCATAATACATGGCCATATATGTGTGACCGAGCGCCTTCAGATAGGGTGTGTCCAGTAAAACTGATGCGGTCGGCACCAATGTCGAAAACTTACAGAACTATTTACTTTGAGGATTGATTAACAGGTTCACACATGATAACTCACAACAGCCCGTAAGTGGAATATCCGGGATCCTGCCAAATATCATTTTTGTTGCATTCCAAAACGGAGAGTTTGCGAGGCCATTTCATATTACTTCACAAACCTAAAGCAAATCTGTTTACAATGAATTGTAGACTTTCCTGTCGGATAACCAACGAATGGAACCCATAGCTCTGCATGTGAATAAAGCTCCATTCTTCAGCAAATTCAGAAAAATAGGGTCGACTGAGAGACTGTCACTATCAAGACTCACATAGCCCATCCAGCATTCTGTCCTTCTAAATCAAAACTGAAACTTTGACATTGTACTCCAGCCCGCCATTTCGGAGTCCGGACAAAAGCTTCTGGAAGAAATCCACTTGGGCCGTATCAAGGTAAAATTATCTGCATGGTGTTATATATTCAAGTCAGAGAAGTCGTTAAGCAGATAAGATTTTTCGAGAAGTGGTTATCCATATGACTTCTAAGAGGCTACCCGCTGACACTTGCGATAGACCACTTTACAAAATAGTGGTTGTAGGTGATGGAGGTGTTGGAAAATCTGCACTAACAATCCAGGTAACAAACTCAGCTGTATATTACGCCGTTTAGTACTTCCAGAGAATGTTTCTTGAAGAACATGACCCTACGATTGAGGACTCATACATCCAGAACGCTGAGATCGATAATGAGCTGTGTATGCTGTATGGTAAGTTCTTTGATTCTGTTACTTCTCGTGTGTATGGCATGTCAAAAAGTTTACCTTCATCGGCCGCTGTTTTGGACAAAAACTTCGCAGATGGCCCTGTTTGAGACAATATCTGGATCAGAATCATTAGCTACACCACTTGTAATGAAATAGATATTACGTGCCTGTAAATTTACTGTGATACTGCATATTTATCGACGATTTTGTGCCATTCTATTTTGATACTCCACCAAGTATTATTTGCTACGTCTTCAATTTCTAGCAAAAGATTTGCAAATATCAGCCATACAATATCTCAATCTCCTTGTTTTGGGGAAAAACCTCAGTGTTATAGGATTCTGGGGGAATATTGGGAAAAATCCGAAATTTCCTCAAGCATTTGAGGATTTTCTTCAGACCTGAGGGAATTTCGCGGTTTTTGTGCTATTTCACCAAAGTTATCCATTGCGGCTTTCCCTAAATTTACCCAAAACGGGTATAATTCTACCCAAAATAGGGAGATTGGGATGTTAATTCGTGTGCATGTAGCATAAGAGAAATATTTTAGGCTAATATAATTTATGTTGAGGTTTTTAAGCCGGAAGTGTCTTTGTTTACCAAGTAGTTGGGTATGTGTGTGACCGGTTATCATGACCATCAGTAAGTATTTATGATTAAATCGGTGCTACGATCTCAAAAAATTGGCTACTATATGCTTTGCGAATGTGACAGCAAGCCCATACTCCGCGTTGTTTGCTGACACTAGGGAATAAGTAACAAACGAGTGGTGGGTCTATGACAGCATCACTCTGGAAGATAACTGTATGGGTGATCCGTTACGACTTCGTGGCCGGGGTTCTAGTTTCCGTGGAGCTCAGTAACTTAAGGCCTTTTCAAAGGTTGATCAAACTGGAAGCCAGTGATGATTCAATTTTAGCTTTTAGTTAATCATAAAAGAAAGATAAACACCTTTAAATGTAGGCAGTTTCTCATGAATCAAATGGATTATCCTCTCCGCATGGAACATCACTTCTGTCTACTTGTCAGTTGAACTTTTGGCTTTCCTACTTGTCAATGTCGTATATTCTGTTATTTATTCGCTTAGTCCTCTGTTGTACCAAATTTGTTTATGGATAAAAATAAGCGAGAAACAATAATGGGGAAGAAATTAATTATTAAAAGTAGGGATTTGTCAAAAAACTTAAATGTTGAACAACGCGTATTTAACAAGACTCATAGAACACAAAAGTGTTTTGTTCTCAGGTCAGATTGCTGAAGTAACATATGAAGCGCTTGTAGAGACCGTTAAACTGTTGTTCAGCGGCCCACTGTCCAGTAATGTAAATCGACACTGCACTTTTTCAAGTTGATGCACCTGTAAATAAAAGTTAAGAAAACCAAAAGCTCTTGAGATTCCTAAGAATGACTAGAAAGTTTGTGCGTCGTCCTGTGACATGTTTTGAAATCGGTCACAGTGACGAGATTTGTTTTCTTCTAAATCTTTCCCTACTCCTACGTTTCCCCATCACCTAATTCTCTCTATTTCCTGATTCCGAACCATTCACGTTTACTTCCTTACCTCAACAACCCCATTGTTGCTCTGACTCCTATTATTTCATGGTCTCAAAATGCCCTGATACGGCCGAGAGTGAGGAGATTCCGCTCTTCCTTTCGAAATGCTCTCACATGACCACGCGTATATAGCCTCTGCTAGGGAAGTCCTACTCACTGCCTTCTATTGGCGGGGGTATTGTTCACGAAATTGAGAGGACGAAAAGCGAATGTCCGGCGCTTTAACCGTGTTGGTGAACACGGAGGGTCCACATAGGGGAGTTGGAAAACCCTGATTTCAAACCAGTGGTGAACATGGGCTCCAGTATCCTGAAGGAACAAATGATTTATGAACCAATCGTTGGTCACCGGCTACCATGGGACTGCATCTCCTTACGATGCTCCACCTTTAGGTCAAAGGCTCCGGGTGTGTCCCCCTAAGAAAACCACCTGCTTCAGTTTGGGCATCTGGGCAGTATCACAGCCCTCACACAAATCAAACGAGATTTGTGTTGCGCATATGTATCTGGTGCCCTTTTGTACCAATATTTACGTGTTTAAATAAATAAATAACTTCATCTCTGATTTAGCTTGGCAACCAGTAAATACATATTTGTATCAGGTTGTGCGTCGTTTATGACTGATTAACTAAGGATGATGATCCGAAATCAAGTTGTAATTTATGAGTCTGTCATCATAAATAACCAGGATTTTATAACCGATTCCCAAACTTCTATTCAACTACACCATATAAATGCTACTAGAGGCGACACCTTTTGTATGACTCAAAAATAAATCTCAATCTAAAATTTTTTCATCAAGTCAAAATATATAACACGTCCTATTAAGTGAAGATCTTGAAGAAAATACACCTACTATTCTGAAAACTGATTTTGATGCCTAAAGGTTTGTAATATGACTCACTCTAACCCGAGACCTCCCCCAAAACATTCGAATAAGAAACTAGGGTAGTAAAAGGGGGCAATTGAGCTGAATGACCTATTTATATAGTAATAATAATCTTGCCAGAGGTTTCATCAGTTTTAGTTGGTTGGTGTCTTGCAAAGGGCTTTCCCCAATACAAAATTTTCATTATCCACCTAATGTAGGTGTGATGTTGGTCTGTCTACTAACGTCCACGTATGTTACGCTTATATTCACTATTCTTCAGAACTGAAGCATAACACCTGAGAGTATAAGAAAATGATGCAACTCATTTACCAAGTACAGGTTCGTATACCCGGGTTTGAGTCACTTTTTGTATTAGTGCCAGTGATAATAACCGGTTACCCAGATTGAAGTTGGTAAAGCGGGTCTTGAACCTGTGACCTAACGGCTGTAAGTTGAACGCCTTAACTTCGAAATCATGGCTCCACGTGAGCAATAGAAACACAAAAAAAACAAATAGTAGATCGCAAGTGTCTACAAAACACCGGTTGTATGTGATGGAACTGTTACGTTCGTGATCTGTCTACCCACTTTCGTACCGAGGATAACTTGTCTAATGTGGATTAAAACCTTGACGCGATAGGCTGACTGGCTTAACCTTGAGGCTAGTATGCGTGAGTTCGAAGTGGGGTAGAGAGACGAAAACTATTTTACCCCTGATTGGCTGACAAGCACGTGCGAGAGGAAAGACAATACAACTGGAACACCACTCGCTTTATTCTAAAATCCTATCTGGTACCCGAATTCAGATTAGTGCAAAAAGATCCATGGATAAATAGATGAATAACCTGACCACAACGTACAATAATTAGGAAAATACAATTATGTCCAAAACTGGGGGATTAGAGTAGAAAATAGAGTACAAAAGTTTATGTCTAAATTACAATAGCTTTAGAACAGAAAAGGCTATGGCAGTGAATCATACATCAAACGAAAATTTATGATCTCTAGAATAGACTAGGGACAAAAGTAAATGTTACTGTTATACAAGCTTTGAATTAAACGAAATAACGTCAAAAACAGCTTCCGTAGTTTGTCAAGGCTTCTTGTTTCTTTGTTCACATCACGAACTATTAAATTAGTACTGATATCATAAGTAGAGTACTAGGTAATTGTAAGTATAATATTTAATTATAAAAAATTAATGGTGATTATGCACGAAATGGAATCAGTTCATGAATTTAGTGGTTACCGATTAAACTAATGGAATGCAGATTTCATGTTTAACGTTTATTAGGTAACGACTATAACGTAGGATTGAAAACCTTGACATAAATGGCTAAACCTCAGTTTCACTATTACATCTTCAAGTTTTCATATTGCATTATTCTGTGACATTTTTGTTTTCATTCGTTTGTTTTTCGTTTAGTCTTCCTTCTTACATCTCATTATTTTCGTTTCATTACTTTGGCTATTAGTTCCTTTTCATCATACTGATAGGAGTGTGGTAATGTGGGCTGATTCAAATTTATCCAATGTTCCACGTCATTAATATCTCTTTTACCTCTCGTTGATTTTATCTACTGTATCCCTTTTATTTTGGTTGTTGGTCAGATATCTCACGCACATTTAAAAGTGATCGATTGTATAGGATCTAATATAAACGATTCACCTTTTTTGAGCAACTGTAAATCAAGCGATAATCCAGATTTACTTAAGACATTGACTTCATTTAAAAATAATACAGAATAATAAATTAAGCTAACGTTTTTCCTGTTTGTTTTCAGTACTGGATACTGCAGGGCAGGAAGAGTTTAGTGCAATGAGAGAACAGTATATGCGCATAGGTCAAGGATTTATTATTGTATACTCAGTGACAGACCCTCAGAGTTTTGAAGAAGTCCAGCGATTTCACAAAGAAATTTCACGGTGTAAAGACTGTGGTTCTTATCCTATGATATTGGCAGCAAATAAGATTGATTTGTCTCAACAACGCCAAGTTTCAGAAGAAGAGGGTAAACGTCTAGCTACTTATCTCCAAGTAAGTTTTTTTTTATTTTAAACTGTATTTTTGTGTCAATCATCTCTAATTACACACAACTATCCAATTGTGGTACTATTTTGTATAATTTTAAACTCCATATAGCTTTCTCTATAGGAGCAACCAGGTAACTTATCGTTTAGTTGGGAAACCACCATAGGCCAACTAGAAAACAATGGGTAGTTAGCTGCGTATGTCATCTTCACTACTTTAGTCAATGTATCTTGTAATATATCATGCCATTTAAAGGGTAAGTCATCTGGTTTCGTCATATCCATGTATATCTACGTATTCAGCTGCTTCCGTGGAGAAAGCTATATCGAGTGTCCAACCGAGCAACTGGGTCAACGAGTTAGTGTACACCCCCATTGTGGTTAGTAAAGGGTATAACCAAAACAATAGGGAGCTTTGTTCTAATATACTGACTGACTGTCTCTCAATTCTTTGTGGTTGGCTGGTTCCACCATGTGTATGCAAAAGTTAAAATCCTGTTCAGGTTATTCGAGTAAGATACATAGGCAGCAACAATTAGAAATATATCAACTGTGCAGCTAATCTATCTGGTCTTATTTACTTCGTAAAACGTTTAGCTCTTAGTATTCATCCAAGTCATATGTAAATAATTTTCACGAAATCTACTAAATTGTTACAAGTGGGAGATGTATAGGATTCACAAAGTGTACGCTAACTAGCTTAAAATTAGTTCCTAAAGAGTCCACAAATAACTAAATAAATACATCTCAATAATACACATCGCTCGTGGCTAAGTCTATCTAGTGTTATTTATCTAACTAATTTTCGCATCATATCAGATTTCCGCGTTAATTTTAGCTCGATCAGTTGATGATTAATGCGTTGAATTAATGCAAATTTGAATGTGAATTCGACCATTTTGTTAATTAATTTTATACATCAGGAAATATTTCCAAATTTTTTTAGTCACTATAAATGAAAGAGATAAAAATTTGTCACCATCTACATCAAATGACTGTACAGATTGGAATGTCATTTTTCTAGTTCATTTCATCACTAGGTACAAATTGTAAGTTGTCATACTATAAAGTTGGTTGTATGATAATTATTTTACACCATGCTTGTAGTATTTTCTCCATAAAGCTGTGCAAACAGAAGAGATTGAACAAGATGAAAAAAATTTTAAAAGAGAAAAAAACGGCTTATTTCAATGATGGTATCAATCATACAAATAAAAGTAAATAGTTTCCTCTTAAGCTTCAGTAATTTGATGAGAAATGAACAATATCTCCCGCCCACATATACATATATATATATACCCACATATACATATATATATATATATATATATAAAAATCAGTCTTTACTGATACAATGTGAAGATTTGTAAAACCTTATTTATGCGGTGATGTACAAACTAGACTATGCTTTGTGGTTTTTACTTTCTAAAATGCTTTCTTTTTCTCATCCAATTTCTAATTAGGTTCCTTACATTGAAACAAGTGCTAAAGATCCTCCAGTTAATGTAGACAAAATGTTTCACGATATGGTACGAATTATCAGGTATGTTATAATAACAGTTCATATTACTATGATAATGAACCAATGTTCTATAAATTAGTTCAGTGTCTGCACCTCATCTTTTGTTCAACTGCGCTTCAATTTATTTATTTGAACACATAAATATTCGTACATAGGGACACCGAACACATATTCACCGCACTTCATCGTTCGATTTGTGTGAGCTTGGATACTAGTCGGGTGTCCAGATCGAAGCAGGTGACTTTCTTAGGGGGTCACTCCCCGAGCATTCGGCCTAAAGTTCTAATCCACAAGGCAGTGGAGCGACGTAAGGAGATTCAGTCCCATGGAAGCCGGTGACCAACGATTGGTTCATACGCCATTTGTTCCATCAGGATCCTGGAGCCTATGTGCACCATTGGTTTGGACTCGGTGTTTTCCAACTCCCTTAGGTTGATCCTCCATATCCACCAACCCGGTTAAAGCACCGGACATTCGCTTTTCGTCCTTACAATTTCGCAAACAACAGTAATACCACGAGAAGGCAGTGAGTAGGACTTCCCTGGAAGTGGCTGTATACTCATGACCATGTGAGAGTATTTCGAGAGGTAGAGCTGACTCCTCACCCTCGGCCGTACCAGGGCATTTAGGGGCACGGCGCTTCAATCACTGTTTAGGACTGGGGTATTGTGAACATTACTATCTGCCGCCCAACTCATACAAATAAGCTAACTTGTTAAACTAAATTATTAAAATTAATATCATTCAGGATTACCTGATTGAAAGAGTAAAGCGACGTTGTACAACTGCCCGCTCAACGCTCATTTGGTTAAAACTAGTTAGTCACGACACTTTTTACAAGTATTTGTCTTGAATAATTTGCTTGATCTTTTTTGATGGCCTATTTTTTATGAGTTAAGGTTTTTGCTAGCGACTTATTTCTATAAACAAAATCGCAGTCTCACCTACTCCACACATTCCTATTGCTATATTTGGAGAGATTACGAGACCATCTAAAATCGGCGGACGAAACGAAGGATCAGCAATACAACTCAAGTGTATATATACAGCATAAAAATGTCCTAAGGAAACGTCACCAAATAGCATATTAAGAGAGGATGCGAACCAATGAGATTTAGGGTCCTTTTAAGTCGGAAATGCAATCTGAAGATAAAAATGGGCGCTTTTATCGCGAAAACGAGAAATTCAAATTTCCAAAATTAAGTTGAAAAAATAAGACGTTTACCAAATTATTTCTAGGGATCTAGCATCCCAAACACCTCTTTTAACAGCGTACGTTCTTGGGGTCCACCTGCATCTTGACCGTTTGTCACCGTTGTCGAAAAGACCAGTTTGTGAAACGTTTTACTTTTTCATGCGTAGGAACTTCAGGGAGATTAAAGGTATTTAACAGAATTTCGAGTGGGAGATTTCCTTCTGTTGAAGGGCGATTTGGGGCTAGCTGTTTTCGTAGCCAGTTTAGGTGTCAAATCCACCTGTCTCATCCCACCTCTACTTCGTATATGATTTGGCCTAGCGTTCTGACCACACGTGCTACAGTCCAGGGACCGTGGATTGGTCTGTAGTCCCGAGCAAACACCGGACATCTAGCCTTGTACAGCTTCTGGGACTTGGTCTGTGGTGGTGTGGTTCTCGGAAGCATCAGCTTGTGAATCGTCCTCAATCTTCTCATGAGGATCTCTGCTGGGGACTTTTGTTCTGGTAGGATATCATTCGGTGTCGTTCGATAAACGAGTAAGAAGCTCTGTAGTGTTTGGACTGGCATCGCATAATGGGGAGGATTTCTGGCCATTTTGAAAACGCATCGACTACAACTAGATAAGTAATTCCATTGATTGGACCAACAAGGTTGACATGTATCCTGGATCAGGGATACTCGGGCTGTGGTCTTGAAACCGGCGGTACTTTACCGTTAAGTTTCTCCGCTTGCTAACACTGCGTGCATTTGCCTACCAACTCCATGATATGCTGCTCCATAAGAGGTCAGTATGCATAACTTATGGCTGTGGGTTTCATTCATTTTACACCAGGGTGACCACTATGAAACTGCTTCAGCACCTTTGATGGTAGGGATTCTGACACCACCACAATCTCAAAACATCAAGCATCCGTTCATGACACAATGAATCGGTGAATATTCATTAGATGTAGTCTAGGTATTTCACATAGCCAGATTATAATACAATTCAAATTAGATTAAGCAATATAACTCAACTGATACTGATGACTTAAATCTACTGACTAACCCATGAGGCGAGGTCGTGGGTGCACACTGCTGAGGTGTCCCACAATAGGATGAAACGGCCGTCCAGTGCTTCCAGATGGTCTAGCTTCAATTGACTCACGCTTTCAACTAACTCATGTTTCTTTGTCAAAAGCTCAAAGTATTTAATACGTCATAAGTAATTTGACTACGAATTCAATTCGAACAAACTAGACTTTTATAGGTTATCTTTCTCATAAATTAATGCGGTTCAACGAAACGATATAAATTATTTGTACTTTATCTTATTTATTGAATTACACCTTTGAAGTTTTTATTTGGTTTTGTCGATTCTATGGCATTTTAGCCTACCAATAGATTTATGTTTTCAAATATTTGAAAATTAAATTAACTTTTCTGGTTCCAGTCAGCTATAATCAACATAGAACCTGATACAAATAATATATCAGCTTAATCGGCCATACCATATCAGTTATGGAGAGATGAAAATGATAAAAGGAATATTGAAAGAGTCAGTATATTCTACTGATATCAATGATGATCATGAGAAAAACTAAATAATGTATTTTGATTATTAGTTATTGAAGCAAAAACATTTCATTATATAAGCGCTATTTCACTGTTTAGTAAGAGTGTAGTTCATTTATTAAGTATAGACTTATGTACTGGGCTTTAAGTTTTCCTATCTGTGTAGAAAAACTAGTGCTAGTACTTGATGGCTTTCCAACACGAAATGATCGAGGTGAATTTTAAGTCTGTTGATGATGAAGTCTTTAACTAGTCAATCCACTGTTTTATTTCAATTGTTTAGCTTAATAATAAGTGACTGTGACTAGACAAACTAATGAAAATAAAGCCCTTGATTAATAAAATTATTTTGCTTCCATGTTTTTTTTTCAGAAAACTGCCTCCACCACAACTAATCTCGAAAGGTGATCGTAAAAAAGTTCGTTGTTTGTTATTATGACATGTTGGTTAGTGTGTAGGCTACTTAAACTTTCCTCATTTATTTAAACAAAGCGTAATCATCTTCAGTGCCTAGATGCTTCAATATTTAATGATATCAATGATAAAACATCTGTATACATCCTGCATACCCTTACCCTGCGTCTTCATACCATGTTTTCTTCCTAACCGATTTACAATGTGCTCCTGGACGTCCAAACAGATATGTAAAATGGGAATGTTAATTATGGTATTCCAGTGAATTTGGCTAAAATATCATATCAGTTAAACCTGTGATTTGGTATTTACTTTCTTCTACTCCTCACTACCTTCAGTCTCCAGGATTTTTAAAACATCTACTACTAATATTTTTGTTATATGCTTTGAAACGATTGCATTAATGCGGTGTTAGACAGTAACCAAAACAATAGTAATGACCCAAATTGCGCCGATTCAACCTAGTTAACTACTTATTTTTCCCCATCATATTAAACATGCATACACAAGCACTGACATTTTGTACAGGATTTGCTTTGATATTTTATTTCTCTGTAGAACAAGATCTTTATCCTAACTGCTATCAGTTATCATACTTGTACCTTCCAATTTTCACTATTGTATCAAGTCTTGCCTATGACCACACTATAGAGAAGTGGCATTTTTAAATAATGTTGAACTTTAATGCTTCTACGTGATATCTTGTACCTTAGTAATATGTATTTGGCTGTTCGTATAGTTTTTATACTTACCGGATCATGTTTTGTACTTATTCAATACTAATGATGTAATATTTGTGCGTTGTGGCTGACTGAACGGTGTGATATTAAAAACGACAGTAGTAATAATAACGTTTATCTGTCAGAATCGTTTATCTAGGCTAATACAACCACTTTCTGTAAATTTTTTGTTTTCTCTACAGTTCCTGTTTGCAACATGCACATCTATGTCTGGTTAATTTTCTAATTTATCCTTTGCAAGATGGTCACGTATATTTCTACTCTGAAAAAGTCGATCAGCTTGCTGTCAAACATATGTGGCTCACCCAGTTTTCAGCGTCTGTACATCGTAAAGATCGGTTTCTTTTTCCTCTGTACCTTTCTTTCTGTTTCTGTATTTGTGTATCCCCTTTTGTTTTTACTACCTATTAATCCGTCTCGTAGGTGTTGTACATTTCTACCTATTGATTACTTTAATAATGTTTTTCTACCATGTTATTACGGATCTAGTAACTGTGTTGCTTTTTATCATCTAATGGGTTGCTCTTTGGTATTTTAACCACTTATTTTAACTTCAGGGTGTTCAGTATACATGTTCATTTGGCTAGATTTTCCAATGCTGTCTACTGTCCATTTAGAAGAGGGCTACATATCAATGACCTTGTAAACAACTGATTACAGCAGTCCCCAAAGAAAATGGACTAGTGTTTAGTTGTATACTCTAATTAATTGGTTATTTATTATTCTGCATCAAATTCTTCTTCATTAAATTACATCAAGAAGACTGTTAAGTGTTTATATAAAATTATAATAACCCAAAGTATGGTCTTGTCTTATAGAAGTCCATTTGATTTCCTGAAGAAAATTCGCTAAAATCGTGCTTATTTTAAATATATGTTCATATACAGGTAGAGTACTCACGTCTTCATCATAATTGATGTTTAAGACATCATGATGAGTTGGCTTATACTAATGAAGATTTCAGGAAATTTCTGAACTCAGTGTTAATTCTTACTGGGGTATCTTAAGCATGTCTCTTATTGTGTAATGCATCATAGAGATAACTATTTTGCTGACTAGAGTATAGTAAAACAATGTTTCAATCAAAGTAATGATAGGAAAACATGTAGTCAAAGGCGCTAAATACTAGGGTAGCAGATAGGGAAGAATACATTTACCCGTAGGCGCAATTAAAGGAACCATTTTACCTTCAACCTGGTGCATCGATGCTGCCGGCTGATTCCAAAGCAATACCTGGAATTTTTTGTAAAGTTGCTAACAATTAAACTAAGTATACGTATCTTCTAGTCAGTGAATTTGTTTCTTATTCTATTTGAAGAGATTTTTCGCATTATTCTAATTTGTATGCACATGTCCACATATTTGATAAAAAAAAGCTTGAATCTGCAGGCTTTTTCAATGGTTAAATCCTACGTAGTATGTATTTGTAGGAAATTTCGGTTATATCCTTTGCAATCCTACAATTATTAGTGATTTTTCAAAGCTTGTAGATTTTATGACCCGGAAAAATCCTAAACTTTTATATGGCTGTGCAAAGGATCTGTGCTGAGTAACCGTCAGGTTTACTTAGGCATCATACTTAATACCTCAAGTAAACTAGCGGTTCTTGTTTGATTTTCGATATGTATAAGGTATCGCAGTTATATTTTGCTTTATGTCAGTGAAGGTACGGCCACTGTGTTGCACCATCTCTCGGACCCCAGCCAGGGAGTCGGGAAGGACCAACATAAACCAGCCCTTTGCAGCTTTCTTTCATACCACGATATCATGTCATACACTGACCAACACTCCGCTTTTTCCAACCAGTCCCAGCGCCGGCAAATAATGCACGACGTGGGATTATCTGGGACGACATTCGTAGATCATGTCCAAGCCACCGAAGTCGGTGTTTCAAGATAGTGACACCAATTGGGTTATCGTCTCGGCGCCCGAACACACGATGCCGAACCCCTGCATTACTAACATGGTAATACCACTGGATGACAGCAATCGTTTGGACAACGATGATCAAACACAGAGTCGTCCAACATCCTCAACTCAGAGAGGCCAGGTTTCACAAGCATCGAGCGAAACTGCTCTCACCGACGCGTTGCAGATCCAACCTTTTACAGCCAGACTAACATCACGAAGGCGTCAAAGATGGCCCAGATTGGCATAAGCCTCACCGGCTTTCACTATACGTGCATCGATCTCATCACTCACGCCACCACCAGCATTTATGTAGCTACCTAGATACACGAACTTCTCAACTACTTCAATCTGTTCACCATCCAGGGTGATTACAGGATTAGAATCCTGCCAGTCTCGTAGGAGGACTTTGCACTTGGAGGCTGCAAAGCACATACTGTACCTGCGGACACTGATTGCCAACTGATTAAGTGCGGATTGCATGCCTTGGGCATTATCGCACAATAAGGCAATATCATCCGCATACTCAAGGTCGAGAAGTCTTTCTCCAGGCAGCAGATCCACACCGCCAATACTTACATCCATCAGAGCTGTTTCCAGGATGTCATCGATAGCAAAGTTGAAGAGGAATGGTGGGATTGGACAACCCTGCCTAACCCCACTGCTCAAATGGAACAAGGGAGACTGGTAGGTCCTGAGTTCGAATCTCACGAGGCGGGATCGTAGGTGCTCAGTGCTGAAGAGTCCCATAATATGATGAAACGGCCATCCAGTGCTTCCAGGTTTTCCTTGGTGGTCTAGCTTCAATTGACTCATGATCTCAACTATGTAAAATGTTATAAGCAATGATGGATAGTGGCTAGCACTGAAATCCACAACCCGCGTTTCGTCACGACTCAGTATCTGAGTGGATAACGCGGTGGCGTTTGGAGCGAAAGGTACTGGGTTCGAGTCCCAGAGTGAATATCAACTTTGAGATGTGGGTACATCCAGCTGAAGGGTCCCAAATAGGACGAAACGCGCGTCCTGGATTCCACTGCTAGCTACTATCCATCGTTGCTCATACTTGAATAGAATGTATTCAACATGTTTGTTATAAAACAAAACAAACAAGTAAATTCTTAATGATTCAAGATCTGTCGAAATTAATTGTTATAAAATAATAGTGTTCATATTAAATATATAATTCAATATAATTATTATTAATGCAGTTATTAATTTTTTTTAATTTGTGGAATTAACGATATCAGTTACGTGTTCAATTTATCCGATGGAAAATTAGTTAAAATTATCAAAGACAAACTATGGTTGTCTTGAAAAGTAACAACAATAATTTAAAATAAGAAAAGAAAAAGAAACAACTAGATTTCAAATATTTTTTTCACTCTTATAAACTGAAATCTAAAAAATATTTTTGGTGAGACTATAATTTATGAACGAACTAATTAGATTTAGGATAAGAGATATTAAATGTTGGCGCAAAATTCATTCATCTATTTGGTCAAATAACGTTTTGATAGTTTAGTTAATATCAATTAGTGATGAACACTTTAAATCTAGTTCTTAACTCTAACCATCAATTGTGAATCATAATCTTTATTTTTCATACAGGTTTATAACCCTTGTTTAACTGTGTAGTAGGTTGGTGGATAACCCTCAAGGTCATCTAAGTCGCTCAAAGGTCATTCAATAATAAAAGAAGAAAGTGAAAACTGAAATGTTTTTTTAAAAAAAATAGGAAATATCACTTATTCAATTTAATTTCATTAATTGTGATTTAAAATTTACATTGATACATATATTTCTAGAATTATTTACTAAATTATAAGCTTTTTCATATGAATAATTATAAATTCTAATTAAATATGCAATAATAATAGATGGTGCACGTGAAATACCAGCTTCACAATGTATAAAACAACAACCATTATATTGTTTTACATTATTTAAAAAATTACAACATTCATTTATTGTATCATTTAATTGAAATTTTAAATTATCATAAACAGTAAGAGATAAATAATGAAAAAATTCGGGAAAATAATTTGGTGTTATATTTGAAATAAGATTAATTATATGTGTAACTTTATTAAGTTTTAATAAATCCAAATCTTTAGCTACATCAACAGAACCTACAATAAAAAACATGGAATGTATATATATATATATTAAAGTAGTCGAACGCGTCGACAACTTCACTTATCTTGTAAGTCCTAGTGTCTGACGAAATCTCAGCACGGAAATATTGTTCGCATCTTCTGGGATCACCGGGTAAGTAATAGTGAGGTTAGACACAGGGTATTAGGGAGTGATGGTAAATCAGTTGATGAGGTTATGAATCTTCATCGACTGAGATGGTTGGGCCACGTGTTACGTATGCCAGAACACCGATTACCACGACGCGCAATGCTGACTAGTATTGGGGATGGTTGAGAGTTAGGGGGGCCAATCCAAAACGTGGCATCAGAGCATGAAATCACCAACTTCTAGCCTGAGCCATGTTGGTAGATGCAGACTACCTGGTTGGGGTCCGCGTGACTATCGTAACCAATGGTTGGAGACTCTAGGTGACATGGCTCAGAATCGATCACAATGGCGTAGGTGTATACACTCTTTATCTTCCCTTAAACCTTGAGATTAAAATTGCTTCATAACTTTTTTCCTTCCTATACTATATCCTTATATACAACCTTTTATATACTACCACCACTATTTCTATGAATCCGGTGTTGATCTTGTTGTGCTAACGAGGTATGGCAACTTGGACCGGTGCATACATGCATATATATATATTTGAATTACATTAACTTACCAAATAAAATTGTAAATTCTGGAAGATTTATTTTTCCTATTTGTAGATCCAAATTAAAATTTGGAATAAAACCATGAGAAGAAAAACTAGGTTCCGGTCGAGTAAATTTATCAATTTTTTCAATTTCCAAACCATATTTATTAATTTTAGTAGTCGATCCATCTAAATGTCGAACTTCTACAAGAGTTGGTTTTAAAGAATTCATATTGAAACTTTGAATAGCATCTCTTATATTATTCATATTTTTTGAACCTGTAACGTTTAGTCTTAGGAAGGTTTTCGTCTGTTTCGAAGGTATCTTATCTGCTGAAGGAATGAGATTACCTGGAAGAAAAAGGTGGATCGACGACTCAGTAAGGAAATAAAGTGCACTTACACTTGATAATCAAAACAATCGAAAACCAGAAATAACAATATTGCGATGCGAGACTATAATTTGTTGACGAACTTGAGCGACCTTAAGAAGACACTTACTTACCAGGGTCAAAAGAGTCACGGATTAGTGTGAGGACTTAACAATAGGATAGGAAGTTAGGATTATGATTTAGACTAAAAGATTTCTATCACGAACTGAAATTCAGCTTTAAGGCCGAAATACTATTTAGCCATATGGATAACAAAACTTCTCACCGAAATCGAAAACTTCATATCCTTAATTTTATTAGTTCGTCCGTAAATTATAGTCCCACCAATAAAATTTCTGCGCTGTTTTGATGTTGCCTACCTATATATAGTGGCAGTGCTATTGTATCAAAAAGTTCCAGTGAGGCTTCTGTTGACCTAAAGGTTGTTCTTTGGCAGCGCCTGTTTGATCAAAGGTTCTTTTGGAAGAATTTGAACTTGGCTTTAACGATTTCCAACGAGTAAGGAACCTCGCAAGATGTTTTTTTGCTAGAGAATTATCCTTGTGAGGTATCCCAGAAAACATGGACACTAATAGTGCAGTCTACGGCATTCAAGAGTGCATGTTCATAAAGCTATCCTTAAATCTTAAGAACACATTAACCTAGCTAGTGATAAGATTAGCCAAGGAAAGATATTCTAGACCCTATCTAATGAAGATAACTGTTCTTAATTGGCAACTGCCGCTGTTGAGGCGCTTCAAGCTAACTGGGACCCATTTGCATTCGGACAGGTTACATGATTCAAGGACCAAGCAATAAAGCGAACTGGAGCCGTCTAGGGCAAACAAATAAGTAGAGTGGATAGGGCCTATACATTAGGAAAGCCCTTTCTAGGTAGGTTCTCACTCTATTCACATAGGGCTCATTAAGACAAACAGGACGAGGAAGTTCGGGTTTCAATTTGAAGGCATTAATTACTTTTAGACGAAAGCTGTTAATTTACCAAACGAAATCCAATGGTCCCGTGAACTAAGCAACGCTAACATTACTCATCCAATGGGAATACCTGGAACATTTGGGTTGTCTCATATCATGGATCAGGAGCTGATAGTACTCGGAATGCCTTTGTTTCACAACTACAGAAAAAAAGAGAGAAGGGACAGCCCTATACCTACCATGTTGCTTGGTGACACACGCAACGTACACCAAAGAGTTTACCGATCTTGATGAATCTGTATGGTTCTCAGTGAGATTGTCTAATACCTCAAGACATCTAGTTGGAGTCATCCACAAAAAGAACACTGATGACACCGAGTACAAAAACCGTATGCTGTAGGAATTATCATGCTCTTATCACCTCGGATACACTCACATCCTGAATTTAGGACTTCAACCTTTCTCATGTCGACTTTCCTGAACACACATACAGTGATGAAAACTCTACTGAAGCTAGGTTCTTCAACCCCATTGAACTAGGACTGTCCGAAAACGTGAAATTAGCAACTCGGTGGGGAAACAGTCAGACGCAGTCACGTTTAGACTGTATATTGACAAACAAAGAATTCCCAATTGAAAACCTCTCAATGATGACTTATCTGGGAAGAAGTGATTACACCATCACAGTCTTTTATTTTATTAGCAGGACTGGGCTAATACGTCCCACGAACAATAGGCGTTGGAATTTAAGACGTTTGGATGTGCCAGCTTTGCAGGACAATCTACAGCAGGTGTACTGGGACGTCCACACTCAACTTAATGTGGGTGCTAACTGGAATTTCTTAATGCACATAAAATTACGTGCTACAAACCAGTCTGCCCCACAAACGTTCCCCAAAAGTTAAAAACAACCTACAGTCATAAGGAATTAAACTCTTCGAATTTTAAAACCTAAGAGATACTACTAGGTGGAATACAAACGAAGTAATCATTACAGCAGATATAGGGAGTTCAAACAAGCAAGACACCAATGCACTGAAGCACTCAAAGAAGATAGGCCTCATCATCAAATAAGACTAATCGACACCCGCGATCCCCCTATTTCAGAGAAAATTTTGATAGATTTGGGTTTTCCTTGAGGAAATGGAACAAAAACCCGAAATTTTCCCAGGTTTGGGGAAAACCACCACATTTCTTACAACTCTGGCGAAAACCCGAAAATTTACCCAAGGTAGTGAGATTGGGTAGATCTGTCTCCAATCCGGAAAGTTTATTGTTATACAGTCTCTCTTCGGCAAGACAAAGTCGAATTTTCCCAGTTTTTAGATCCCAATAGCTCAACCAACAACGACGATGGTGGTGCAGAACTTTTGGCGATGCAGTTTGTCCAAAAATGTCACATAGGCACGGTGAAAAGTCAGGTCCATTCAAAGTCGCCAGCCGTCCCGTCTCAATGACCTTGAAAGGCCTGACAAAAAGCGGTTATTCCTAATTTCAATTGCTGAGGGTTTGTTGGTTTACATGAATATCAGGTCATTCATATGTAAGTAATTTTTCGCTGCAGCACAAAATCATTGCGAAGAACATCAATTTAGCTATCTCTGTCTTGTAGTGCACACGTTGGACCGATTGTTGCTTCGTAACTTCCCAATCTCCCCATTTTGGGGAAAATTTATACGGTTTGTGTAAATGTTGGTCGAGGGTGTCTTGTTCGGCTCTTCGGGAAGCGAAAAGAATTGCGAGCAGATGTAACCTGGATCGTGGATGAATTTTGACATACCGGTGTCCTTGCAGTCATATGCTATTCCCATACATAAGAAGACAAACTCCTACATGTAAGCTCGATCAACTGCGAAATATAAACTATATAGTTCATCATATTCTTAGACATTTCAACTGATGGAGGATAGATAACACTCACACCTTCCATAATAAAAACAATTTTACTACCCAAACTAAGCAAATAGTATGTACAGATTCAACGAAGCCAATTTTTACTTAAGAATGATCAACAAGTAGTTAAGACTGTGGTCTCTCTAACGCTTGTCTTTGTGTAGTATTATTTACGATAGAAAATGTGGATTGGAATGTAACAAAGTGTGTAGATGTGACAGGAACTGTTTACTATAAGAAGTTCTTTCTAGTAGCGTTTTTAACTAAAATATATATTCAATTTGTAAGCTAATTTTTCTGCATCAAATGTTGCTGTTTCTGAACTAGTAGTAATGATGCATCAATAAACTTTTGCCAAATTTTTATTTTCGTCTTCGTACTTTCATGGGGAGATATACCGATAATCATAATGGGTAACTGTTTGTGAAAATTAAAAACTACTAAATTTTTGCTTTATAAGTACCCATTTCGTTACAAAAACTTCTAGCACTGCATCAGTTTAGACGTTTCGCTAGAATGTTGCGTTGTATTCACAAGTTTCTTCACTAAGACAGTAAATGCGGATGAATACTTGTGGTGGCATTGTTCCCTAACCACATGGTCTTCGAAGCCAAGCATATAATGACTGAAAAGATGTATATTCGACATATAACACTTGGAGAAGGGCGTGGAGACATTCATTCAATCGGATGGCATGGCTCAGTCTTTCAGACGCGCTCATTACGTGTAACTTATTACTATTCACATTAAATATACTATTCTATCACCAGCATACGTATTTCAGTTTGGGAAGGACAGGAGGTTTGATGGCCTATATTAGTCCTGGCAATGATGGTCTCTCAGTTGGTCCAACTTTCTTTCGAAAGAGTGGACGGACGGAGCCTCAACCACGTGCTGAGGTAATGAATTCCACTCGTTGATTATTCGATGGGAAAGTCGGTAGTCAGCTGACAAGTAATTCGTTCTGGGCTTGTGAACATCTTCGGAGTGCCCTCGTAAACTTTCTTTTTTGGGAGACAAGAAAAATGAGGGCATATAAGGTGCAAATCTGTCACTAAGCAATTTGCAAACTGTATTCCAGTTACCTCTATTCTTCGATATGACAGCGGGGATAGGTTTAATTTGGTCAGTCTAGTATCATACGGGAACTCCGCCTGTAGCTCTTCTAGAATTACTGCCGGTCCCAAGCCCACACAAAGGAGGAGGGTTGGGCATGGGGTTAGCGACCCGATCCCGTATAAAACCAACTCGCTAAAAAAACGCTAACCAGAAAAAATTATCCAAACCATTTAAACTTCGCCCTGGTAGTTGAAGGAATAATTGTGACGTCTCATGATGAAAGTCGAGTTCCTTCGGAATTCATGAGGCCGATGCACTTTCTAACATGGAGGTGCTTGGAATCAGTAAATCACATTGGACGCAGGTTAGACAACAACGACTGTCTTCAGGGGAACTTCTGTTATACTCCGGTCATGAAGAAGAAAATGCCCCGCATACACAAGGAGTCACATTGATGCCGTTCAGAAAAGCACAAAATGCACTCATTGGATGAGAATCTCATAGACCAAGGATCATCAAAGCCTCCTTCAAAACAAAGAGAGAGGGCATTACAATGAACGTCATCCAATGCTATGCGCCTACTAACGACTACGATGAAGGCGTTAAAGACTAATTCTACGATAGGCTGCAGTCGATCTTCGAGAAGTGCCCAACCAAGGACCTGACCATTCTGATGGGAGATCTCAATGCTAAGGTTGGAATGGACAATACTGGATACGAAGACATCATGGGACAACATGGACCGGGAGGAAGGAACAAAAATGGTGAGAGATTTGCAAACCTATGTGCCTTCAATAAACTGGTCATAGGTGGCACCATATTCCCACATAGACGCATTCACAAAACCACATGGATTTCGCAGGATCACAGAGTAACAACTGGAATAACAACTGGACAGAACTTGAAAGGAAGGCTCAGGACAGAGTTGGATGGAGAATGCTGATGAGCGGCCTATGCTCCTCGACGAGGAGTAATAGGCGTAAGTAAGTATCGTACGGGAGCTTCGCTATTCTGGGAATCAGCTTAGTTGCTGTTCTCTGAACCCTTTCCAAGAGCTCACTGTATTTTTTTAAACAGGAGCTAACCGCTCGTATGCAGTACTCAAGTTTAAGACGCACGAACATTGTATACAAAGTCAAAAACGTTTTTGCGTCGATATGACTCTAAGCCCTACGTATTGACCATAAACTTCTAACACATTTGGTGACTGTTGCACGACAGTATGCAGTAGTCTTTTAGTCTTGGCTGACGATGAATCCCTATTAATTGTGTGTCTGGACAACAGGTGGCTCAGTGTCATTCATCGTGTATGTATCTGTACCTTGATGACCGATATGCATCACAATACAGTTGGAAATATTTATCGGCAATTGCCAGGTTTGGGACCATTCAGATAATTTCACCCTTACTTTGTATCGCTCTCCATATCTTGACATCGTCAGCATATAGCAAAACTGACGACGATAGTAGACGAGGGAGGTCATTTACGTACAGGAGGAATAACACTGGCCCCAAAACTGTACCCTAGGGGACTCCACTAGGCATAGTTTCCCATCCAGACAACTTGAAGTTCACCCTTACTCTTTGTTGACGCCCAACTAGGAAGTCTTTTATCCACGTCAACAGATTGCCTCCAATCCCGACATTCCTTAGCTTATATGACAGCCGGTTGTGCGGGACTTTGTCGAAAGCTTTGCTGAAATCTATGTAGGCTACGTCTACAGGTAACTTTTGGTCCTTAAGAGCGCACCAGCTTTCACGAGCGGCTAAGAAGTTATTGAGACAGAATTACCTATTCTAAAACCATGCTGCTTCTCCAAAAGATCTGGTTTTCATCGAGGTACTTAAACAGCTCCTTCCAAATAATCTTTTCTAGGACTTTAACAACCACACTAGTTGGGCAAATGGGTCGGTAATTCTCAGGTTTATGTTTCATATCTGTTTGGAAGACAGGCAAGTAAAAGTTTCCGGCTTCTAACGTCTACAAGTATTTCATAGGATTGCAAAAAATCAATACCGATAATGGGAACAAGGACGTCAATTTCTATGAAGCTGCGTGAAAAGTTGAATTTGGGACCGAAATGTAATTGTAACTGCCTTTACCGTATATCTTGATCTCAGATCTATTAATAATAATAATTTATTCACAAATAACAGTTTATTACATGAAGCATGTCAGTTTACAGACAAGATCAAATTGTCACAGAAGTTACAATTTTCACTGTAGTGAATTACTCAGCTGGGTTGATACATTATAAGATATGAATGTAGATGGTTTCAGTAAGAAACGTATCCTCAATATCACAATTGGCGCACTTTATGAAGCTTGCGTTGCGACATGCAACTGATGGTCGGGAATAAATCCATGCCGATTTGGGGGCTGCTAGAAACCACAACTTTATATCACTCTGAAATATCTGAGGCTTTTATAATGGTGCGGGGCGAAGTCACGCGTTCCATATCTGTCTTCAGTGGCGTATCTCAAGGGGGCTGAAAAAGGGTGTTAGAAAAAGAAGGGACCAGAAGCAGAATAGTGGGAGAGGACAGAGCATGGGTTCTGTAATTGGTTACATTCATTCTAATAACAATGGGGTTCGTTATATTCTTTTTGCATCTAGATATTAGGTGGCTCAAAATAAAGTGCCTCACCGGTGGGCGGGAGTTCAAGGAATAGTTAATGAATCTCTTTAGAGTCTAGTAACAAGGTTATTAGCCTTTTGAAATTGGTAAAAGTGTCACAGTTATGGATAGGTATTGGCAACATGTTCCACAATAAACTATACTGCACTGTAAAAAAATTACAACGCATTTTTTGGTGTTTTACGCTAAGTAGTGTGTGTGCATTGTTTCTTAGTCTATAGGCTGGGTCATGGATCGTGGAAATATCGAATTGTTCCTTAGCCTACAGTGCCATAAGGGTTCTAAAGAGAGGTGAGCACATATACCTATGTGATTGACAGTGGAATCACTTCCTAGCAGTTGGCGTTGTATGTGTCAATGCTGAAGCTTTATAGGCGGAAAATTTTAATATCAAAAATAAAGAAAAAGAAGCATCGATAGTAACAGTAGGAAACAATCCACTAGAGCATGACATAAACAGATTTTGGTATTTTACTCATGATACTGAACATACACTGCAACTTTAGGTCGGACTTCCGAAATCAGATTGTGAATATAAAGCTTCGTAAATGGATTTTCGACACATGGTAGCAAGACAATCAGTTCGGATGTACCGCCACTTCTGCATTGTTATCAAAAACTCAGATTAATAAATATTCTCCTTTAAAATCTCTCCATCTAATACTAACTCTGATTAGTATAGCCTCTGGAACAACTCTCTCACGGGTAATAAGATCAGTACCAATAATACCTAGATGACAAAGGGTGAAGCCATACTTGTTAGTATACCTTGTCACTTTATATTTTGCTTCAGGACGTACAACTTTTAGGCCAAATAGTTATCCATAGCGTTCTGAAATCAGCCTTATGTATACTTCATTGCCGGATTCTCAACATTTTTTGCCATCACAGCATTAGTTCGTTCTAAAGGATTTGACCTGCTGATTTCTAGATCAAGGTTTTACGTAGGTTGTGAGTCATTTTTATGGGAACCAAACCATGGCGTTCCCTTAGATTGGCGACAGTGTGGACACTGTTGCTTACTTACTTAATCATGTTATCCTTCGCAAAGAAGCATAGGTCTTCCACTAGCATGCTCCATCCTGCTCCGTCCTGGGCAATCCTGTCCAGTTGTTTCCAATTATCATTCACTCTTTCGATATCTGCTTCTTATTTCCGACGCAATATGCTGCTTGATCTTCCTCTTCCCCTTTCCCATCCAAGATTCAAACTTAGGGCTTGACTCGTGATGCATTACGATAATTTCTGAATTATGTGTCCTATCCACCTCCAACGTCTTTTCCCGATTTCCTCTTCAACTAGAAGCTGGTTTATTCCCTCCTATAGTAGGTTGTTGCTAATGGTATCCGGTCAATGGACATTGAGTATCTTGAGTAGGAAAGTGTTTATAAATGCTTGCAGTTTTATGATAGTGGTTGTAGTCATTCTGAAAGTTTTAGCACCGTACAGTAGAACTGTCTCCACGTTCGTACTGAGGACTATGACTCTGATATTTGTTAGCAGTCGTTTTGAGTTCAATATGTTCGTCAACTGTAGAAATGCCGTCCTTTCTTTGCCAATCCTCGACCTTATGTCTGCATCAGATCCTCCTTGTTCATCGATGATGCTGTCCGTCAGAACATGTAGTGTTGATTACTCACTGGGCCCGCTTGAGTATCTGATCTATCTGAATCTGCCACCTAAATATTTGAACAAGTTGTCTGTTATTTCTATTTTGTATTAACATCTCATTGTGTCTATTAATCCCAAAACCTATACAGACAATTTTATAAAAAGCCTACGTCCTTTCGCTGAAAAATCACAAAAAAGTACAATAAGAGACATCGTGGCGGTTGGCAATATGCATTAAAGAGTATGAATATTATTCAAATGTCAATTCCCGATCTGCTGAATCTCACAGCCGATCACTAATTAATAAGGTGGACTATCTTCAATTCTTACAGAGTCAAAACATGCATCGTAATTGTGACACCATCACAATTCAAGAATCTCGATGAACTGATATACAGGGCGATTGCTTAGTATCACTACGTGATTCCAATATCCATCGACAGGATCAATCAAGCAATAAAAAGAAGTGTGGCGGAGGTGTAGTCACGTTTGTTGTCGATCTACTTTTGCTTGTTTCAAGTTTTCAAATGACTTTATCGACTGTCTAACTTTAAAATGCTGTCCAAAACACCTGGATAAATACAAATATATTTATCTTACCAACATCTACATGACTCCATAGTGCACAACATCTGGTTTTTCTTTCGCTGATGAATTTACTGAGATTTCTGTTACTGCCTTGAGTGGCCCTCATTCAGTTGTATGTGGTGATTTCAATTCGTGTGACTGCAGCTTCCTCACATCACTAGATCACCAAAATGTAGTAGATTTTCCTACACTTTTAGATGTTCATTTGAAATTCGTTTTCATTGATGATATGGGTACATATGTGACTCGTAGATGTGATCGATTGACTAGCTCGGATCACTGTATAATTCATGTTCTACCTAAAGTATATGAAAACGTGAAAAGAGTACACCCTTACACCAGACCAAAAAAGTCATATATAGGAATTACTCAGAAGAAAATATACAAAATATGAAAAAGATGTTTCGTACGACTATCTGGGAATTATTTACAAATGACTCACTGGAAAACACCACTGATGTTATCACCTGTTATCTTAAATTCTGTTTTGATGTTTGTTGTCCTACTGAAACCGCTTTTTTAAGTTTTGACGGACTTACATCTACACAACTAAAACGACTACGGGGGGGGGTAAAAGAAAGAGTGTACAAGAAGAAGAACGCTATTAAAGTTATTAAGCTAAATGGTCCAATAAACACAGATATTAGACGTCTAAATCCTATGTTCACTCAGAAACTCCTATCTTGTAAAAATTCACCAAGTGTGTGGAAACTATTTAAAGAACTTACAGGTGAAATGCAGATTAGGAGCGATAGCCAGCTGAATGTTTATGACATAGATAAGTATTTGCATATCAGTTATCTGACGTCATGCTCCATATATGCATAGGTTTGAAGAATAATTGTGTTCCAATTTTCACTGAAAATGATGTCCGAAAATGTCTCCAGTCACTTAATTCATCCCAATGTTTCAGACCTGATGGCATCCCAAACCTCCTTTTTAAAGATGTGCTGTCGTTCTATTTTATCCATTCACGAATATCTTTAACAGATTCTTCTCAACTAATCTCATACAGAAAATGAAGAGAAAGACGAAGATAATCCCTATACCTAAGAAAGTATATGGTGATAAGAATGTGAAATTTAGACCCGTAGTAATAACTTCATCTATCCACAAGTTAATGGAGAAAATATTGATACTCCCACTTCAACCTGCAATAAAAGAGCCCTGTGATCCGTGCCAGTTCGCTTACAAATGCAAAAGAAGCACTTAGATGCCGTTGTTGTTCGGCATCGCAATGAAGTGTTCAACTTGGGTCCATTGCTCTTTATAATTTATATCAACAATATATGCAAGTGCTTTACCACAGGTAAGACCTACCTTTACGCTGATGACTTAAAAGTCATCTATAAAACTGACATTGGTGATGTACGAAGTACTATGCAAACGATCCAACATGAACTCAACAAAGTAGACGACTGGTGCAAACGCTGGGGGCTAGAGCTCAACACAGAGAAATGCGGTTGGCTATGTATTGGTAACACGTCACTTAAACTAACACTTAACAAAAACCCACTGCTCAGACTGACATCAGTAACTGACCTTGGGGTACATTACTCCGACAGTCTTAACTTCTCTGAACATATTTCAACTAAAGCATCTCAAATGCGGGGATTGCTCGGCTTCATCCTTCGTAATTTCTTTCAAAAGGAAACGAAAATCATCCTGTATAAAACCTGCGTAAGACTCATCGTCGAATACTGCTCGTTCTTATTTTCCAACCTACGCCTATCTGATATACTTAAGGTGGAAGGAATACAGCGAGACTTCACCCGCAAAATACTTAAGAATGACCAACTCACTGACTACAAATCCAGATGCCACATCTTAGGACTAGAACCCCTCTGGAAAAGAAGGCTTAGGTCTAACTTAATTCTTTATTTCAAACTCCTTAAAAACCTTACTTATTCCAATTGTAATGTAGCTCTCTACCAAGACTCACATGGATACAACCTTCGAGACAAAGTATCCACAGTCAAAATTGAAAAACACAGATCAAAAACACGTGGAAACTTCTTCCTTATCAAGTACGCATTGATATGGAACAGTCTGCCTTCTGAAGTACGCATGGCAGACAAATTACATACGTTTACAAGACTCATTAATCAACCCCTCACCTGCATAGATCTGGTGCAAACGAACACATCCACGTCCCACACAGACATCATAGGCTCTCTACATATATAGACTGAATCGCCTTATTTCCCTACCTTGTAGTTGTATTAGATACTTTCCCCTCACTAATTCTTTTCAATTGAAGTAGACAGGCAACTCACTGGATCTATCAATACTCGGTCGCTAAACGACGCTTATAAATACCCTGAAACACCAGAAGAAACGCACAATCGACTGACTACTGCCAGTGGTCGTACAACCACAGAACCTGTCACCCATCAACCGGTTAGCATAGAACAAAACAACCTCAGCGCGAATTTAGTGTGAGTTAATTCTTGTCTATTCTTTATCAGTTTTTACTCATCTGTACACCATGTTGCCTTGTCATTAATATTATTTCACCACTCGTTATCTTACCTTATCTGTAACTAATATAAATCTCCACTTTTCCGCCTACTATGGTAAACAAATATCCTACACTATACCTTTCCTAATGCCTATACTCTGATTTGTAACCTACACTTCACTATATAGTCAATAAAAACATTGCATCGAAGCCTTACCCACAGTCCATAATTTGTAACTGTCTGATAAGCTTGTAACATGGTACTTATAGAAATAGTGTTTTCCAACAGGATGTGAAACACAGAGCATTGTGTGAGGTATGATATGTATCCAAAAAATAAGCGTAAATGAGCCTAACATCACAAAAGGAGGGAGGGTGGAGTTACTGACCAGCAAGCACTGATGGTGTGGGCGATGATTTCAATCCACCCGTGTTTGTGGGGCAGAACATTTTGTTTGTATCAGGCTCTTTATGGATGAGAACAAGTCAATAGGTCTGTGATATTGAGATTGTTCACCTACACTCACCATTACGACTCATGTTTCTAATTTTTGTGCTGGATTAACTATTCTACTAAGACAACCTTTAACATTCTAACTCGGACTTTTACATGAACACTGTGTGGTAGGCATCGGATGAGAAAAGAAAAAAACTGACTGTAAAGGATATGGTTGCTATTTTACTTAACACTACTCTCTCTATGCACTCTCTGTTCTTCCTCATTCCAACCTTGACTTCCCTCCTTCATTGGAACCCACTCCACCTTGATAAATATCACAACTCATTGTTCTTTATTACTGCCTTCTCTCTTCTGGAGCCCCTAATCGCAGTTCACTCTTGCAACATGAGCTAGTATCAATTTAATCTAATAATTTATCATACCTCCATCTGTTCCACTAATAAATGTTAAGCATTGGTTATCGCTCATATCCAAATGCCTTGCTGCTCCTCGGTTTCTCTTTTGTTTTTTCTCTTCAGAATCTTGCTCTGAGGGTGAAGCTATGTAACTTCGGACATCTGGAACAAGCTCGACGAACGCGCTTTCCCAAGGTCATAGCTCGAACCAGGCGCTCCACAAGCCTACTTTATAACAACTATAAACTTAAAAAGCTGCATTACATAAATACTTAGCACTACCGAAACCCTATTACACTTTTTGTCGAGATTGGATCTGGTATATAACGTGGACTCTATGCCCCTTTGGAAACTATTCTTATGAAAACACATTATATGTGAACGAATGAACTGCTATCAACTTTTATAGATTATAATTACTAAACAAGCTTGCTTGGGATGCATACTGTGAACCAGTATATGTTGTAAATTGTAGATCATGCCTGTAAAAATGGCGTGTACCTGCTACTGCAGAAATATATTATTATTATTATTAATATAGGTAACTTGGAAAAGGGTAAGAAGTATGTTCGATGCGCTTCTCTGGACTATACCTTTGCTTTTTATTTTATTCCAAGACACCTCTTACTTAAAAAGCTGATCCGCGTCAACACTGACAGCTGGATAATCAATTGGCTATGTTCCTACCTTTCTGGAAGAAAATAATACACTGTGTTTGGAGGAAAGCGTCCAATGTCTCTTCTGTCTAATGAAGGTATGCCACAAGGAGTTGTTCTTTCGTCTCTCCTTCTCCCTTTTTTCTGCATGATTTGCCATCTTCCTCGGAAAACACTTTTGTGAAATATGCGGACGACCTCAATGTGTGTATGCCAATTTCAACCTCCTTACATCCCATAGAAATAAACGAGTTTTTGCCTCGAATTGAATGGTGGTCTGTTGAAAATGGTCTCTTACTTAATCCATCTAAATGTCAGGCTGTCAACTTTAGCCTAAGACATGGGAAACACCTACAAACTATTTTGGGATCCCATAATGCTTGCGCCAATGGAGACTCCTTGATAAACACAATGTCGAAGGTCAATTATTTTGGTGTGACCTTTTCCTCTAATCTTTCTTGGTCTTCTCATATTCTACTGTCATCGAGAAAATTTTACCGTTTGACTTAGTACATAAAGAGGCTGCATGCTTTTGGGATTACTCGCCATTTACTCTTACAATTTGTCAATTCCTACACATTACCTAATATTCTTTACTTTTCTTCATTATTCTTTCCCGGGCTTTTGAGAAAAGACTTTGCTGTACTGTGGAGAGTGCTGAAAGCATTAAGCAAGGTGTGCGGTGAATCCATTGAGGTCATTATTATTATGGTTGAGGATAGACATCTAAAATCTCGCAAACTTCTGGCAGATATTATCTCATCAGATACTACCCATCCACTTCATTCATATCTTTCTCCTTGTATATCATCTGGTAGAACGAGATATAAATGAACTAAAATCCATGCACGCAAGCAAACCAGTAAACGTTCTGTAATACCTCACCTAGCAAGTATACTATGTGACGAACAGGTTGTTGGAGTTGACCTAGTCAGTAGCCTGTATTCCTAAGCATGTCTCAAATTTGATGAGCCTTAAAGACTCATCTTTTTCACCTTTCCTTTCATTTCTTGTTTTTGTTTCTGGTAAAAAACTTGTTGAAATACCTCGTGCTGAGAATTCTATATTGTGCCATAATATAATATAAATAAAGCCATGAACAATAATAATTTACAGATCCCAGACAGATCAATCTATTTATTCTTCTTGAGTCACATTTCGGCCTTGTCAATTATTCGCTTGTCGGCCTTGACCGTTTTTATATGGAAGTATGTGGGTGTATCGCTTACTCTACTCATCACCCGTCTTCAGCTTATTTTCATGCGGCAACAAGTATTGGGTCACGCTTGATCTAATGACATGACACGCTTGTCTCCTTCACATCGCTTTTCCGCTTCTGATTCTTAGTTTCTGTCTAAATAGAGGAGCGCCTGAAATAAATTCATCCCAATCAATTCGTATTTGGCTCTTTATTATGAAAGATTGTGTTCATGGCATTTTTGTAGTCATAGTGATCCTAACCACATAATCCTCAAAACTGAACAAGAGATCATTGTGAAAATAGATATTCAACATTTAGTACGGAGAGAAGACCAACAATGGTGAAAGAGGGAACATTCATTCATTTCAATCGGATGATATGGCTCACAAACGTGTTTATTCTATGCAGCTTGTCTCTACTCACATTGAATATATTACTCTATCTTTAGCTTAAATTTTTTCTTGACAAACGCCAGACGTTACATTGCGGATAATTACTATACGACGAGTCAGAATAGACAATGATTTGGCTTCCACGTAAGACCTCATAGATTAGGTGGTCATATCACGACAAATCTATAATTTTAGGATCAGATCTATTATTATAATAGTACTAATAACGAAAACAGACCATAGTTCTACATATTCATTAGTTATTTGAAATTGAAGTCAGATCGATGGGGATTTAAAAGCTAAAGCATCTGAGGATACGACTGGCGTTCTAGTTTGACAATTAGCGGCCAGTAGTACCTTCTATATTCGAAACCTTCTTATGCCCGATAGAAATCAGAAGTCAGACGAGAAGAGGTAGGAAAGATATATTTGGTACGTTACCAATATATCGAGAGGCGTTCGTTCTTAGCTAACTATTGAAAACGTAGGAGCTTGTAGTATCAGTTTATATGTTAAGCCCATGCACTTTATTCTAGTTACTGGCCAAGCCGATTCGCCTGTCATGAGTCATATTTTGATCTTGTTAATTATTCGCTTATTAACCTTGACTATATTTTTATATGAGCGTATATGTGTACCCTTCGTATCCTATTCATCATATGTCTGTCATTCATTTTTGTCTGATTATAAATATTGAGTAATGCTTCCTCATAGCGAGTTGGCTTCCCAGCCATCTCCACCATGCATCATCTTTGCTTCGCTCGCTTACACTTGCTAATGTGCCCACAGCTTTCTGGTCTGCATCATTTATCAATATAAATGTAGTTACCGCTTCCTTTTGCCTTCTGATTTTATACACCGTTAAGATTGGTATAATAACGGTTATCGAAGTGAACTATTATTGAAGCACGGCACTACAAGCTGTGTCCCACGCCGAGTTGAAACGTGATCTGGTGCGGATGCATGACCGAAAGCCTTCAGTTAAACAAGTCCACTTAAACAACGTGGTCAGCATCCAATGTCGAACACTTGATGATCTATTTATTTTGTGGAGTTATTTACAGCTACAGAGCAATCTTACTCGCATAGTTTGCCTCAATTAACCTGGTAGATTTTATGGCACAGACAAACAAAGAGGAACATGATCATGATGATTCACCTCGCTCATAATCCTCTTTATCTCAATAGGTTACTAATACAATCCAGTGAAAATTATATTGAGTAGGATATCTCAATCGATCGCGACATTAATAGAGTTGCAAAAATATGTACAAATGTTTTCATCATTAGAATACGTAATATGTCAAATTTGCTATCAGAATCAGTATGAATGGCACTAATGAGTTAGCGTTGAAACAGTTATAAGGACCGCAACTAGATAGTCTGCATCTAGTTGCGTGACTCAGCCGAACAGTCAGTGGTTTCATGGGCAGATACTTTGTCATGGTCTTGTAATCTCTAACCTTTATCCAATATACCATATTATCAGCAACTACTGTGCGTCGAGATAGTAGGAGGATGGAAATACCCAGTGCATAAACCGTAACTGGTGACTTACGGATGTCCTCTGTCTCCAAAAACTGTGTTTAACGCTAATAAAGAATAACAGATTCAGTTGCTGTGTAATATAATAGTTCTCTGATTGATATAAGAAAATCTCCTCTACACCACAGGTGACACAGGCTGGCAAATACCAAGAGAGTTTTCTGAAATAGTCCCAATATTCCAATAGACACTAACTCAACAGGGTTGACGAAAATTCCAAGATAAGTGGAGTGGCCGACACATTTGACGACTTCACTCCCTATCACTAGTTTAGACGTTGACACAGACTCGTTTCGAAACAACGTTTTGCATTGGGGAGAGAATGGAATCCCAAACATGCTAATACTGTTGTTCAGGGTGACCGGAAGACTGTGGTTTTTGTTAGAACATTACGGTATACATATTCAATTACAAAAACGTCAATGTGCTTGCAGATCGATCAGTAGTACTGAAGAATATCTTCTTGAGAAATTTACCTAAGTTACTCCTATTATCACACGAAGTTTTTTCATCTTGAGGGACTCAGACAAAAGTCTTCATCCCTCCAAAAAGAAGAATCTTGTCTGTTAACCAGAACTCAGGTCTGAAGATAATCAACGTAGATAATCTATGTCGAAAGGTTGTGGGCCTACTCCAGTTAGGCGGGAATGGTGTAACCAACAGCTAACGTCGAAGTCACACCTTATGGTCAGCACCTAACATGGATTATTCCTTCGTCGCATCAAGGTACTATGGGTGCTTTGAAGACTGTACAACACAAAGGACGTTATTACAGAAATATATTAGATTAGGTGCAAGCGATAGAGTGACCACCAACTCATGGGTCAGTCCATGGCGTAAGATTAATTGATGCGTGTTGGTTGTCCTTGGCCTTGATGGGGATTGATGAACCGTTCAATATTCATTGAATCAACTGCCAGATGATCTGGCTAAGACTCAGCGACATTTCACTAGCCCTACACATCTTAAGAAACAGATTGGTTTCCATTTCCTCCGAGAAAATTTGAGGTCTGAACCTCTACAAGCGGGTTTAATACACAGTCTGATCATGAATTCATACATGAATCAGAAATGAGGTGAACGTTCTTTTTATTGGTCTGCATTTTAATGCGTCTTAATGACTGGCGGTTAGTTCGTATGGCATTAGACTGCGGTTCGTCAGTTCACTCTTGGAGCCTTTTGCCTTACCATATTGTAAAACATATATACAGTTATTTAGGCGATGAAGTCGTTTACGTTTCTACAGTATGCAAACGCTGGCGTGGGGTCGCATACACCGATAGATCTGTATGGAAGAAACTACATATATGTCCTCCTAATTTTCCAGAAGTTGAAGCTTTCAAGAATCAGATTATCCCCATGAAAAATTGTAACGAGATTACTCTTGAATTCGATCCAAGGGATGAGTCTCATGTTGCTGTTTTGGAATACATACTGAATGCTTTGTGCTCGAATGCTGGAATACATTCCATATCCCTACGACCGACATTAAAACTTTTATACAATAAGTCCTCTTCAAATATCTCGAACCGGCTTTCAAAGAAGTAAGTCACGGCAAATTATTTCCTGCAAATTAAGTCGTGAACAAGCTGTGTCATACATACCCAATCTCCCTATTTTGGGGAAATCCCCAAAGTTTGGGGGATTTTGGGGTTTTTGTGCCATTTCCCCAAAATTTCTTATAGCGGCTCCCCCAAAATAAGGAGATTGAGTAATCATGTACATGTAGCCCGTCCCCATTGTGAAGTTGTGGCGAGACTATAACTTGTGGACGAACCAATAAGATCTAAGATTCCGAGTCATTGATTTCGGCGCAGATATCATCCATCCCCGTGGCTAACTTTCATTCTGGCATTATTGTCGGTGTCAGTCCGTGTTAACAACCCCAAACGTTGTTCGACTCGAACTGCTAGTCTCGATTACCCGCTATCATGACTAGTAAGTGGTTAAAGCTTCTCAAAGACACTTCGGTATCACTCAAACGTTGTTCATAGATTGCAATCTCGATACGGTTGTTTGGGTCCGACGTCGTCGAATAAACAGACATGCCTCCACAATTTGAAAGGTAAATTAATAGTCATTTTTCAGCATTAGAGGTTAGGTTTAAACTACGCCCAGCAACCCATTTCACTATGTAGTACTCCGTTATCAATAACTGACTTCACTCTAAATTTACGATAAGGTAACAAGTAAACTAACAATATATGGTAAAATATTTTTAAGACCCTAGGAATTCTCCAAAGGGTTTCAATTATGAGAAATTTAAACTACATTATCATTTAACAAGGTAATCACGAGGTGCAGAGATAAATAAAACTCAGTTGGCACAAGTGCAAATTGGTTGGAAATCATTTGTTTGATGGAAATTTAATTACATTTTTCTTGGGGAAAGCCATTTACTTTCTTACATCTTTCACCCACGTAACTTTGGAATTGAGTCCTAAGCTTTTTCGGGACTATATAAATGAGTCGAATAGTCAACAGATAATTGATCGTAAGGGTACTGTTAGTACCTTGAACTTCATTTCGGGTTAACAGTCATTCTTCTCTATATAGAAGTTTCCTACAGTAGTCAGGACGAAAACCTGTGACCTGTCACAAAGTGTTATATTTGTTGTTATCAATTTCAGATCACTGGCTGTATGTTACCTTAATTCCACCGACGCTCCATGATTGAATTGAGACAGAGAACGTCCGGTTATAATGAGTTAGATGGAATTGTTTTCAACTATGTTGACTAATTAGCCATATCTCGTTTTACAGAGGGATATTTTGTATTCTAAGACTTATTCATTCCCAACCACCTATTGAGACGTGCTGTACTGGATAGCCTGGATATATGTATAGAGTAATGGCCTAATGGTTAAAGCGTCTTACTTTCAGCTAATGAGCCGCGTGTTCGGATCCCTCCCCACCCACTTCGATTATCCATACCTAATAGTACGGCTAACTCCCACAATGTCTCGGAATTAATTACACTAATCTATACCCTTTAAATGCTTAAATATTTTGATGTTGAGATAAAGCTGAGGGGTGAGATCAAGACATCTCAGTGACCTACCAAGCCATTCATTGTGGTATGGAAAAACCGTATAGGCTTGCCGTTTACTGATCCACTGCAGTTCCTTTGTTGGGGCCCTAGAAATGAGGCTATTCAGTCGCTTAAGACAGTATCAGATATGGCTCAGAATTTAAGCCAGTGGGGATCTTGCTTTAGTCTTCTGGTTTACTCTTTTTAAAGGTGAGATGAGCTTCCTTAACTTCAGGAGAATTATTTCCATATTATATGTTGAGCCGAACTTTATCCCCTACATGACACTACCCTATCACAAGTTTCCAATACCAATGGTAAGTTATAAAAAATACGGGACTACTCACGTAACAGTTATGTGTTGCAGGTTTCAAACAGTTTCTTATTTATTTTATTTATTTATTTATACACATAAATATTGGTACAAAGAGGCACCAAATACATATGCGCCACACAAATCTTATTTGATTCGTGTGAGGGCTGTGATACTGCCCGGGTTCCCAAACCGAAACAGGTGGTTTTTTTAGGGGGTCACACCCCGAGCCTTTGACCGAAAGATCTGATCCACAAGGCAGTGGAGCATCGTGAGGAGATGCAGTCCCATGGAAGACGGTGACCAACAATAGGTTTATACGCCATTTGTTCCATCAGGATCCTGGAGCCCATGTGCACCATTGGTTTGGAATCAGGGTTTTCCCACTCCCCTAGGTATGCTTTCCGTGTCCACCGGCCCGGTTAAAGCGCCGTACATTGGCTTTTCGTCCTCTCAATTTCGTAAACAACACCCCTGCCACGAGAAGGCAGTGAGTAGGACTTCCCTGACAGAGGCTATATACGCGTGACCATGTGAGAGCATTTCGAGAGGGAGAGCGGACTTTCCCCACTCTCGACCGTACCAGGGCATTTTGTTTCTTAGCCCTTGCGACCAATCCATCAGGTTGCGAGGTCATCAAGACTGGTCATGTTTCTTGTTCTGATTACATAGAAGAAAATTATCTCTAATGGTGTGAGAAACCCACGGGGATGTCAACAGTCTACATAATTTCCACGGTACTTACTTACTTACTTTCGCCTGTTACCCCTCGTCGAGGAGCATGGGCCGCTCACCAGCATTCTCCATCCAACTCTGTCCTGAGCCTTCCTTTCCAGTTGTTATTCATCCTTTACACGTCTGCTTCTATTTCCCGGCGTAATGTGTTCTTTGGTCTTCCTCTTTTCCGCTTCCCTTCCGGATACCAAGTTAGGGATTGCCTTGCAATGCACATTGGTGGTTTCTTTAATGTATGTCCGATCCACTCCCAATGTCTTTTCCTAATTTCCTCTTCAGCTGGAAGCTGGTTTGTCCTCTCCCATAAAACGCTGTTGCTGATAGTATCCGGCCAATGGATGTTGAGTATTTTGCGTAGATAACTGTTTATAAATACTTGTACCTTCCTGATGATGGTCGTAGTAGTTCTCCGCGTTTCAGCTCCGTACAGTAGGACTGTCTTGACGTTCGTATTGAAGATTCTGACTTTGGAATTAGTTGACAGTTGTTTTGAGTTCTATATGTTCTTCGATTGTAGAAATGCTGCTCTTGCTTTGCCAATCCTCGCCTTTACATCTGCATCCGATCCTCCTTGTTTATCAGCGATGCTTCCCAGGTACGTGAATATTTCCACCTCTTCCAGAGTTTCGCCATCAAGTGTGATTGGGTTGGTGTTCTCCGTGTTGCATTTGAGAATCTTGCTTTTTCCTTTGTGAATGTGGAGGCCTATCGATGCAGAGGCTGCTGCTACATTTGTTGTCTTCGTTTGTATTTGTTCGTGTGTATGAGAGAGGAGGGCTAGGTCATCTGCGAAGTCCAAATCATCTAATTGATTCTGAGAAGTCCATTGTATTCCGTATTTCCCCTCAGATGTCGAAGTCTTCATAATCCAGTCAATCACCAGAAGGATGAGGAATGGGGAGAGTAGACAGCCTTGTCTGACTCCGGTCCTTACTGGAAATGCATCTGTCAACTGTCCTTCATGCACGACTTTGCACTGTAGTCCATCGTATGAGTTTTGGATAATGTTGACAATCTTTTCAGGAACTCCATAGTGTCGAAGAAGTTTCTATAATGTTCTGTCCACGCTGTCAAACGCCTTCTCATAGTCAATGAAGTTGATGTATAGTGATGAGTTCTACTCAACTGATTGTTCAACGATGATCCGTAGTGTCGCAATCTGGTCTGTGCACGAGCGATCCTTACGGAATCCAGCCTGTTGATCTCGAAGTTGTTCGTCTACTGCGTCTTTCATCCGATTCAGCAGCACTCTGTTGAAAACTTTTCCTGGTACTGATAACAAACTGATGCCTCTGTAATTCTCATATTTGCTCAGATCTCCTTTCTTTGGTATCTTGATGAGGTATCCTTCTTTCCAGTCCGTTGGCACTTGTTCCTCTTCCCAAATCTTCTTGAATAGAAGGTGAAGCATGTTTGCAGTTACTTCAATGTCTGACTTCAGTGCTTCAGCTGGTATCTTGTCAGGTCCTGCCGCCTTCCCACTTTTGATTTGTCTGATGGTCATCTTGACTTCTTCGACCGTTGGTGGAGTGATATCTATAGGAAGGTCAGTGTGTGCTGCTTCGATGTTCGGTGGATTCAATGGGGCTGGTCTATTCAGCAGTTCCTCGAAGTATTCTGCCCATCTTTTCCTCTGTTCTTGAGTTTCAGTGATTGTCTTTCCTTCTTTGTCCTTGACTGGCCTCTCTTGTTTACTATATCTCCCTGCCAATTTCTTTGTTGTATCATATAGTTGTCTCATATTCCCTTCTCTTGCAGCTTTTTCCGCCGTCGTTGCTAGTTCTCTCATGTATTTCTGCTTGTCGGCCTTAATGCTTTTCTTCACTTCCTTGTTTGCTTCTGCGTAGTCTGCTCGTGCTTTGACTTTCTCTGCTCGTGTTTGACTGTTTTTAATTGCTAGTTTCTTGTTCTTCCTTTCTTGAATTTTGTCCAGGGTTCCCATAGAGATCCATTCCTTGTGATGATGCTTCTTAGGACCAAGAACCTCCTGACACGTTGAAGTTAGTGCTTCTTTTATCCCTTTCCAGTTGTCCTCCAAAGTAGTTTCCTGTTCTTTCAGTAGATCCTGTAGAGCTTGGAACCTGTTGTTGAGAGTTATCTTGAATTCGTGGAGCTTGTCAGTATCTCGAAGGAAGGCTGTATTGAACCTTTGTAGTGCTGTTTGTCCAGTCGTCCAGTGTTTCTTTAGCTTCAGTCTCATCTTGGCCACAACTAGGTGGTGATCTGAAGCTATGTCAGCTCCTCTCCGGGTTCTCACATCTTCCATTGATCTTCGGAATTTTTTGTTGATACAGATGTGATCTATCTGGTTCTCTGTGGTGTGGTCCGGTGAGATCCATGTAGCTTTGTGTATGCGCTTGTGTGGGAATATTGTGCCGCCTATAACCAATTTGTTGAATGCACATAGGTTTGCAGGTCTCTCCCCATTTTCATTTCTCTCTCCTAGTCCATGTCGTCCAATTACATCTTATCCTGTGTTGTCCACTCCAACTTTGGCATTTAGATCTCCCATCAGGATGGTGAGGTCCTTTCGTGAGCACTTCTCTATAGTTGATTGCAGCCTTGAGTAGAACTGATCTTTATCATCGTCGTTGCTATCATTGGTGGGTGCATAGCATTGGATAACGTTCATTGTGATCCCCTCCTTCTTTGTTCTGAATGATGCTTTGATTATCCTGGGTCCATGAGATTCCCATCCCACAAGTGCATTTCGTGCTTCTTTGGACAGAATTAGAGCAACTCCGTGAGTGTGTGGAGCATTTTCCCCTTCGTGACCGGAGTACAGCAGCATCTCTCCTGTACCTAGCCTTTGTTGTCCAGTTTGTGTCCAATGGGTTTCGCTGATTCCGAGTACTGCCAAGTTGTATCTTCTCATTTCCATTGCTATTTGACTGGTCTTCCCTGTCTCCCACATTGTCTGGACGTTCCATGTACCTATAAAGAGTGTTGCTCAGGTTGTTAGAAGGTGCATCGGCCTCGTGACTTCCGAAAAATTTCGGCTTTCATCATGGGGCGTCATAATTATTCCTTCAACTCCCAGGGCAGAGTTTAAATGGTTTGAATTATTTTTTCTGGTTAGCGTTTTTTTAGCGAGTTAGCTTTTCTACGGGATGGGGTCGCTAACCCCATGCCCAACCCCCCTCCTTTACCCGGGCTTGGGACCGGCAGTAACTCTAGAAGAGCTACAGGCGGAGTTACTTTCCACGGTACTTGAGATCAACTAAGGACTGTGTATGAAGAATAAACTACAACTGGGTTATTCATATGTGTACAAAAGGTATTTACCCACCCGGTAGCATTTTTCTGCGTTAGTTCAAGATTTTGAAATTTCCTGAGTGTGTCCCCACTTTTATAGTTTTGTACACCTCATTTTCCTATTGTTCACTGAAAGAGAAACAAACGTACTCGATCTACTGATATAATAATATTTAATCAGCCAAACCTGTATTTCTAACCGTCTTCAGTTATTCTGAAGAATAGTGCAATAAGGTTATAGTGATGGTGAAGCAGTCACTTGGAAAACGAAAGACAACTTTCGAACCGTGTGTAGCAAGTTAGATCCCCTCTACAGTATCCAGCTTAGCCTAGTAATACTACTACTCCTATACAAAATTTATAGTTCAAGGAAAAGCAACATAGATCCTAACACATGTATCACTTCAAGTTGCCATGCCATATTAACTCAGCGAGATAAAATTATCGTCAAAGAAATCCCAGAGTAGTAGAAGTAGTAACGGTATCAGCAGTATTAAAAAATGACGAGGTATAGAGAATGAGGTTTACAAGGAGATTTTCAGACACAGGTTCTACAGAAAGACAAAGAGTGAATGCACCTCCGATATTGGGAACAATTCCAAGCCAAAGTCTCTAACCATTGGTTACGGTAATACATGGGTTTGCACTTAGTTAATAAGATCATGTATCACATTTGTAAGTCACAGGTTCAACCCACTTCACTTCGGTTAGAAGATTCGAGAACTATCATCTGAAACCGCAAAGATGATTATTTTATTCCAATGTACATTCTCGTATTTGGACTGTCTAGATTTAGTTTTTAGTAAAAGTAAAACAAGCACATCTTTCTCTACTCTTTTCAGTTTGAAGTTGTGAAGATTGTTGGATTTCATTGATATCATGAATCGATCAATGTTAGACCACCAGTAAAAACGTGGAAGCACTGAACGGCTGACTCATCCTCGTATGGGACTCCTCAGCAGTGCTCAACCATGATCGCGCACGCGGGATTCAAACTAAAGGCCTTTGCTCTCGCGCGAACGCTTAACCTGTAGATCGTCATTAGTGAGCACATGATAATTTTCAGTTTGGGGTTGTGGAGGCTGTTGAATTTCATCCATGTTGACTAGCTTCGCGAAATAATTCTCGGAGTTCTAGTTAGAAGTTGTGACCAGTGGAATTCAACCATGTCGACGTGAGGCAGTTATCCATGGAGGACAATGAAGGATGGTGACGCAACATCGTGAATTGGTTGAAATTAGACAATAACGCCGTTGGACGTCAGCTCAGTGGTCTGGAGGTTAGGCGTTCACGTGCGAGACGGTGTGTTGTGGATCTGATCCCCGTTGTGGGGTCATTAGCGCGCACTACCGAGGAGTCCTATACTGGGACGAAACGGCCTTCCAGTGCTTCCAGGTTTTAAATGGTGGTCTAACATTAATGGGCCCACTATTTCAATGAGATTTGTATGCTATTGTTCGCTAAGAAAGAAAAATAATTTCAACCAAATCCATAAAACCCGTACGAGCAATCTGGAGTACTTATTGGTCCTGCTTTCTGCCTAACCCAGTCAGCTAAGACCAATCTCAGCCTCTGTAATATAAATCATTCATTTCAAGCATACAGACCACATCGTACCATAAAATAAGAAAACAACATTTGTAAAAGATTTAGCCAAATGTGGCTGTGAATAAGGGAGATAGTAATTGATAGACAGGGCATAACTCAAGAATGGTAAGTAGTATACTGTTAGTTCATAGGTCAAAATAAAGCTCATAATAAAAGGGACAGGAATATGAATAGTTTAGTCATTTAACAGGCGTAAGATAAAAATATACGCATAGTATTGGTCCATAAATGGATCCCAAATTTACCATTCATTATTCTTATCGGGACATAACAGATTTTCACTGTATTTTAAGCTATAAGGGTGCTTTTTTTAGATATTCGACCATATAATTATCTATTTTCACTGTTTTTTCTGTACTTAAAAGCATGTTATTATTCTTTCATTTTCTCGTTTAAACTTCAGAATAATAAATGCCTTATGCGACGTCATTATGAATGCTAAATGTTTAAAAAATTTTTATTGGGGTGGAACTTATTGTGGAAGTTATGAAGTCAGCCGTGTATTACAATCATTGACAAAAAGTCAAAAGCATAATTTATTATCACTACAAATTATCAGATTATTTCAAATCAATCAATCCATGTCCTATTTGAATACAAGATTATTTATATTTTCCAACCTCAACCAGTTTTCTATTAATTACCTAAATCTTTCGGAGGATATACTTTTAATTTTATCGGAGAATTCAAACCATCTTCGTATTTTAAAACTTTTTGTACAAAACAATGTTCAAGATCTTCCTATTATTCGGTGAGTTTTATGATTTTAAATAGTTGTATAGTATACTGTTCATAAGAATATAGTTATTGAAAAACTTATTTTTAAGTTTCTATCAGTTGAAATTAATTTCTCTGATGTGTTTCTCTTAGTACTTCTCTTATTATGCCGATTTCACGCAGCAACTTAAATCAGTAGACATTCATGCGAGTTCCTGAATCAAAAGTAACCGACTGACTTATTAGGAATATCAGGTTGTTTTGTAATTATTTTATTTCACATTCTAAGTACGTTGAATTACTGAGTCTTTGAATGTATTTGACACCAGAGGCTTTTAGTTGGTAAAATGGTGACTTAAAATTAATGTGTTATGTTTGAAGCGATTACGAGTTCCCTAATGTGAGAACGCGACAAAGCTAGCTATTCTGACGCGTTCCAGCCCCGTTAACTGGAGAAAGAAGTCCAAGTTTGAAGTGGGGAAATATATTCCGCAAGCAGCCAGAATCACAAGCAATCACAACAGGCACAAATCAAACGTATATATACAGCATAAAATTGTCCTTGGGAAGCGTTACAAAGTAGCATACTAAAAGATACAATGACCAAATAGCGTTTAAGATCCTCCCAAGTGGGTAATACGATATGAAGGTGAAAACTAGCTCTTTTGGCGCGAAAACAATAAATTCAAATTTTTAAAACAAAATTACAAAAATAATTCATTTTCCAAGTGAGTTCTGGAGATCTAACATCCCCAACATAATGACACATTTTTATCTAAGCATTACGGGGTAAATGTAGGATTTTGGTTATAATTCATAAAGATCGAATAATCTCAAATGAAAGGGGAGTTTACACGAATAAATATATACTGGATGCCCTTAATTTTTGTCTTTCCCGAAAACACCATCTCATTATTTTTACTGGATACCGTCATATTTTTGTTCTGTAACCTCATGTCTTATTATGCACGGTTCCATGTATCTGTCGGTCTAGGTAGTTGGTGTATGTGTATAGAGGGATTTCGGGTTTTTCCTCAGGTTTTAGAAGACCGTGTCCTAATTTCTCAAATTGTCGTATACTGATGACAGCAACAACTAAATGCATTGATAACGATATATAAGCCCCCTTTAGTCTCAGAAATTGGAATTAAGGTGACTCCGACTTTTCACTCTATAGTCGGTTCCAAGCTTCTCCAGAAAAATAATCAGTAACCAAATATAAATAGGTTACGAAGAAAAATAGTATATCAAATAGTTGTCCAATCCTGCCTACATGTCGAGTTGTACCTGTGGTGTGTGTCAGTCATTTGATTTGAAGCGTGTTCACCTTGTGTTATGTAAAGATGTGTACTTGTTTAAATGCTATGATTATATATATATATATATATATATATATATATATATATATATATATATCAAATTAGTCATGCTGATTGATAGCCACAAATCGACATTGTCAGTGGATTTATAGTTTCGGGAAAAATAAGACATATCCAAATAATAATTAGCTTAACGATTAAATGTACTATGCTGTTGATCATGATAATCACAACTCATTATCTGTAAATTGTTGGAGTAGTAAACTGTATTTAGCCTCTTCAACTATCATCGGTGCTATTATTATTTCAGTTCCTCGGCTATTTATCTTATTAATTTCACTTTAATTCTCTGATTTAATGTCACAGTTTGGTCCAGGAAACTTTTATGACCCCATCCTACGTTGATTATGATTGACTTCTTGAATCTGCTGTTCGTGATTGACGTTGAGATCTGGACTACTTGTGGTCAACTGATGGTAGCGATTGTTTTTAATCTTTTTTCCAGTTAAACTGTTACTCTAGTCTATTTTCTTTTTGTATCCTCATCTATCATAGAAATCAAATTTGGAGACATGTGCATGAAATACTTCCTAATTTTTGTGTGACTTTATTCCTAATTTGTGTAAACGATCTCAAACAATCAATAGTCCATTCGGATTTAACCAATCAACGAATGTCTTTCATACAAAATACTACTCAAGAACTTGATAATCAATTATCATCATCATCATATTCTTCGATGCCATCATCTTGTTCTGTCACCTCTACATCCTCATCGCCGACGTCTTCATCTTCACCGCATATACCGGTGCAATGTCGACTGGAAAATGAACGTGAACAACACTTAAGGGAGTATCATCATCCATATGGTGAACAAAATCAAATTTATCAATTACTTTCAACCAAACTTTTGCCTTCTGCTTTGCCTTTAAATTCAATTTATATATACTATTGTAAACCAGATCCATTGTCTTATCTTATACAATATTTAATGGATACATTTGCTATGAGTTTAGAGCATTTCTATCTAATTGATACTTTCAATGTAATATCTGTGATGTCAAACAATTCTAACGGTATTTTACATAATATTTCTCATTATACGGAATATACTACCATTACCACTAGTAGTAATGATAATAGTAGTGATAGTAATAATAATAATAATGGCAATATCATTAGATTTATTGCCAATACACCAACAACGTCTTATGATGCTGTTGTTAATTATGATAACTACGACTGTGTTGACTCTGATTATCAGTCAATGTTCAGTTCTTATTCATCACATCATTCATTATTACTGGATAGTACAAGTGATTTTGATATATTGAGCTGTGATTCTTCTTATGATCTATTTGATTATGAAGATAAAAGTTGTAGTAACAATAACTATTACTCAGGTAATTTTTTGCTACCTGTTTCAACCAGTCTATCTTTGACTTCATCATCTTCATCTTTACCGGTACCATCAGGGTCATGCTTGTCTGATAATCAAATACACCAATCATTGGTAGCACCAGTATCACTTCATAAGATGCTTGAACAAACTGAATGCTCTTCTAATTCAGAAATTATATCAAAAAATGATAATGATAGTTTGAGCATAATAAAATCCGCTTTATGTGAGGAAAGTGCTATCAATAAGGGTGGTTGTAGTGATACAAGCCTTGTATCTCATCAAGCGCTCATTTCTACTCATGATAGTATCAATACAACTAATGCCAATGTTAATGATTTTTGTGATTATTTACCTTACGATCGTAATTATTATCCCAATTTTTCCGAGGCTCCACAATCATCTACTTCATCAAATCTAGTTTTTTACTCACCAAATTTGTATAAAGCGCCGGATGATGTCAATCCTGATCCGTTTGTCATGTTAGCATGGAGATGTCAACAATTGTCGCATTTTACACTAATTGGTAAGTAATTTCTTTTCTCACTTCAAATTGTGTATAAAATTCATATTACTAGTCAAATTGGTCTGAACAACTGCGTACGCAAATGCGATGTGTATCAAAACTTAAAATTTGGCTTATTTGATTGGTTATGTGCTTGTTTTCTCATATAATCCGTTTAACCAATGAGGTTGCTTTTGAACTGGTGGTTGAAATCTGAAAATAATTGAAGTAATGAATGTAATATTATAAATAATAGTACATTATAAAATTGTAATAGAATTTTTACCTATAAACATAGTGATGATGACTTGAGCACTTACAAGTAATTTAACGTGTTATACTATTTTTCGAAAAAATATGACTAAACAAGACATGTCAGATTGTTTTCTCAATAAACGGTCTATCAAGAAAAGTCGAATACACAGAAAACTAGATGAAAATAACCAATATGACAAATCATATATATATATATATATATATATATATATATATATATATATATATGACTGCAGTGTAAAGAAGTTCCTTGAAACCACTAAACTACGGTGAAATGAGTTAAATACATTAAGTATTATTCGTATCAAAGTAGACCATTCAGTGAGATATATTCAATCAGCTATGTCCGTATTCAACTATGTGGGTGACATTTTTAACCAAATGCTTTTGATAATAGTAACAAGTTTTTAAAGAGAGTTTATTCTGGTGTTCGAATTGTTAAATTTTAATAAATTTTTACTACGATGGTTCCTAATGAGATGTTAGTGTAGTCAAAATGAACCGTTATGTTGTGTGGTGTATGCTACTGGTGTCGACAGATATAAGTAGTATGTATCACCAATCTAAAGTGGAATACCTGGCGGCAGAAGGTTTAGAAAATCGGAGAGAACGATAATATACAGTGATTAGTATGGAAACGAAGGAACAATAAAGTCTGAGACAATTGATGGATACTTTGCAAATGAAGTATTTACTGTATGGTTCTCAGATTTTACCAAGATATTCTGTAATGTATCAGGATACATTTGGTTGTCCCCTCTTATGTCCCCGTTCACAACAATAGGAGTCTGTAGATCGTATATAATTGAAACTCCAGATTGATAAATTCTAATTTTTATGTACAATGAAAATCACAGTGGAACTGCAATTCAACAAATTTTCGTGTCCACCTGTGTTATTATTTAATTAAGAAATTGAAAATATTTATATTGGTCGAGGATGTATTGATCGTATCTTCACCCTCCGCCAAATGTCAGAACACCGTCATACTTATCACAGGCCAACAGTCGTAGTGTTTATTGATATCAGGGCTGCCTTCGATTCGTTGGACAAGACTGTCCTCTGGGATTGTCTATTGAAGAAGGGTGTGCTTGAGAAGTTTATTAACATCTTAGGCCCTGTATACAAACACCTCAGGCAGAGTGAGGACATGCAACCACTTTTTTCCCTTGTTCCATTCAAGCAGTGGGGTTAGGCAGGGTTGCTCAGTCTCACTATTCCTCTTCAACTTTGCTATCGATGACGTTTTAGAAACAGCTCTGATGGATGTAGGTAACGTAGTGTGGATCTATTGCCTGGAGAACGACTTCTCGACCTTGAGTATGCGGATGATATTGTCTTACCGTGCAATAATGCTCAAGCTAGTCAATCCGCACTTAATCAATGTCCGCAGGTACGGTATGTGCTTTGCACCTTCGAAGTGAAAAGTACTTCTACAAGACTGTCAGGATTCTAATCCTGTACTCACTTTGGGTAGTGAGCAGATTAAAGTAGCCGAGAAGTTCGTGTATCTAGGTAGCTACATAAGTGCTGGTGGTGGCGTGAGTGATGAGATCGATTCACGTATAGTGAAAGCTGGAGAGGCTTATGCCAATCTGGGCCATCTTTGACGCCTTCGTGATGTTAGTCTGGCTGTAAAAGGTCGGACCTACAACGCGTCAGTAAGAGCAGTTTTGCTCGATGCTTGTGAAACCTGGCCTCTCTGAATTGAGGATGTTGGACGACTCTGTGTTTGATCATCGTTATCCAAACGATTGCTGTCATCCAGTGGTATTACCATGTTAGTAATGCAGAGGTTCGGCATCGAGTGTTCGGGCACAGAGACGATAACCCAATTGGTGTCACTATCTTGAAACATCGACTTCGGTGGCCTGGACATGTTCCACGAATGTCGTCCCAGAGGATTCCTCGTTGTGCATTATTTGCCGGCTCTGGAACTGGTTGGAAAAAGTGGAGAGGTGGTCAGTGTATGACATGATGTCGTGGTATGAAAGAAAGCTGCAAAGGGCTGGTTTATGTTGGTCCTTCCCGACTCCCTGGCTGGGGTCCGAGAGATGGTGCGACACAGTGGCTAGAGACGTTATCAGATATGGCTCAGAATAAAATCCAGTAGCGATCCTGGTGTAACCTTTTACTTTCTTCATAAAGAGTGGTTATAACTTCCTTAAATGAAAGAGTTCTTCTGGTTGTACATTTCTGTTTCCCCCACTATTTTTCTTATTATTACGCTAACATACACCAATCTGTGGTTGTTATTGTTCTTTTTTTTCTTTTTGCTTATATGAACCTTACCCTCTTTCTCTCTTCCCATTCTCATTGTTTTGTGTGGCGCATATATATCTGGTGCCCCCTTGTACCAGTATTTATATGTTCAAATAAATAAATAAATATATTGATGAAGTCAATCTTCTGTATAATAAAATAATATTCAGTTATCATATGGTATTTATTAAAAATTAGATTTTCATCGAATCAGTTTACTGAATTTCACTTGTTCATCTACTTAATATTAAATGTAACCGAAGAGTTTAACTTCTATTGTGACGAAAATCACTAATCTGTGGAACCTAAGTTAATTTAATTTTGCAACTGAACGAGGAAGATAACCATTAACAGTTAAGGATTTATTTTGACATTCTAAATACTAGCATGCCTTTTTTGAATTCGCAAAATAGTTCCTATCTAAAATCATCCGTAACGTGAAAACCACGTGGTATGAATGTTTCATAATAAAGATTAATTCTTTTACTGGATAAGTTTTTATCCTGCCATATTTGATAAGCAGGATTTTCGCTTATCACATGTACTGATCACTCAAGCGTAAGTACACTTTAGGAAGTTTACCACATACCGTATGAATATTTTAAATGAAGATATCAAATTCATGTCAGACAATTAATATGGTCTGAAGAATCAGTAGTCTAAGAGAATTCTTACTAATTGATAAGAATATATTGCAACTGCGTTAAATATAATGTTACATAAATCTTAACAAGCTTGTAGTGCATTGCTTCGCTAATCGTTCACTTCTTAACGGTGCATGAAATCAGAAGGCAAAGAGAAGCTGCAACTATAGTTTATTATCAAATGACGCAGGTCACAAAGCTACATACACATAAGTAATTATCAGCGAGCAAGCGCGAGCAATCACATAGGCAAATTTATAGTCCAATTGTATAAGGGCGCAGCAAGACAAAGCAAAAGTTAATAATAAGATTTGAGTGCATACTTATATGGGGAGGAGGATGAACCATCGAATGATATTTAAACTATGAAAATACAAAATCTCCACAAGAAACCCCTTCTGATAATAATAATCATATGCTCACTAGTGACTGACTTCGAGAGGTAAATCCAGTTCTAGTGAGAAGCAGTGACCAGTGGAGTTCAAACGACCTCTGTCGTGAGATATCAACTCACTGAAGACAATTGGTGAGCGGTTGCACAACTTCGTGGATTGGTGGAAGTTAGATATTAACACCATAAATGCCAGCTCAGTGGTCTATCGGTTAAGTGCTCTGGCGCGAGACTAATAGGTCCTGGGTTCGAATCTCGCGAGGCGAGGTCGTGGACGCGCACTGCTGAGGAGTCCCATAATAGGACGAAACGGCCGTCAAGTGCTTCCAGGTTTTCCATGGTGGTCTAGCTTCAATTGACTCACGCTTTCAACTATGAAGATATTTAAACAATCAGCGTTTTGGCTAGAGTCTGTCATATGCTCTATTGATCATAACTGTACAATGATTTATGTGGATTGCTACTATCCAAATGACAATATCTATTAAGTTAATAAAAAGGGCTTAACCATAATCGAAATCGGGTGTAGGATATTTGCTATAATCTGTAGTGGAATATTAAGGTCAGATGATACCAGTGATTTTCTTGATAACAATTAGAAATAGGTCAATTTACAAACAAACATTACTAATCATGAATAAATATAATAATAGATTACAGTGAACTGGATACAAATTATCATGAAGTTCAAATTCATCTATTTTATGCTATTAATGAAATGATTGCCACGATTGTTATTCTTTAGAGTTGTAAGAAATAAAACAGTGCATTCATTGAGTGTGGATGCTAAACTGTTTAATCACAATCTTATGTTTATTTTTTCCCGAAAATACTAAATTTAGTATCAGTTTCAATATTTTACGAAATCATGTCAAGTGATGAACATTCACTGTGGAGCACCCCGCACAGGCTTCATTGTCATCATCATCGGAAACCATCTTAGAAACCTCCTTACTCTCTGTATAACGTTCCATATGATGTAAAATCTGTACAAAGTTTGGTGAACAGCCAGGAGGTTTGCACTTTGAGCACTACCAATGACAAGACTGTCGTCACTAATGAAGCTTCCGACCGGTTTACTAAAAAAGCACAAAAAAGGTTTAGAACCTTCCAATAAGATAAGATTTCTCGCCAGCTATAAATCCAAAGACTACTGGTATCGCTTTCATTGAAGCATCCAATGTTACTAACTGGTAGAGTGGCACTTCTTTATTATATTTTAAGGTGCCATCAATTCCTATGATGTCTGCAAACAGGCAAGCTATGTTATTCGTATCCCATGTACAGAAGAAATAACACTGCAGCTGACTGTCTACGTCACACGACGTCTGTGCTTCACCTTCCAGCTGCATGATGTGCTTTGCGAAGGTTTCAAAACATGAAAACTGCTAAACAAACCTGGAATTTTTGACTGTTCAGACACGGCGACGCATACTCCAGGCATCCTGTGCAGTGAGTTGTTCTCCGTACGTTTCTTAAACGGAATCGATCGCTACAAAGGCTACAGCTCCCGAAAACAGTAAAGGGAGAATGCTTTACGTTTGGTCTGTCAGTCGACAGAACTATGGGCTTTGCTCATAAACAACGCGCGGCTATGAATCATTGACGATTTGTTCACGGTTGACAATCCATCTGCCATACGAAGGATCAACATTCGCAACCAATAGGATGCCTTATTTGGTATATACAGGATATTTTGGACAAGCATACCTTCGCTTTGATGAAGATATCGGCCGTTGACGGATGCTTTTTCATTCTCCATACATATTTAATATAAAAATCCATCTTTTTACAATGACCATCCAATATAATAAAATAACAGGAAGCTTGATTCCTGTGAACCGGTAATTGTCTGGCTAACTCTTCCTTGGTTGGATATCCAACGCCAACAAACATATCTTGAAACGTATTGCCCGCCTCGCTGTTCAATGTAAACATGTGAAACGACATGACTGTGTTAGTAAAACTTGTGAAATGCTGTCCCTTTGAACTTGATGGTTTTTATTCATCTGAAAGCAGGTTCTCCATTGGACCATGGGAATCGCGTTTTTGATTGGTCTAAAAGTTAGGGGAACTAGGGTACATGAAAATACAATTCCACATCCAAAGAAATTACGTTTCCGGAAACTGTCCGTTACTCGTCAAATTGTTTGACCATTTAAATTGAATTAATCTTAATATCTAGTGCTGATGAAACTGAGTGTATCAAAACATGTAAGACTGTAATCCAATGTTTTAATTACTCAAATGACACTGCATTTGTCGACTAAATCATGCGTAGTTTCCAGTCCAAATGTTCTGTACGATTTACAGAGCAGTAGTTTAGCGAAGGCCGAATCGGCTCATACCAGTCTGGAATATCTTTTGGTCTATCACGACTGACTGTAAAATATTAAGGACATAATATATTAATAGGGACAGTCACTTTATGGTTGTAAAACCTAGCCCATCCGAGATTAGGATATTCATTTGAGAACCGCGCCAGTAGTGTCTAGGCTCACCATTATGTGTTAGGGAATAGTAACAATAATTCTGTTGATATAATCGTTGATTGATCTCATACCAGGAAATTCACTTGTCGACCTACTGCTCGTAGATAACACGGTTCTGTGTAGTGAAAAAGCTGACAAAATCCATAATATTTTTATCGCCTTAAACAACAGTGCTGGCATGTTTGGGATTCCATTCTCTCCCCAATGCAAAACGTTGTTTCGAAACGAGTCTGTGTCAACGTCTAAACTAGTGATAGGGAGTGAAGTCGTCAAATGTGTCGGCCACTCCACTTATCTTGGAATTTTCGTCAACCCTGTTGAGTTAGTGTCTATTGGAATATTGGGACTATTTCAGAAAACTCTCTTGGTATTTGCCAGCCTGTGTCACCTGTGGTGTAGAGGAGATTTTCCTATGTCAATCAGAGAACTATTATATTACACAGCAACTGAATCTGTTATTCTTTATTGGCATCAAACACAGTTTTTGGCAATAGAGGATATTCGTAGGTTACTAGTGTTCAGCGATATATGTTTTCAAAAAAGTGCTCATGTGTTGAAACCGCTTAGTTAGCAATGCTGAGGTTAAACTGAGTATAATAGATAAGGAATTGTAAATTGATCGATGAGGTAGTGAGTTTTCATCAGGTCAGGTGTTTGGAGCATGTATTACGTATACCCAATTTGTGAATAATTGGATCATAACGCACAATAAACTAAAAAGATATTGGTGTATACCAGGGTAAGTCATTTAGGATATGAAAATATGATACAAGACTAATGTTTAAATTACAATAGTTTATATATTAAACGGAAGCCTGTGACTAAAGGAATAAGGCAATTATTTAAACTAAATGTTAATAAGTATTGATTAGGAAGCAAGCTAACTAATGATCCAAAACGTAGCTTTCATTGTTTGTTGTTTCTGTATTCTTCTCTTCACAATGGACACTAATCAGACAGTTGTAGATTGATCAGTGTAATTAATGTATACCTTTTTCACACGTTCTATTATTTTATAATTTTATATTAAATGTGACTTTTATTTTACTTAAAGGTTATTGGTTTAATATTGTGGATATGAAAGCTTTTACAGCTCTTCGTGGTACATCACTTAAATCTTTTCGTATTCCTAGTTGTTGTGTTTCTATTGATGATCAATCTTGGCCATTTAATTTGGATGAGAATTTAAATGAAGTAAGTAATTGAAATATCAAAATAAAATGATGTTATCAGTACCTAATTAATTTATTTCTACATGTTGAATGAAAGCATATAACAAAGTAGTAACCTCTCCATTACGTCTTCTGTTCAAGAATATTCACTGCAAGCGATGTGTATTATAGATTAAATCAACATGAATCTTGGTGAAATAAGTCATTCAGTAATACGCAACGTAAATAACGTTACACATACGTGCGAGATAAAATTATTTCGAAATAAATTAAAGAGTAATAAGAGTAGTAAACAGTTTCAGTGGTGTTAAAAAAGATTAGGTAGAGAAAAAGAAAAAAAAGTTATGAGATTTCAAGACTCGAATTCTGAAGGAAGACTAGGAGTGAATTTGTTCGATTTACTAAATCTTCAAACATTTGATATTGTAGCATAGTATTCACAACTTCCAACTAGTGGCTCTTATGAATTTGAATCACTCCACTTACAAAGGTATATATATTCGGGTAAAAACTTTTCGAATTATACATAAAATTACTACAACTCGTAAGTTGGTCTACGAAACTGTGAATAGTTGGTGACTTATTAGCTTATCCTAACGAAAAGAGATGTTTTTTGTTATTGAGAACTGCCTTGATATGACTCTTTGTACTGTACACATAAGTGAGAAATTATGTCACAAAATAATAGGTTGATTCGTATTAAATGAACACAGTAGTAGGAATTAGTTTTAATCTTTCTTTTTCATACCATTATAATATTGAGTATTGTGATTTTGACTAAACTGAAGTTGTTTTTGACAGAGAAAAAAACAAGTGATATATGACGTTTTGTCAATTCGTCATCATTTTTTCTCTCTTTATCGTATCCCTCAATAATATTTTCATTTTGATGTCATTTTCGAAATTACCTCTCATATGTTTTCTAGATCTTAAATTGATTGGAACTGAAATAATGATTGTATTTGAAATTGTTTCCACAACTTTAATCATAAAATAAAGGGAATTAAGTAAAGGTTTCTAGGTTTATTCACTTCCTACGGATTGTGACTTTTATGGTTGTTGTATACTGTTGGTTAATGATTTTACCTAACTCATATAATCTACTCTAGGTATAGAGCGATGACATAATAGTATAGTTCAAAGTTGAATAGTGTTTGAAGTAATCCACTAATGAATAATAAAGCTAGATTAAATAAAAAATTTTTAAATAAACTAAAATACAAGAGTGTAGAACTTTGTTTGAATGAATACATCGTTTTATGTTGTAATAACTAAATGATTAGAAATGAATAACAAGAAATTAACGAAAATTTAAAGATTTTTAATTAAAACAAGTCTTGGGATATTCATAACTTGATGTAAACCATCACTTCTTCGGATAATAAAAATCAAATATATCACATAATTCTGATAAACTTCGTCTTCTCATGGCATTATCGTAACTTTTAATTATTTTATGTGGCGAGTTCTTAAAGTTTGGTAAATTGAAAAAGAATCAAATAGAATTTTTTCTCAATTAAATAATAATTATTTATATATAGTGAATCTCATTGAAGTCAATTGAAGCTAGACCACCATGGAAAACCTGAAAGCACTGGACGGCCGTTTCGTCCTATTATGGGACTCCTCAGTAGTGCGCATCCACGATCCTGCCTCGCGAGATTCGAATCCAGGACCTACCAGTCTTGCGCGCGAGCACTCGACCGATAGACCACTGAGCCGGCGTTCAACGGTGTTAATGTCTAACTTCCACTAATCCACGAAGTTGAGCAACCATTTCACCAATGCCTTCAGTGAGTTTATATCTCCCAACAAACCTGGTTGAACTCCACTGATTACTGCTACTCACTAGAACCCCAGGAAATACCTCATGGAGCCAGTCACTAGTGAGCACATGAGTCCCACAATAGGACGAAACGGCCGTCCAGTGCTTTCAGGTTTTCCATGGTGATCTAGCTTCAATTGACTCATGATTTTCAACTATATATAAAAAAAATTACTAAAAAAAATCTCCACAAACAACCCCCATATAATAATTAGTTGTAATTTAATGAAAGACTAAATAATTCAATCTAATAATGAGTTTTATTTATTAGTTTAACAGTAATTAATTCTCATTAGAAATTTCACTGATCCATTAATGATCCATAACACGAACGATCATTAATCATGTGAATTGATTCTGATTAACTTATTGAAGTTTAGACTAATTCTCTATGATTTTTCATTCAAATGATAATTGTTTCATTTGATATAATTTCTGTAATTAATAATCATTGAATTTAATTGTTATGTAACTGAGTGAATTCAAATATGATCTTACCAGTATATAATTATTACAGGATTTATCTCACTTCCGTTTCATGAATCATTATTGTAAAATTGTTGTGTGTTAATCATCCAGTTTATCTAATTGGTATTGATCTTGTTTCCTATTAAGAAGAGTCTCTCAACTATTCATAGTTAGAAATTATTATAGTTCATCTTAAAGGACAAAGTTGGATGGAGAGTACTGATGGGCGGCTTATGCTTCTCCACCAGGGGTAACAATCATACAACAAAATAAAACATTTGTTTCATGCACTATTACAGGTTCAATGGTTATATCAACAACCATTGTAATTTATTTTAAATTTATTATCGTTAAAAATTATTCTTAACTTTTTCAAAGGTTGAACTTAAGCCAAAAAGCTTAAAAGTAGTTGGTTTTATTCAAGATTTTTGTTATGATCCTTCAGTTGCTTTCATTTTCTTCTATCTTCCTTTCTTTTGAATCCAGAGCTTAGTATCACTCACTAGTTTTTCATTCTTGAATATTATTATACTTAACAGTTGCACGCTGTGAATAGAAAACCAAATCAGAACATTTTGACTGGTCGATTTTCGATTAATCAATCCAAAGAGAAAGATTGTGAAAGAATGTACTGAATTCTTCTCTCATAAATTCGATATAAATCCTAAAACTTTTACCATGATGATCTCATATTGTTCCGCTTATTTAGAATATATTTTGTTTCGCTCTCATTCTTTTGTTGCTTTAGGTATAAGTCGAATGAGGTGCTGCAGAGTAGTTTATTTATTTATTTAAACACGTGAACATTAGTACAATGAGGCACCAAATAGATATGCGCCACATAAATCATTCAATTTATATGAGGGCTGGAATACTACCAGGGCGCTCAAGCTAAATCAGGTGGTTTTCCTTGAAGAGCATCCCCCTAACCTTTGACCTAAAGGTCTAATCCACAAGGCGACCGAGCAACGTTGGGAGATTCAATCCCATGGTAGCCAGTTACCAGTGTTTTTCTACTTTCCTAGGTGGATCATTCATATCCACCAACTCGGTTAAAGCTCCGGACATTCGCTTTTCGTTTTTTCAATTTCGTAGACAACAGTAATGCTGCGAGAAGGCAGCCAGTAGGGATTCCCTGGTAGTGGCTGTATACTCATGGCCATATGAGAGTATTTCAAGAGGGAAAGCTGACTTTCATCGCACTCGGCCTTACTACGGCAACTTGGTTTTCGTCTGTGTAGTAAGTCACATTCTTTCCGACAAGATTTGGGATGAAGAACAAGTGCCAACAGACTGGAATGAAGGACACTTGATCAAAATACCAAAGAAAAGCGATCTCAGCAGGTGTGAGAATTGCAGAGGCGTCAATCTCCTCTCAATACCAGGAAAAGTCTCCAACAGGGTGTTGTCAAATAGAATGAAGTACTCCGTAGACACCCAACTTCGAGACCAACAGGCTAGATTCCGCGAGGATTGATCGTGTACAAACTGAATCGCAACTCTACGGATCATTGTGGAACAATCAATCGAATGGAATTCATCACTCTACCTCAGCTTCATTGACTACGAGAAAGCATTTGATAGGGTAGATAGGACAACATTATGAAGGCTTCTTCGACACTACGGCGTGCCTGAGAAGATAGTCAATATCATACGGAGTTCCTATGATGGATTAAACTACCAAATTGTTCATGGAGGACAACTCACCGACTCATTTGAGGTAAAGACCTGTGTCAGACAAGGTTGCTTACTCCCACCCTTTCTCTTTCTCCTGGTGATTGACTGGATCATGAAGACATCAACATCTGGAGGGAAGCACGGAATACAATGGACAGGTAGGATGCAGCTGGACGATTTAGACTTCGCAGATGATCTGGCTCTTCTATCACACACGCAACAACAAATGCAGGAGAAAACGACCAGTGTAGCAGCAGTAAGTCTCAATATAAACAAAGGGAAAAGCAAGATTCTCCGATACAACACAACATGCACCAACCAAATCACACTTGACGGAAAACCTTTACATATTTGGACAATAGCATTGATGAACACGGTGGATCTAATGCAGATATGAATACGCGGATCATCGAAGCAAGAGCAGCATATCTACAATTCAAGAACCTCTGGAACTCAAAGCAACTGTTAACCAACACCAAAGTCAGGATTTTCGGTACAAATGTCAAGACATTTCTACTGTATGGGGCAGAAACTTGAAGAACTACGAAAGCCATCATCCAGAAGATACAAGTGTTTATTAACAGTTATCTACGCAAAGTAATTCGGATACGTTGGTCAGACAGTTTCAACAACATTTTACTATAGGAGAGAACAAACCAGATTTCAGCGGACGAAGTAGTGCTGGGAGTAGATAGGACACACATTAAGGAAAACAGCCAACTGCGTCACAAGGCAAGCCCTCCTTTGGAATCCTCAAAGCCAAAGAAGAAGAGGAAGACCAAAGAACACATTACGACGAGAAATGAAGACAGATGTAAGAAGAATGAACAAAAATTAGATAGAACTAGAAAGGAAGACCGGGGACGGAGTGGGTTGAAGAATGCTGGTCGACGGTCTATGCTCCATTGGGGGTAACAGGCGTAAGTAAGTATGTATGTAACGGTTTATAGGCAGCTGAATAGTATTATGAATCATTGTTATCATACATAAATTGTAAATGAAAGCCGAGTATATAAACTCGTATTTGGTGCATATGCTGCATATTGATTGAGTTTTTTTCCTCTTAATGTTGTTTTAAGTTATTTTAAGTAATGTATCATGTAGTGGAAGAAAATACTCAAAATCTAAGTGTTAGTAATAATGTATAGAGTCATAGTACGTTCCTCTCAATAATTATGTTTTTCTCTCTCTAAATATCATGTCATTCTAAAGTTTGACTGTTACATATTTGTTTCTTTTATTCTTTCTGTCAATTATAATGGAATAACGAAATCAGTTGTCTCTGCATGATTATTTAGTTAATCTTTGTTCGTTTGTATGAAATTATTAGGTCTACATATGATTAACTTCAATGTCTATCTACTTTGTGTAATCGCTTTTTTTTCAAATACTTAAACACTATTTAATAATCTTGTCGTTGTCTGGCAATTGTAAAGTGTTATGTGTGTTATCAGAAGTGTTTTCTTTATAAACTGATCAAATTGATTTAGTTAATTAAAGAAATATGTTTCGTGTTTGATTGATTGCTAGATGATTTATTTTTATGCAATTATGTTGTATTTATTCACAATTTCATAGGAATTTGGTTCTTTAATCTGTGTAGTTTAGTCAACAAGCTTTCATTGTCTTTCTGGGTGTCATCGTCAGGACAAACTTCAGTTAGGAGTAAGCTACAAGGTTGAAGTTTGAGCTGATAATGTTGTCTAGAAAGATAATGAAAGCCTCACGATCAGTTCATTCAACTGAGAGAACACAGTTTCATTAAAATTATCCTCAAAAGCTACACATCCTTGCCACAATCTCAAAATTTGATGACAAGACTTTTTTAAAATAGAATTTTCATAGCTTCTCCCATCTTTAACTTGGTGTTTTTGTCTGATTCTATCTCTTGTTCTATTATTGTTTCGAAGTAATCAAAAATAAAGTAGATGAATATCAGTAGTCAATGTCAAACCTTATTTCTACCATTTATTATATATTCTCACGTATAGATGAGAAATATATATTCATTCGATGATGGTCTCTATTTAACACTGAAAAATCAGCATGGAAATTTTCAATATGTTGGAAAGTATTCAGAACTGTACAGTTGTATCATTCCTTAGTAAATTAATATTGATAACTGACGTTTTCATGAATTTTGCGCGTTTCGTGCTATTTGGGACTCGTCAGCTCGATGTACCTGCATCTCAGAGTTGATGTTCACTCTGGGACTCAACCCAGTAGTGTTTGCTTCAAACGCCATCGCGTTATCCACTTAGCTACTAAGTCATGATAGCCACCTGTTTGTGCAATGTGGTGAAGTTACATTCACTCGATGTTGTTTACTTCTATCTTCCCATTGTCATTTAAGACTACAATTAATCAGTCTCTTTTTGGCATATGTGCACCCTTGCGGACTTCCTCCATAAGCAATGTTTCATACTGGGAAATAGGTCAATGGTTAGGGAAATATAGATACTGAAATAACATAAAAATTCATGATTAATTAATAAGAAGTGTTCAGATAATTGGACAATGAAGCGTTTATTTGGAAGGTTGGGGAACAGTATTGGGGTCGTACTAGGATATCTGAATTTGGACAATCGGTAGAATTTCGTGTAGTCCTATCGCAATACGCAGTATTTAGCAACGCAATAATTTCGCGACGTAACAAAACTACATTTCCTTGACATTTTGTTAAACAGAGAAGCAAATGGTTCTATCAGTAGAAGTGTGTATAGAAAAAGTTCTTCAGTAAGCCAGTACACATTTCTTGAGCTTTGTACCCATTCATTATAAGAGAAACCTAGTTAAATGTCTTGCAAATAGAGCTAGAAAGATATGCTCAAGCGATACGATAAACAAGGAAATAGAGCTTATACATATTATGTTGATTGGAATGGGTTATTCACAAGGTTTCCTGAAGAAACACTCAAGCAGTTGTAGATTGCAATATAAGGTTTAATCTACGGTTTACTACAAGTACCTGTGTTTGATCTTTAGGAGGGGGGAATTATGATGAATTTTTACACAGAACATATAGTATAAATGAACTGGCGTTATCATCCACCTTTTTTGTCGATTTTCTATGCTGTTTCTCTAATTTAAGATACTATAAAGGTATGTAAGAAACACTCGACCGTTGCTGCTACCTTGACGTGGTGGTCGGGCTTGCCTATCGTGATGAATCAATCGAGCTATACTGGCTGGAACAATCGTTCCTCAAGGTCCTACCATGCCAGGCAGGTCGTTTGAATAGCGGTGAGACTAAAAGCAGCAAACCCGAGGTCCGAAGGCGAAGTCGTACTGCTGACTGTACAGAGATGTGACAGCAGTAAGGTGTTTCCTTCAGACAACCAACATGACAGCGATGCTGCCTTCTCACAAGGAGGGGTGGGGTTAGAAAAGGTCGACCCTAAAAATGCACACCTCGCCTTATCCCACGGATTTCCGTCTCCGGCGGTAAGGTCCTTTGAAGAACGGAGCTAACACAAAAACTACCCACAAAAAGGTCGTGTGTGATCGACCTCAAGCAGTTGTCCCTTGGGCACTGCGGTCAGGCTCTCAGGTCATTAGGACAACCTTTAACCCGATTTCCTTTTCAGGTACCCCTAGAAGAACCCTTCCACGGTGTGGGCAACCGGGAAGTGATAACTGCCCTCATACCTCTAACAGCACTCAAGACCACTGTATTCATAATCAATCTCCTAATCATGTAAGAAACATGTATTATAATTGCCTGGACGTTAAATGTGATACATCTTGAGTCTTATTTATGTTGGGGTTTTTTACAATACGACTGAGTAGTATTAGTAGTATAGCAAGACTTGAATTCGTTATTCATAAATGGTTTCGAGGTTTGTTTTGACGGAAACCTATGAGATACATGGAAAAATCCTTGTCATAGTTATTCAAATGAATTAGCCTACTTTTGATCCAAATAACTATACATATGTTGCTTCTATATTTTGAAGGACTGATCTTTGTGTTGTTATGCGATATAACTTACCATTGAATTTTAAACTCGGTTGACTTCAGTTGTATTGTGTGATGATAAATAACTGTTAAATATTGTCATTTCACATTGTGCTAGTTGTCCAACCATATCTCCCTATGGAAAATACAAATAAGACATACAGACATATGGAGCCTGTTTAATTTGTTATTTGATTGTTCTCATTTACTCCTTTGGTTTCCCAACTGACAATTTTGAATAAACTATAAATATGAATATGATTAAAGTTGACAATGTTTACAATCTTAGAATTTTATATATATGTAGAGAATATAAGATTTATTCGTCTCATTTTATGTCACACATTCCTATCATATTTATAAGCATGACATTTTCAGTAGAAAAAGGTCTCATATGATTAACATAAATTTGTTTTGTATTTCAAATGATAAACAACAATTCTATGGCAAACTGTTATCACATGTTCATTTAGTATTGTTTGTTTGAATCTTCCCATTGATGTTTAGGACTGCAACTGGTCAGTCTCTAATTGGCATATGTACATACTGTGCGTATTGCCTCTATATAGCCTTAATTCACAAGAATTGTAAGCAAAGATGGTTAGTGGCCAGCAGTGGAATCCAGTTTGACGCGCGTTTCGTCCTATTTGGGACTCGTCAGCTGGGTGTACCTGTATCTCAGGGTTGGTGTTCACTCCGGGACTCGAGCCCAGAAGGTACTGGATTCCACTTCTAGCTATTATCCATCTTTGCTTACAATGTTATCACATGTGTTTACATAGATTTGTTTGTTAAGGAATAGTTGTTTATTTTCATTTGTTGTAAATATCCTTGTATTTCTACACACAATAATTATGATTTGTTGTCAATATGATGATTATGTAAGGAGACATAATATTAGTTTAAATCTCACAATTTATCAAGAACAAAGCAACGTATGATATACTAGTGGCTATCTACTCTGAAGAGGTGACTTACATTAAGTTACGAAATATCAGAAATACAATTTCCTACTCGCAAATTCGATATACTAGTTGGTTATGAAAAAGTGATAGGTCGAGTGAACACTCAGGAGGTATAACTAATAATGCATTAATTTAGAAACTTCGTCTCTGAAATTGGTTCGTGTAGCATAAGACGAAAGTCATATAATGAGATTGCAACAAATCAAGTAATTTGTCAAACTAAAAGGTTTCATCTCAATTGTTTCATATTGTTTGGAAGTCAGTCAGTCAGTTTCAACGTAGAACTTCGTACTTACGTACATCAGTTCGAGTTGCCATATCACATTAGCACAGAGATGCAGTTGTCGATTCAAATCCCATAGTAGCAGAAGTAGTAAGAGTATAAGCATTACGTGAAAGATTAGGGTTTGGAGATGTTATTGAATACAGTGAAATAAATTTGGAAAGAGAAAAAGGATAGGGACATGAGGAATTCAGAAGGTCTTCTTCATATAAAATATCAACTGGAAAGCATAACAACATTAGACAGTTAATGTTTCTGATCCTTCAGTTGTACGTATTAATCTTATGTAGACGATACAATTATTTTAATCACCAATAATCATGTAGTCACACCGAACTGGCTTTGTCATTAGTTGATTACCAAGGTTTTAGTAAAAAACTGTGACATCTCCAGTCAATTAAATCAAAAAGTGAGCTGGTGAAGTTGAAGTGCTAGACTGAAGGACAATTCCCATTAGTGATTTCTCCATAATAACATGGCAGTAACGATGGTTCTTTTATAATTTCACCTCAGTGACTCTTCAGTGTACATATTAGTAAAGATTTTGTAGATGATGATGAATTTTCTATGGACGCATTTATAAGTGTTTGAAAGATTCAAGAAGAAAGTTCTAGAGTAAATAGACCTACAGTGAGATCAATGACATTAGATAGCTATATCTCTACAATATTAGGGTCGAAAAATCGACAACAAGCCTTGAAAAGCCAATAAACTGTAATAAGTTTGACAACTTGCGTTGTGAGATACCTATGATTTAAACAAGCTCTGCAAATTCGCTGAAATATGAAAGATTCTGTGGATAAAGATGAATTTAATTTAGAAGTATTCTTAACTATTTCAAAGATTCAGGAATAAACTGTGATCGTGAGTAAATCCGCAGTGAGGTTAATTACGTTCTTTAACGATATTTCTGTGACACTAAGATGGAAAGACTGATAATCAGCCTTGAGAAACCGACAGTTCTTTTGAAAACCCGTAAACGGTTTCAGGTTAGATAACTTGTATTGCAAAATACTTTTGATTAATACAAAGTCTTTCATTCACTGAATTGATTATATCTGTCACTTTAGTCCAAATTCATTTATTTTCGTCTCTCGTCATTCCCTTGTATCATGGAATGTCTGAAATATACGTTCTTCAATTACTTTCATATTCGAATTTCTGTACCCATGTTGTTATCAACAGAATTTGTCAACAAAATACCTACAAAGTAAATAGGATGTATTTCATTAACATCAAAAACATTCGATCGTTATGTAATCAGCCGTGGGCGCTAAAATATTCAATTCATGTATTAGAAACGCTATAACTTAACTCATTCAGTAAAGTAATATACACATACACTTGTATTCATTCTTGAGATAACATTTTGTAACATATTGTTTTATTTTTATTTCTTCCTCAGATGTCACGTAATGTAGGCTACAAATGGATACCATTGGAAGATTTAAATTTACCCTCTGCTGTTTGGAATCACCAACCTCCTGATCCTACTGCATGTTTCTATGAAATTCAAAATTCCTGTGGTCTAGACAATGTTAATGATTAGTAAATATCACTAAAAGCAATTGTTTTATCCATATTTATCAATGCTAATTATTGTCATTAATTCGATTTCTTTACAACAGACCATTTATTCCATATTTATATTTTATTCGTTTAAATATCTTGTTGTCGTTACTTTTCACACATTATGCTTTGCATTTTCCGGATTTGCCGAATTTTTTTTCTTAGTAAACGTTTTAAGAGCTACTTTTGGTAATGTTTATTTCGTTGGTCCGCTAACCTCTGTGTTTCTTATCTTGTGATAGACTACTACAGATGAAAAGAAATATTCTTGATATGTAGACAGTTTGACTCATCATTCATTCTGATAATTATTTATTATGTATTGTTTATTCAAGTCTATTTTCTAATTCTTTTCTTTAGTATACTTTCATGTATGCTTTATAGAACTTGTGTGGGAAATTCAGTCCACTGGTTACCGGGACTACTTTTATCCATCAATCTATGTAATGACACTTTAAGATATCTTTTCTTTCTATCCTTTACATGTGTTCTTATTGAGGTGTTTTTTTTTCGTCAGGTACACGGTATATTTAGTTTTATTTTTGTTCCGTTTGTCCTTAACTTTCAGCTTATTGTCATTGTTGTGATTGCTTTCGTCACTTTATTATCTTCATATCTGCTTCAATGTGCATGTATTTTATTGTTCACTGTTTTACTTTCACGTTTAGCTTAGAAAATATCAATTGTGTTTAATGGGGAAGAGGGGGAGAAGCAGAATATTTAAAATCTCGTAAAATTGGAGAAATATTCAGTGTACCTTTCAAATTGGTTGTTATTAATAAGAATGGCTTGTGTTTTTATCTTTCCTCTATATTGAGACTAGTGTTCTGTGATACTGTCTAGACTATGTCAACTAATATACCATGTATGTAAGTTGGCGGATCTCGTGATGTTCTTTTTCTGTTTCAGCATTCGAGTTTATGAGATTCATTGAAGTGCAGAGTCTTCTGGTAGAACTGAGTAATAATACCAGGATGTTCGGGATGCGTTCCTCTCCATCTAAATGTAAATTGTTACTCCAGGACTGGCCTGCGTTAACACCTGAACTAAGGATGGGAAGTGAAGTAGTCGAACGCGTCGACAACATCACTTATCTTGGAAGTCTGATCAGCCCTAATGGGTTGGTGTCTGACGAAATCTCAGCACGGATTCAAAAAGCTCGTTTGGCATTTGCCAACTTACGTCACCTATGGCGAAGACGAGATACCCATCTATCAATTAAGGGACGAGTATACTGCGCATCAGTTCGCTCTGTTCTACTTTACGGCTGTGAAACATGGCCATTAAGAGTAGAAGATACTCGCAAGTTGCTAGTATTTGACCACAGATGTCTTAGAAATATTGCTCGCATCTGCTGGGATAACCGGGTAAGTAATAGTGAGGTTAGACGCAGGGTATTAGGGAATGACGGTAAATCAGTTGATGAGGTTATGAATCTTCATCGACTGAGATGGTTGGGCCACGTGTTACGTATGCCTGAACATCGATTACCACGACGCGCAATGTTGACTAGTGTAGGGGATAGTTGGAAGAGAGTAAGGGGTGGCCAAACCAAAACGTGGCATCAGTGCTTGAAGTCACTAACTTCTAGTCTGAGCCATGTTGGTAGATGCAGACTACCTGTTTGGGGTCCGCGTGACTATCGTAACCAATGGTTGGAGACTGTGTGACATCGCTCGGAATCGATCACAATGGCGTAGGTGTATACACTCTTTATCTTCCCTTAAACCTTGAGATTAAAATTGCTTCATAACTTTTTTCCTTCCTATACTATATCCTTATATACAACCTGTCTTTTATATACTACCACCACTAAATTAACTATTTCTATGAATTCGGTGTTGATCTTGTTGTGCTAACAAGGTATGGCAACTTGGACCGATGCATATATGTGCCTGGTCGTACGTTGTAGCTGATCGACTGATTGAAGTGCATTCGGTCTTTTACTTTATTGGGGGTAATCTACACGGGATACCAATGTTTCAAATTCAAACTGGTAAGCATTTTCAGATCAGTTTGATGTTGGGGCATAACTGAATATACAATAGTCAGACTACACTATTAATTGACTGATTGTAAGGAAAACTAATTTGTATAGTGACGGAGATAAAGTGGACACTTACTGTTCTGTTGCGTTTTTATTCTGTTAGCAGGGTTTATTTGATGAGTTGACTTTTCGCTAATGTAACCGAGTAGACAATTACAATAATACAAACAGTTCTGCATTTGGAAACGAAAATTCAATAGGACGTACGAACCACTTACTGCAGTATCTTATTTCGGTGCAACAGGTGTTTTAAAAGGCAACACTGTCTATGACTACTAGTAGTCTTTACCAGACATAAACTATAGAAACAGGTAACTTGAATCTACAATAAGCGTTTGGATGGTCATTTGTGAAAACAATTGCTCTAATGAACAGTAGTTTTGTACATCAGTGATATAGAAGTTCCCAAATCGGTAGCTACAAATAAACAGTAAAGACTGGTAAAGTCCATGGACACATTGGAATATGTATGTTAAGTCCGCAGTTCGACTATGCCTAATAATTATCTCGCCATATCACTGAGCTTTAGTACTCTAATGACTAACCGTATAGATACAAGTGTCTACTTCATAGAGTTCGAACGCATTTGACAAGTCATTCACGCCGAAAGCGAAAGTTCTGGACTAGACTAAAGCCACGTTTCAGTACGCGAGTCCTCACTTTCTTGCAGAGGAAGTCAGTTAAGCCGACACTTCATTTTCAACCTTAAGTTTTTCTTATGAACTGTGACAATGACCAGTCTAACTGGGATTCGGGTTTTCACTGGACGTCCCGACATAAATGATTGTGGATTCTTCCCTGTCAGCCTTTCATATATTCCCCAGCTCTAAGTGGTTTCGAACTAAGTTTGTTAATCTATCACCAAAAATAATTTTGGTTGTGAGATCTTGTATCCGGTGGTGTATAAATTGGTGGAAATCTCCATGTGTATTCTTTGTATGACAGTAGTCCTTTGCTTCATTTACACATTGTGGTACTTCCTTTATTGTCTACAATAATGTATATCGGGCCTATAATTTTGTTTATTTAAAGTTATTGATCCTGACTGGTCCGGCCCGTCGTAACAGAACTCATTGGAAGTGTTGAAATTCTTACAGAGACTGTTGCTATTGTTTTAATAGCTAACAGAATGGGAGAGGATTATGACACCAACGAAGCTCAAGATCTCATAGGAGGTCACGACACTGCAGACAATCTGAACTGTCTTGTCGGTGTGACTAGTAGAATAATAATCGATCAACTAGGAGCAGTCCACTATACATCTGGCTCCTGACTAGTCGCAAACAGTGAGGTTGTTTGTTTTGTTTTACTGGGTGTGCACTGTAGCAGACTTGAATCTAGGATAGGTTTCTTGGAAATATATGGAGTTTTAGTTGACGTCAGTAGACCACAATTAGAACTTTGTACGACGTTTAGTTACACAATGGGATAATCAAACAATATTGTTTCTCTAAATCTGTCGCAAACTTCTCCTGTAACAACTTCAATGTTTCAGGACATATTCGCGAAATTTCCAAACCCAACTAGAGAGGGTCCTCAACTTTACATAAGTAAGCTTAAAAGAACTCATGTAGTTAAGCCGTACCTGTGTTTGGGATACCCAGGAATTTCGCCTCAGGCAAAATAGAAGTTACTAAAGCCGAGTTCGACTATATGCTACAATTGTGTACTGTCGGCACCTCTGATAAACACCTGGTCTTATCTCCATACACGATCTTTAAGTAAGGCGATGGTAACTGGTAGACAGTTCGTTGATTACAAAGCCATTAAACATCGGACTGAACCAGGCAGACACCCTGTGCCAATACCCAAGATTCCACATACCGCTTACAGGGTACGACCATATTCACTAAGATTGAGTTAGTCAAGGCATATCACAGTAGCTGGGGAAAATATTCCTAATTAAGCCATCGCTACGGCCTCTAGTTTGAGTGCATGTCATTTGAACTGAGAAACGCGGCAGTGAAGTTCCAAAGATTTATAGACAAATTGCTTGGAGATAAGCTATTCGCAAAGGTATACCTTCATGATTTATCTGTTGCCGTTTCCGATTTTCGATCATGTAAAAAGCATGTGAGAGGCCTACTTTAACGGTCAGATGAAGACGAGATGAAGTTTCTCAGACACAACTAACACATAATGAATCATATCGATTATGAAGTAGCGGAATCATGTTAAACGTTGTCTCATTCTGTATTCGTTCAGATAACTCGGAAGATTTCTAAATTTAATTTACCTGGTTGTGCTCAACAAGTGCAGCCACTGACAGATGTGCTTAGAGAAAAACATACGTTTTCAAGTTTGTTTATGAAGATATTAAGAATCTTACAAGTAGACAAGCTCAGGAAGCTGTTCTAACGTATCTAAACAACAATACCCCATTTCCATTAATGAAAGGCGCTTCAGGAGAAATAGTCCATTTCTTTAATTATTATTATTATTATTCACAAATACCTTATGGGTACATAAGTGCTGTGAAGAAACCATTTCGGGTTTCTTCAAAAATGCAATAATACACAATTTTCAATAGTGTTAACATTACATATGCCATGTTTGAGAAAGGAAGGAAAAGGAAAATAAAATATTAATAATAGAATAGTAATAATAAATGAGGTTCTGTGTAATTAGCAAGAATTTTGAATTGATTTTGAAGGAGGAAAGAAAGAAACTAAGGAAATAGAAATAAAGGAGACGCGGAAGACGTAAATATCTTAACGCAGAACAAGAATAAACAACTATGTATGTATAGCAAAAACGAGTAATAAAAATAAAATAAAACAGAATAAATTAATAAGTAAATAACTTATTATTGCGGTAACATATGACGTTAGAATAAGTGTTTGTGCGAGCACAGTCATAGTTTTGGGTGATGCTCTGAAAGTTTCAATTAAGTGCAAAAGATAATCAATGTGTATGAGGTGTATATACATAGTGAAGATAAAAAGAGACTGATAAGTTGAATTCAGCGTAACACAAGTTATTGCCTTAATCCAAAGCTTCGTAATCTTAAGAATAATATTTATTTAGAAGGAAAAAAAAAGGAGAGAGTAAAGAAATGAACACATAGTGAAAGGGTTCAACCATGATCATAATAGTGTAATGGATATAGACTTTTGAGATGAACGAATAATTTTAAAATAATAATAACAATAGTAACAATAATAATAAACCTTTACTGCACTCGGATAAATACGTGTAGAATTATGTAACAGTATACAGAGTGAAGCCGGGTTGTAGTATAAACATTAGTGCAATAATAATAATTTAGAATGATGCTATCATAGTCATAATTAATTGCAAAGAATAATTAAATATAAATTTTTATATGTTATATGTTGTGAATATTTTGAAAAAAAATTATTTGTTTAAGTGGAACATAGGGGTTTTTTGTTTTTAATTGTAGACTTTGGATAAAATATGTTTAGAAGGACAAGAAGAGATGAAATGAATATCTAATGTGTCGAAAGACCAATAATGATATTAATAACAGTAATAATTATAAATACGAACATAAGCAGACTTTGTATATTCAGATAAATATAAAATAAAGTGAAATAGACGTGAAAAGTTTCAAAGGTTTCACTTTGCTTTTCAGTCAGTTAGATAGATGACGGACCATTTTTGTATAAATCGTTGTTAAGCACGTTAATATTCAAAAGGTGACACAATCCACTTTCGGAAAGAAAGTCATCAAGAAGACTTCGGAACCGGATTATAGTTTCACTGCATCGGAGGTTCATTGGTAGTCTATTCCAGATGGTTGAGTAGCGAATAACGAAAAAATTCTGGCGTAAATTTGTGTGGGTTTTTGAAATCGCTAGAATATTTTCCTTATTGCGTAGATTGTGGGACGGTATCATAGAGTATGAAGGGGTAGATAGCGAAGAGTAAGAAATACCGTTAAGAAGCCGGTAGAGAAAGATAAGGTTTAGTTTGATACGCCTGATCCAGAGAGGTTCTAGTTTGAGTTGTTGACATCTTTGGTGATAGTCTTTGTTGTCAGAATACCCCAAAACAGCTTTGGTGAACCTTTTTTGAACACCTTCAATTTTAATCAGGTCATTATGCCTGCAGTTACTGTAAACTAAGATACCATATTCAAGAATTGGTAAGATACATTTTCTGTATAATAATAATCTCGATTCGGTATTATTGAAATTAATCATTATGAATCCGATGAGCTTTCTAGCTTTGGATACTTGAGATGCAATGTGTTCCGAAAAGTTCAAACTGTCGATGTATCTTAAACCCAAGTCACGAACAGTGTTGAGAGGTTTCAGTGTATGTTTGTGTATAGCCAGATTTAAGTTGAGGCAACGGCCAATGTTAATAAACCCACTTTTGTCAACATCAAGTGGCAAATTCCACGAAATAGTCCATTCGTACAACTTGTTTATTTCTTCTTGGATTACTGTTGAAATATAGCTTTCTTTTGTGGGAGATGAGAATGAATAAACCACTTTTAGACCATCGGCAAAAAGAAAAGGTTTACCATATTGAAAGAGGGAACAAACGTCATTGATAAAAAGGAGAAATAGTAGTGGACCAATTACACTTCCTTGTATAACCCCACTGGTTACATTCACAGGTTTGGAGTAGAAAGATCCAAAGCGGACAATTTGACTACGTTCTTCTAAAAATGACTCGAGCCAAGATAAAAGGGGATTCTGTATTCCATATGAAGAGAGTTTTAGAAGAAGAAGCTTGTGTGGGACGCTGTCGAAGGCCTTACTAAAGTCGAAGTACAAAATTATCACAGACTGACCAACATCTCTTCTCTGGGTAATTTGATCAAAAAATTCCAGATGCGATGTGAAGCAGGAGCGTTTGGTCATAAACCCGTGTTGGGATGGGCTGATCAGATTAGCCGAAAACAAAGATGATAATAGCTGTTTGTGGACTATTTTTTCCATAGTTCTTGACAGCACGGATGTCAAATTAATTGGTCTGTAGTTAGCAATATCACTGCGTGATCCGGTTTTGAATCTGGGAGTGATAAGAGATGTTTTCCATGCAGATGGATAGGCCCCATATTCCATAGATAGGTTGAAAAGTTTTAAACAAAATAATGGGAATTCTCTACTACCATATTTCACAAATGATGAGGGAATCCCGTCAGGTCCACCGTCATAGGACTTTTTCAAGGCAGTTATGGCCTGCTTGATGTTGGAGGGTACAAAATCAATTTTCGACAGGTGTCTGCACGTCAGCATTGGAAATGTATTGATACAGCTTTCAGTTCTAGTGTTATAGCACTGCGAGAAATACTGACTGAATTCTTCGCAAATAATATCGGGGTCATCAATAATTCTTCCGTTAACTATGAAGAATTTGGTCACGCCAAGAGAATTTGACTTCACACGCGATTTAAAAAGCCGAAGTATTGATAATTCTGGGTTCTTATTACCTAGGGCTTTATTTTCTATATTTATAAAATACTTGCGTTTAGATGAAGTACTCTTGTCAATTAACTTAAGTATACTCTGTAGTGTATACAAGTCATTATGCTTGTGGTAACGGTGTTTTAATTTCCTCAGTTTTCTTTTAAAAGTTTTAAAATTATTCTGGCCCCTATTGGCGTTATAAGCCACATGGCTAATAATTGGAGCAGTGCAGTCGAGGCAGTGTATCAAGTTGTGGTATAGATCAGAGATCGCAATGTCAATATTATTTGTGGTAAAATAAGTTTCCCATGGCAAACAACGAATAAGACTTTCAGTCCGTTTCCAGGTTTGTTGATCAAAATGTCTACTCTTGTACATCATTCCAGCTTTAGAATTCAATTGTATGGCGTCGAAAGAATGAATGATACACAATATTACTCTGTGATCACTCTTAAAAAACTCCTGACCAATATGCACTGAGATAGAATCTATGTTGATTGTAAATAGTAAATCAAGTATATTATTCCTTCTAGTCGGTTGTCGGACCTGTTGGACCCATCCATAAAGTCCTAGCGTTTCAACTAACTTGTCATGTCGGCCTGAAACCGGAGTCGAATCCCATGTGATGTTTGGCAGATTAAAATCACCTCCGATGATTTTAAAAGTATGCAGTTGGTGTGAAGCAATGGAAAAGATGTTTGTTAATAATCTGTCAAACCTAGAGTCTGCATGTGGTGGTCTGTATATGCATCCCACCAGTAGATAATTCCGAGATCCACAGTTTACAGTCACCCAGGTGGAGTCATCTATAGCATTAAGGGATTTATCCTCAAATTTGCAGGCCTGAATATCCGAACGGACATAGATAAGTGTACCGCCCCCTAATCCATTACATCTATCGGTTCTAAAGAAAACATAGTTATCTATATGCAGAGAGTGATCGGATACAGATGAATTGCACCACGTTTCCGTAATAAGTACAATAGTTGGATTTACAAGCAATAAAAGGGTTTTGAGGTGAGTAATTTTATTGGGCAGAGAGCGGGAATTGAACGAAAGAATAAGAAATTGAGATTTACCATGGTGAATCAGGTTGGAGTATAAATCACAATCGGTATTTACATGAATACTCGTAGGATTGGCTAAGGTGCGAGTTGTGTTGCGATCGGAAATAGATTCAACAACTTTGTCATCATCTGAAGTATGTGTATTGTTGCCGGCAGAAAAGCCGGGGGAAGTACAAAAAAAGTCTTCTCACTATTATTGGATATAACATTTGATAAAGGAATAGTATTAACATTGGGAGCCGGACCAAGAAGACTATCAGGTCTATGTGTGCGACCAAGTGGCCGTTTACAATTTAGATTGCTATTTATACCTGATGTATAGGGAACATGTTCTAAACTCTTATTTCCAAGGTTTGTGGTTGATTTTGGCTCCTTCGTAATTTGAGGGGGGTCGTGTGTTGTCAAAGATGCTTGAGATGGTTTGCTAGGTTCGAGTATATCGACGTTAAGCGTGTGGTCAGGCAGATAAATTTTATGACCAGTTTTCCAGTTATCCGTTGCACAGTCACTATAACTGGTTTTTGCACTAACAGCGACTTGGACTGTGTTATCCCATTCGAAATCAGTACAACTACTTAGGGTTGAATCTAAGTCAACATTCTTAAAAGGATGGGCATCACCTACATTGGGACTACTTTCTTTTGGGCTTTGAACATTAGGAGATTCAGAAGAGTTTTCCGGTGGTTGCATATTCGTAAAGTTAGATGTCTGCTTAAGATCGGACTTAATTTTATGACCTTTAGGATTATGATACGCTTGGGTGTTTGATGCTGGTAGTCTGTGGTTGTCTCGGCCTGCTATTCGTTGGCATGGTGTTCTATCTGGTAGAATCTTAATATCTTTGAAAATCTGTTTCTGTTTCAATGAATTGGAGGAATTTAAAAACTCACTAGCGTCTACAGATGAGTTGAATTTGAACAAGATCGGTGGGTGCATATCAGGGTGACTTCTTTTTAATCTTGAGCATACACATGGTACGTGTGTCATATTGCTAGCTCTAAGCAGACTAGTTTTGATATTTTTAAGGGCATATGAGTCCGGTATATTAAACACAATTGCATTGCTAGATCGCCTTATTCTTTCAAATACCTCTGATGCAACACGATCTAAGGAGTTATTGAAGTCATTCATTTGATCTGGAGTCTCTGTGAGGTTAGGGTTGATGAGATACTTGAGGGGATTGAGAATGTTCATGTCAACTTGCAGCCTTTTTATATCATTCGTATGGTTGCAGTTGTGATTATCATCATTATTTACCAACAGAGTCTTCAACACGTCTGGAATGGA